>NW_028270183.1:95701222-96001222 GCF_037043375.1 Chiloscyllium plagiosum
TGGGGGCAGAGTGGGGACAGAGTGGGGACAGAGTGGGAGACAGAGTGGGGGAAAGAGTGGGGGACAGAGTGGGAGACAGAGTGGGGGAAAGAGTTGGGGACAGAGTGGATGGCAGAGTGGGGGGCAGAGTAGGGACAGAGTGGAGACGGAGTGGGGGGCAGAGTGGGGGGCAGAGTGGGGACAGAGTGGGGACAGAGTGTGGACAGAGTGGGGGACAGATTGGGAGACAGAGTGGGGGACAGAGTGTGAGGCAGAGTGGGGGACTGAGTGGGGACAGAGTGGGGACAGAGTGGGGGGCATAGTGGGGGACAGAGTGGGAGACAGAGTGGGGGACAGAGCGGGGGACAGAGTGGGGGACAGAGTGGGGGACAGAGTGGGAGGCAGAGTGGGGGACAGAGTGGGGACAGAGTGGGGACAGAGTGGGAGACAGAGTGGGGGACAGAGTGGGGCACAGAGTGGGGGGCAGAGTGGGGACAGAGTGGGGACAGAGTGGGGGGCAGAGTGGGGGCAGATTGGGGGACAGAGTGGGGGACAGAGTGGGAGGCAGAGTGGGGGACAGAGTGGTGACAGAGTGGGGACAGAGTGGGAGACAGAGTGGGGGACAGAGTGGGGGGCAGAGTGGGGGGCAGAGTGGGGACAGAGTGGGGAGCAGAGTGGGTTGCAGAGTGGGGGACAGAGTGGGGCACAGAGTGGGGGGCAGAGTGGGGACAGAGTGGGGACAGAGTGGGGGGCAGAGTGGGGGGCAGAGTGGGGGACAGAGTGGGGGACAGAGTGGGAGGCAGAGTGGGGGACAGAGTGGTGACAGAGTGGGGACAGAGTGGGAGACAGAGTGGGGGACAGAGTGGGGGGCAGAGTGGGGGGCAGAGTGGGGACAGAGTGGGGAGCAGAGTGGGGGGCAGAGTGGGGACAGAGTGGGGACAGAGTGGGAGACAGAGTGGGGGACAGAGTGGGGCACAGAATGGGGGGCAGAGTGGGGGGCAGAGTAGGGGACAGAGTGAGGGACAGAGTGGGGGGCAGAGTGGGGGACAGAATGTGGGGCAGAGTGGGGGGCAGAGTGGGGAACAGAGTGGGGGGCAGATTGGAGACAGAGTGGGGACAGAATGGGAGACAGAGTGGGGGACAGAGTGGGGGACAGAGTGGGGGGCAGAGTGGGGGGCAGAGTGGGGACAGAGTGGGGACAGAGTTGGAGGCAGAGTTGGGACAGAGTGGGGGACAGAGTGGGGGACAGAGTTGGGGACAGAGTGGGAGGCAGAGTGGGGGACAGAGTGGGGAAAGAGTGGGGACAGAGTGGGAGACAGAGTGGGGGCAGAGTGGGGACAGAGTGGGGACAGAGTGGGGGGCAGAGTGGGGGCAGAGTGGGGACAGAGTGGGAGACAGAGTGGGGGACAGAGTGGGGACAGAGTGGGGGACAGAGTGGGGGACAGAGTGGGGGACAGAGTGGGGGACAGAGTGGGAGGCAGAGTGGGGGACAGAGTGGGGACAGAGTGGGAGTCAGAGTGGGGGGCAGAGTGGGGGGCAGAGTGGGGGCAGAGTGGGGGGCAGAGCGGGTGAAAGAGTGGGAGACAGAGTGGGGGACAGAGTGGGGGACAGAGTGGGGGACAGAATGGGGGGCAGAGTGGGGGGCAGAGTGGGGGACAGAGTGGGGGGCAGAGTGGGGGGCAGAGTGGGGGCAGAGTGGGGGACAGAGTGGGGACAGAGTGGGAGACAGAGTGGGGGAGAGAGTGGGGGACAGAGTGGGAGACAGAGTGGGGGAGAGAGTGGGGGACAGAGTGGGGGGCAGAGTGGGGGTCAGAGTGGGGACAGAGTGGGGACAGAGTGGGGGACAGAGTGGGGGACAGAGTGGGGGACAGAGTGGGAGGCATAGTGGGGGACAGAGTGGGGACAGAGTGGGAGACAGAGTGTGGACAGAGTGGGGGGCAGAGTGGGGGGCAGAGTGGGGGCAGAGTGGGGACAGAGTGGGGACAGAGTGGGAGACAGAGTGGGGGACAGAGTGGGGGACAGAGTGGGAGGCAGAGTGGGGGGCAGAGTAGGGACAGAGGGGAGACAGAGTGGGGGGCAGAGTGGAGGACAGAGTGGAGGACAAGGTGGGGGGCAGAGTGGGGGGCAGAGTAGGGACAGAGTGGAGACAGAGTGGGGGGCAGAGTGGGGGGCAGAGTGGGGACAGAGTGGGGACAGAGTGTGGACAGAGTGGTGGGCAGAGTGGGGGACAGAGTGGGAGACAGAGTGGGGGACAGAGTGGGCGACAGAGTGGGGGACAGAGTGGGGGACAGAGTGGGAGGCAGATTGGGGGACAGAGTGGGGACAGAGTGGGGACAGAGTGGGGGGCAGAGTGGGTGACAGAGTGGGGGACAGAGTGGGGGACAGAGTGGGGGACAGAATGTGGGGCAGAGTGGGGGACAGAGTGGGCGGCAGAGTGGAGACAGAGAGGGGACAGAATGGGAGACAGAGTGGGGGTCAGAGTGGGGGACAGAGTGGGGGGCAGAGTGGGGGGCAGAGTGGGGACAGAGTGGGGACAGAGTGGGAGGCAGAGTAGGGACAGAGTGGGGGACAGAGTGGGGGACAGAGTGGGAGGCAGAGTGGGGGACAGAGTGGGGACAGAGTGGGGACAGAGTGGGAGACAGAGTGGGGGGCAGAGTGGGGGGCATAGTGGGGGGCAGAGCGGGTGAAAGAGTGGGAGACAGAGTGGGGGACAGAGTGGGGGACAGAGTGGGGGACAGAATGGGGGGCAGAGTGGGGGACAGAGTGGGGACAGAGTGGGGACAGAGTGGGAGACAGAGTGGGGGGCAGAGTGGGGGCAGAGTGGGGGGCAGAGCGGGTGAAAGAGTGGGAGACAGAGTGGGGGACAGAGTGGGGGACAGAGTGGGGGACAGAGTGGGGGACAGAATGGGGGGCAGAGTGGGGGGCAGAGTGGGGGGCAGAGTGGGGGACAGAGTGGGGGGGCAGAGTGGGGACAGAGTGGGGACAGAGTGGGAGACAGAGTGGGGGACAGAGTGGGGGACAGAGTAGGGACAGAGTGGGGGAAAGAGTGGGGGACAGAGTGGGGGGCAGAGTGTGGACAGAGTGGGGACAGAGTGGGAGACAGAGTGGGGACAGAGTGGGGGGCAGAGTGGGGGGCAGAGTGGGGGCAGAGTGGGGACAGAGTGGGAGGCAGAGTGGGGGACAGAGTGGGGGACAGAGTGGGAGGCAGAGTGGGGACAGAGTGGGAGACAGAGTGGGGACAGAGTGGGGGGCAGAGTGGGGGGCAGAGTGGGGGCAGAGTGGGGACAGAGTGGGGACAGAGTGGGAGACAGAGTGGGGGAAAGAGTGGGGGACAGAGTGGGAGACAGAGTGGGGGAAAGAGTGGGGGACAGAGTGGGTGGCAGAGTGGGGGGCAGAGTAGGGACAGAGTGGAGACAGAGTGGGGGGCAGAGTGGGGGGCAGAGTGGGGACAGAGTGGGGACAGAGTGTGGACAGAGTGGGGGACAGATTGGGAGACAGAGTGGGGGACAGAGTGTGAGGCAGAGTGGGGGACTGAGTGGGGACAGAGTGGGGACAGAGTGGGGGGCATAGTGGGGGACAGAGTGGGAGACAGAGTGGGGGACAGAGCGGGGGACAGAGTGGGGGACAGAGTGGGGGACAGAGTGGGAGGCAGAGTGGGGGACAGAGTGGGGACAGAGTGGGGACAGAGTGGGAGACAGAGTGGGGGACAGAGTGGGGCACAGAGTGGGGGGCAGAGTGGGGACAGAGTGGGGACAGAGTGGGGGGCAGAGTGGGGGGCAGAGTGGGGGACAGAGTGGGGGACAGAGTGGGAGGCAGAGTGGGGGACAGAGTGGTGACAGAGTGGGGACAGAGTGGGAGACAGAGTGGGGGACAGAGTGGGGGGCAGAGTGGGGGACAGAGTGGGAGGCAGAGTGGGGGACAGAGTGGGGACAGAGTGGGGACAGAGTGGGAGACAGAGTGGGGGACAGAGCGGGGGACAGAGTGGGGGACAGAGTGGGGGACAGAGTGGGAGGCAGAGTGGGGGACAGAGTGGGGACAAAGTGGGGACAGAGTGGGAGACAGAGTGGGGGACAGAGTGGGGCACAGAGTGGGGGGCAGAGTGGGGACAGAGTGGGGACAGAGTGGGGGGCAGAGTGGGGGCAGAGTGGGGGACAGAGTGGGGGACAGAGTGGGAGGCAGAGTGGGGGACAGAGTGGTGACAGAGTGGGGACAGAGTGGGAGACAGAGTGGGGGACAGAGTGGGGGGCAGAGTGGGGGGCAGAGTGGGGACAGAGTGGGGAGCAGAGTGGGTTGCAGAGTGGGGACAGAGTGGGGACAGAGTGGGGGACAGAGTGGGGGACAGAGTAGGGACAGAGTGGGGGAAAGAGTGGGGGACAGAGTGGGCGGCAGAGTGTGGACAGAGTGGGGACAGAGTGGGAGACAGAGTGGGGACAGAGTGGGGGGCAGAGTGGGGGGCAGAGTGGGGACAAAGTGGGGACAGAGTGGGGGACAGAGTGGGGGACAGAGTGGGAGGCAGAGTGGGGACAGAGTGGGAGACAGAGTGGGGACAGAGTGGGGGGCAGAGTGGGGGGCAGAGTGGGGGCAGAGTGGGGACAGAGTGGGGACAGAGTGGGAGACAGAGTGGGGGAAAGAGTGGGGGACAGAGTGGGAGACAGAGTGGGGGAAAGAGTTGGGGACAGAGTGGATGGCAGAGTGGGGGGCAGAGTAGGGACAGAGTGGAGACAGAGTGGGGGGCAGAGTGGGGGGCAGAGTGGGGACAGAGTGGGGACAGAGTGTGGACAGAGTGGGGGACAGATTGGGAGACAGAGTGGGGGACAGAGTGTGAGGCAGAGTGGGGGACTGAGTGGGGACAGAGTGGGGACAGAGTGGGGGGCATAGTGGGGGACAGAGTGGGAGACAGAGTGGGGGACAGAGCGGGGGACAGAGTGGGGGACAGAGTGGGGGACAGAGTGGGAGGCAGAGTGGGGGACAGAGTGGGGACAGAGTGGGGACAGAGTGGGAGACAGAGTGGGGGACAGAGTGGGGCACAGAGTGGGGGGCAGAGTGGGGACAGAGTGGGGACAGAGTGGGGGGCAGAGTGGGGGCAGATTGGGGGACAGAGTGGGGGACAGAGTGGGAGGCAGAGTGGGGGACAGAGTGGTGACAGAGTGGGGACAGAGTGGGAGACAGAGTGGGGGACAGAGTGGGGGGCAGAGTGGGGGGCAGAGTGGGGACAGAGTGGGGAGCAGAGTGGGTTGCAGAGTGGGGACAGAGTGGGGACAGAGTGGGAGACAGAGTGTGGGACAGAGTGGGGGGCAGAGTAGGGGACAGAGTGAGGGACAGAGTGGGGGGCAGAGTGGGGGACAGAATGTGGGGCAGAGTGGGGGGCAGAGTGGGGAACAGAGTGGGGGGCAGAGTGGAGACAGAGTGGGGACAGAATGGGAGACAGAGTGGGGGACAGAGTGGGGGACAGAGTGGGGGGCAGAGTGGGGGGCAGAGTGGGGACAGAGTGGGGACAGAGTTGGAGGCAGAGTTGGGACAGAGTGGGGGACAGAGTGGGGGACAGAGTTGGGGACAGAGTGGGAGGCAGAGTTGGGGACAGAGTGGGGAAAGAGTGGGGACAGAGTGGGAGACAGAGTGGGGGCAGAGTGGGGACAGAGTGGGGACAGAGTGGGGGGCAGAGTGGGGGCAGAGTGGGGACAGAGTGGGAGACAGAGTGGGGGACAGAGTGGGGACAGAGTGGGGACAGAGTGGGGGACAGAGTGGGGGACAGAGTGGGGGACAGAGTGGGGGACAGAGTGGGAGGCAGAGTGGGGACAGAGTGGGGACAGAGTGGGAGACAGAGTGGGGGGCAGAGTGGGGGGCAGAGTGGGGGCAGAGTGGGGGGCAGAGCGGGTGAAAGAGTGGGAGACAGAGTGGGGGACAGAGTGGGGGACAGAGTGGGGGACAGAATGGGGGGCAGAGTGGGGGGCAGAGTGGGGGACAGAGTGGGGGGCAGAGTGGGGGGCAGAGTGGGGACAGAGTGGGGACAGAGTGGGAGACAGAGTGGGGGACAGAGTGGGGGACAGAGTAGGGACAGAGTGGGGGAAAGTGTGGGGGACAGAGTGGGGGGCAGAGTGTGGACAGAGTGGGGACAGAGTGGGAGACAGAGTGGGGACAGAGTGGGGGGCAGAGTGGGGGGCAGAGTGGGGGCAGAGATGGGACAGAGTGGGGACAGAGTGGGGGACAGAGTGGGGGACAGAGTGGGAGGCAGAGTGGGGACAGAGTGGGAGACAGAGTGGGGACAGAGTGGGGGGCAGAGTGGGGGGCAGAGTGGGGCCAGAGTGGGGACAGAGTGGGGACAGAGTGGGAGACAGAGTGGGGGAAAGAGTGGGGGAAAGAGTGGGGGACAGAGTGGGTGGCAGAGTGGGGGGCAGAGTAGGGACAGAGTGGAGACAGAGTGGGGGGCAGAGTGGGGGGCAGAGTGGGGACAGAGTGGGGACAGAGTGTGGACAGAGTGGGGGACAGAGTGTGAGGCAGAGTGGGGGACTGAGTGGGGACAGAGTGGGGACAGAGTGGGGCGCAGAGTGGCGGACAGAGTGGGAGACAGAGTGGGGGACAGAGCGGGGGACTGAGTGGGGGACAGAGTGGGGGACAGAGTGGGAGGCAGAGTGGGGGACAGAGTGGGGACAGAGTGGGGACAGAGTGGGAGACAGAGTGGGGGGCAGAGTGGGGGGCAGAGTGGGGGGCAGAGCGGGTGAAAGAGTGGGAGACAGCGTGAGGGACAGAGTGGGGGACATAGTGGGGGACTGAGTGGGGGACAGAGTGGGGGGCAGAGTGGGGGGCAGAGTGGGGACAGAGTGGGGACAGAGTGGGGGGCAGAGTGGGGGGCAGAGTGGGGACAGAGTGGGGACAGAGTGGGAGACAGAGTGGGGGACAGAGTGGGGCACAGAGTGGGGGGCAGAGTGGGGGGCAGAGTAGGGGACAGAGTGGGGGACAGAGTGGGGGGCAGAGTGGGGGACAGAATGGGGGGCAGAGTGGGGGGCAGAGTGGGGGACAGAGTGGGGGGCAGATTGGGGGGCAGAGTGGGGACAGAGTGGGGACAGAGTGGGAGACAGAGTGGGGGACAGAGTGGGGGACAGAGTAGGGACAGAGTGAGGGAAAGAGTGGGGGACAGAGTGGGGGGCAGAGTGTGGACAGAGTGGGGACAGAGTGGGAGACAGAGTGGGGACAGAGTGGGGGGCAGAGTGCGGGGCAGAGTGGGGGCAGAGATGGGACAGAGTGGGGACAGAGTGGGGGACAGAGTGGGGGACAGAGTGGGAGGCAGAGTGGGGACAGAGTGGGGGGCAGAGCGGGTGAATGAGTGGGAGACAGAGTGGGGGACAGAGTGGGGGACAGAGTGGGGGACAGAATGGGGGGCAGAGTGGGGGGCAGAGTGGGGGGCAGAGTGGGGGACAGAGTGGGGCACAGAGTGGGGGGCAGAGTGGGGGGCAGAGTAGGGGACAGAGTGGGGGACAGAGTGGGGGGCAGAGTGGGGGACAGAGTGGGGGACAGAGTGGGGGACATAGTAGGGACAGAGTGGGGGAAAGAGTGGGGGACAGAGTGGGGGGCAGAGTGTGGACAGAGTGGGGGACAGAGTGGGGGACAGAGTGGGGGGCAGAGTGGGGGGCAGAGTGGGGACAGAGTGGGGACAGAGTGGGAGGCAGATTAGGGACAGAGTGGGGGACAGAGTGGGGGACAGAGTGGGGGACAGAGTGGGAGGCAGAGTGGGGGACAGATTGGGGACAGAGTGGGGACAGAGTGGGAGACAGAGTGGGGGGCAGAGTGGGGGACAGAGTGGGGCGCAGAGCGGGTGAAAGAGTGGGAGACAGAGTGGGGGACAGAGTGGGGGACAGAGTGGGGGACAGAGTGGTGGACAGAATGGGGGGCAGAGTGGGGGACAGAGTGGGGACAGAGTGGGGACAGAGTGGGAGACAGAGTGGGGGGCAGAGTGGGGGGCAGAGTGTGGGGCAGAGCGGGTGAAAGAGTGGGGGACAGAGTGGGGGACAGAGTGGGGGACAGAGTGGGGGACAGAATGGGGGGCAGAGTGGGGGGCAGAGTGGTGGACAGAGTGGGGGGCAGAGTGGGGGGCAGAGTGGGGACAGAGTGGGGACAGAGTGGGAGACAGAGTGGGGACAGAGTGGGGGGCAGAGTGGGGGGCAGAGTGGGGGGCAGAGTGGGGACAGAGTGGGGACAGAGTTGGGGACAGAGTGGGGGACAGAGTGGGGGACAGAGTGGGAGGCAGAGTGGGGACAGAGTGGTAGACAGAGTGGGGACAGAGTGGGGGGCAGAGTGGGGGGCAGAGTGGGGGCAGAGTGGGTGGCAGAGTGGGGGGCAGAGTAGGGTCAGAGTGGAGACAGAGTGGGGGGCAGAGTGGGGGGCAGAGAGGGGACAGAGTGGGGACAGAGTGTGGACAGAGTGGGGGACAGAGTGGGAGACAGAGTGGGGGACAGAGTGGGCGGCAGAGTGGGGGACTGAGTGGGGACAGAGTGGGGACAGAGTGGGGGACAGAGTGGGCGACAGAGTGGGGGACAGAGTGGGGACAGAGTGGGAGGCAGAGTGGGGGACAGAGTGGGGACAGAGTGGGGACAGAGTGGGAGACAGAGTGGGGGGCAGAGTGGGGGGCAGATTGGGGGGCAGAGCGGGTGAAAGAGTGGGAGACAGCGTGAGGGACAGAGTGGGCGACATAGTGGGGGACAGAGTGGGGGACAGAGTGGGGGGCAGAGTGGGGGGCAGAGTGGGGACAGAGTGGGGACAGAGTGGGAGACAGTGTGGGGGGCAGAGTGGGGACAGAGTGGGGACAGAGTGGGAGACATAGTGGGGGACAGAGTGGGGGACAGAGTGGGGGGCAGAGTGGGGGGCAGAGTAGGGACAGAGTGGGGGACAGAGTGGGGGCAGAGTTGGGGACAGAGTGGGGGACAGAGTGGGAGGCAGAGTGGGGGACAGAGTGGGGACAGAGTCGGGACAGAGTGGGAGACAGAGTGGGGGGCAGAGTGGGGGGCAGAGTGGGGGGCAGAGCGGGTGAAAGAGTGGGAGACAGAGTGGGGGACAGAGTGGGGGGCAGAGTGGGTGACAGTGTGGGGGACAGAATGGGGGGCAGAGTGGGGGGCAGAGTGGGGGCCAGAGTTGGGGACAGAGTGGGGGGCAGAGTGGGGGGCAGAGTGGGGACAGAGTGGGAGACAGAGTGGGGGACAGAGTGGGGGACAGAGTAGGGACAGAGTGGGGGACAGATTGGGGGACAGAGTGGGGGACAGAGTGGGAGACAGAGTGGGGGACAGAGTGGGGGACAGAGTGGGGGACAGATTGGGAGGCAGAGTGGGGGACAGAGTGGGGACAGAGTGGGGACAGAGTGGGGGACAGAGTGGGGGGCAGTGTGGTAGGCAGAGTGGGGGACAGAGTGGGGACAGTATGGGGACAGAGTGGGAGACAGAGTGGGGGGCAGAGTGGGGGGCAGAGAGGGGGGCAGAGCGGGTGAAAGAGTGGGAGACAGAGTGGGGGACAGAGTGGGGGACAGAGTGGGGGGCAGAGTGGGGGACAGAATGGGGGGCAGAGTGGGGGGCAGAGTGGGGACAGAGTGGGGGACAGAGTGGGGGACAGAGTGGGAGGCAGAGTGGGGGACTGAGTGGGGACAGAGTGGGGACAGAGTGGGAGACAGAGTGGGATGCAAAGTGGGGGACAGAGTGGGAGACAGAGTGGGGACAGAGTTGGGGGCAGAGTGGGGGGCAGAGTGGGGTGCAGAGTGGGGGACAGAGTGGGGACAGAGTGGGGGACAGAGTGGGGGACAGAGTGGGGGACAGAGTGGGGACAGAGTGGGGACAGTGTGGGAGACAGAGTGGGGACAGAGTGGGGGGCAGAGTGGGGGGCAGAGTGGGGGGCAGAGCGTTTGAAAGAGTGGGAGACAGAGTGGGGGACAGAGTGGGGGACAGAGTGGGGGGCAGAGTGGGGGGCAGAGTGGGGGCAGAGTGGGGGGCAGAGTGTGGGACAGAGAGGGGGCAGAGTGGGGGGCAGAGTCGGGGGCAGAGTGGGGGGCAGAGTGGGGACCGAGTAGGGACAGAGTGGGAGACATAGTGGGGGACAGAGTGGGGGACAGAGTGGGGGGCAGAGTGCAGGGCAGAGTAGGGACAGAGTGGGGGACAGAGTGGGGTCAGAGTGGAGGGCAGAGTGGGGACAGAGTGGGGACAGAGTGGGGACAGATTGGGGGACAGAGTGGGGTACAGAGTGGGGGACAGAGTGGGGGGCAGAGAGGGGGACAGAGTGTGGACAGAGTGGGAGGCAGAGTGGGGGGCAGAGAGGGGGACAGAGTCGGAGACAGAGTGGGGGACAGAGTGGGGTACAGAGTGGGGGACAGACTGGGAGGCAGAGTGGGGGTCAGAGTGGGGACAGAGTGGGAGACAGAGTGGGAACAGAGTGGGGTGCAGAGTGGGGGGCAGAGTGTGGGGCAGAGTGGGGACAGAGTGGGGACAGAGTGGGGGACAGAGTGGGGGACAGAGTGGGGGACAGAGTGGGAGGCAGAGTGAGGGACAGAGTGGGGACAGAGTGGGGACAGAGTGGGAGACAGAGTGGGTGACAGAGTGGGGACAGAGTGGGGGGCAGGGTGGGGGGCAGAGTGGGGGCAGAGTGGGGACAGAATGGGGACAGAGTGGGGGGCAGAGTGGGGGGCAGAGTAGGGACAGAGTGGAGACAGTGTGGGGGGCAGAGTGGGGGACAGAGTGGGGACAGAGTGGGGACAGAGTGTGGACAGAGTGGGGGGCACAGTGGGGGACAGAGTGGGAGACAGAGTGGGGGACAGAGTGGGGGACAGAGTGGGGGACAGAGTGGGGGGCAGAGTGGGAGGCAGAGTGGGGGACAGAGTGGGGACAGTATGGGGACAGAGTGGGAGACAGAGTGGGGGGCAGAGTGGGGGGCAGAGTGGGGGGCAGAGCGGGTGAAAGAGTGGGAGACAGAGTGGGGGACAGAGTGGGGGACAGAGTGTGGGGCAGAGTGGGGGACAGAATGGGGGACAGATTGAGGGACAGAGTGGGAGGCAGAGTGGGGGACTGAGTGGGGACAGAGTGGGGACAGAGTGGGAGACAGAGTGGGAGGCAAAGTGGGGGACAGAGTGGGAGACAGAGTGGGGACAGAGTGGGAGGCAGAGTGGCGGACAGAGTGGGGGACAGAGTGGGGGACAGAGTGGGGGACAGAGTGGGAGGCAGAGTGGGGGACAGAGTGGGGACAGAGTGGGGACAGAGTGGGAGACAGAGTGGGGACAGAGTGGGGGGCAGAGTGGGGGGCAGAGTGGGGTGCAGAGTGGGGGACAGAGTGGGGACAGAGTGGGGGACAGAGTGGGGGACAGAGTGGGGGACAGAGTGGGGGACAGAGTGGGGACAGACTGGGGACAGTGTGGGAGACAGAGTGGGGACAGAGTGGGAGACAGAGTGGGGGGCAGAGTGGGGGGCAGAGCGTTTGAAAGAGTGGGAGACAGAGTGGGGGACAGAGTGGGGGACAGAGTGGGGGACAGAGTGGGGGGCAGAGTGGAGGGCAGAGTAGGGACAGAGTAGGGGACAGAGTGGGGGACAGAGTGGGGGACAGAATGGTGTGCTGAGTGGGGACAGAGTGGGGACAGAGTGGGGACAGAGTGGGAGACAGTGTGGGGGACAGAGTGGGGGTCAGAGTGTGCGGCAGAGTGGAGGGCAGAGGAGGGACAGAGTGGGGGACAGAGTGGGGGACAGAGTGGGGGACAAAGTGGGGGGCAGAGTGGGGGACAGAGTGGGAGGCAGAGTGGGGGACAGAGTGGGGGCCAGAGTGGGAGGCAGAGTGGGGGACAGAGTGGGGACAGAGTGGTGACAGAGTGGGAGACAGAGTGGGGGGCAGAGTGGGGGGCAGAGTGGGGGGCAGATCGGGTGAAAGAGTGGGAGACAGAGTGGGGGACAGAGTGGGGGACAGAGTGGGGGACAGAGTGGGGGGCAGAGTGGGGGACAGAGTGGGGGGCAGAGTGGGGGGCAGATTGGGGACAGAGTGGGGGACAGAGTGGGGGACAGAGTGGGAGGCAGAGTGGGGGACAGAGTGGGGACAGAGTGGGGACAGTGTGGGAGACAGAGTGGGGGACAGAGTGGGGGACAGAGTGGGGGACAGAGTGGGGGACAGAGTGGGAGGCAGAGTGGGGAACAGAGTGGGGACAGAGTGGGGGACAGAGTGGGGGACAGAGTGGGGGACAGAGTGGGAGGCAGAGTGGGGGACAGAGTGGGGACAGAGTGGGGACAGAGTGGGAGACAGACTGGGGACAGAGTGGGGGGCAGAGTGGGGGGCAGAGTGGGGGGCAGAGCGGGTGAATGAGTGGGAGACAGAGTGGGGGACAGAGTGGGGGACAGAGTGGGGGGCAGAGTGGGGGGCAGAGTGTGGGACAGAGTGGGGGGCAGAGTGGGGGGCAGAGTGGGGGGCAGATTGGGGGGCAGAGCGGGTGAAAGAGTGGGAGACAGCGTGAGGGACAGAGTGGGCGACATAGTGGGGGACAGAGTGGGGGACAGAGTGGGGGGCAGAGTGGGGGGCAGAGTGGGGACAGAGTGGGGACAGAGTGGGAGACAGTGTGGGGGGCAGAGTGGGGACAGAGTGGGGACAGAGTGGGAGACATAGTGGGGGACAGAGTGGGGGACAGAGTGGGGGGCAGAGTGGGGGGCAGAGTAGGGACAGAGTGGGGGACAGAGTGGGGGCAGAGTTGGGGACAGAGTGGGGGACAGAGTGGGAGGCAGAGTGGGGGACAGAGTGGGGACAGAGTCGGGACAGAGTGGGAGACAGAGTGGGGGGCAGAGTGGGGGGCAGAGTGGGGGGCAGAGCGGGTGAAAGAGTGGGAGACAGAGTGGGGGACAGAGTGGGGGGCAGAGTGGGTGACAGTGTGGGGGACAGAATGGGGGGCAGAGTGGGGGGAAGAGTGGGGGCCAGAGTTGGGGACAGAGTGGGGGGCAGAGTGGGGGGCAGAGTGGGGACAGAGTGGGAGACAGAGTGGGGGACAGAGTGGGGGACAGAGTAGGGACAGAGTGGGGGACAGATTGGGGGACAGAGTGGGGGACAGAGTGGGAGACAGAGTGGGGGACAGAGTGGGGGACAGAGTGGGGGACAGATTGGGAGGCAGAGTGGGGGACAGAGTGGGGACAGAGTGGGGACAGAGTGGGGGACAGAGTGGGGGGCAGTGTGGTAGGCAGAGTGGGGGACAGAGTGGGGACAGTATGGGGACAGAGTGGGAGACAGAGTGGGGGGCAGAGTGGGGGGCAGAGAGGGGGGCAGAGCGGGTGAAAGAGTGGGAGACAGAGTGGGGGACAGAGTGGGGGACAGAGTGGGGGGCAGAGTGGGGGACAGAATGGGGGGCAGAGTGGGGGGCAGAGTGGGGACAGAGTGGGGGACAGAGTGGGAGGCAGAGTGGGGGACTGAGTGGGGACAGAGTGGGGACAGAGTGGGAGACAGAGTGGGAGGCAAAGTGGGGGACAGAGTGGGAGACAGAGTGGGGACAGAGTGGGGGGCAGAGTGGGGGGCAGAGTGGGGTGCAGAGTGGGGGACAGAGTGGGGACAGAGTGGGGGACAGAGTGGGGGACAGAGTGGGGGACAGAGTGGGGACAGAGTGGGGACAGTGTGGGAGACAGAGTGGGGACAGAGTGGGGGGCAGAGTGGGGGGCAGAGTGGGGGGCAGAGCGTTTGAAAGAGTGGGAGACAGAGTGGGGGACAGAGTGGGGGACAGAGTGGGGGGCAGAGTGGGGGGCAGAGTGGGGGCAGAGTGGGGGGCAGAGTGTGGGACAGAGAGGGGGCAGAGTGGGGGGCAGAGTCGGGGGCAGAGTGGGGGGCAGAGTGGGGACCGAGTAGGGACAGAGTGGGAGACATAGTGGGGGACAGAGTGGGGGACAGAGTGGGGGGCAGAGTGCAGGGCAGAGTAGGGACAGAGTGGGGGACAGAGTGGGGTCAGAGTGGAGGGCAGAGTGGGGACAGAGTGGGGACAGAGTGGGGACAGATTGGGGGACAGAGTGGGGTACAGAGTGGGGGACAGAGTGGGGGGCAGAGAGGGGGACAGAGTGTGGACAGAGTGGGGACAGAGTGGGGGGCAGAGAGGGGGACAGAGTCGGAGACAGAGTGGGGGACAGAGTGGGGTACAGAGTGGGGGACAGACTGGGAGGCAGAGTGGGGGTCAGAGTGGGGACAGAGTGGGAGACAGAGTGGGAACAGAGTGGGGTGCAGAGTGGGGGGCAGAGTGTGGGGCAGAGTGGGGACAGAGTGGGGACAGAGTGGGGGACAGAGTGGGGGACAGAGTGGGGGACAGAGTGGGAGGCAGAGTGAGGGACAGAGTGGGGACAGAGTGGGGACAGAGTGGGAGACAGAGTGGGTGACAGAGTGGGGACAGAGTGGGGGGCAGGGTGGGGGGCAGAGTGGGGGCAGAGTGGGGACAGAATGGGGACAGAGTGGGGGGCAGAGTGGGGGGCAGAGTAGGGACAGAGTGGAGACAGTGTGGGGGGCAGAGTGGGGGGCAGAGTGGGGACAGAGTGGGGACAGAGTGTGGACAGAGTGGGGGGCACAGTGGGGGACAGAGTGGGAGACAGAGTGGGGGACAGAGTGGGGGACAGAGTGGGGGACAGAGTGGGGGGCAGAGTGGGAGGCAGAGTGGGGGACAGAGTGGGGACAGTATGGGGACAGAGTGGGAGACAGAGTGGGGGGCAGAGTGGGGGGCAGAGTGGGGGGCAGAGCGGGTGAAAGAGTGGGAGACAGAGTGGGGGACAGAGTGGGGGACAGAGTGTGGGGCAGAGTGGGGGACAGAATGGGGGACAGATTGAGGGACAGAGTGGGAGGCAGAGTGGGGGACTGAGTGGGGACAGAGTGGGGACAGAGTGGGAGACAGAGTGGGAGGCAAAGTGGGGGACAGAGTGGGAGACAGAGTGGGGACAGAGTGGGAGGCAGAGTGGCGGACAGAGTGGGGGACAGAGTGGGGGACAGAGTGGGGGACAGAGTGGGAGGCAGAGTGGGGGACAGAGTGGGGACAGAGTGGGGACAGAGTGGGAGACAGAGTGGGGACAGAGTGGGGGGCAGAGTGGGGGGCAGAGTGGGGTGCAGAGTGGGGGACAGAGTGGGGACAGAGTGGGGGACAGAGTGGGGGACAGAGTGGGGGACAGAGTGGGGGACAGAGTGGGGACAGACTGGGGACAGTGTGGGAGACAGAGTGGGGACAGAGTGGGAGACAGAGTGGGGGGCAGAGTGGGGGGCAGAGCGTTTGAAAGAGTGGGAGACAGAGTGGGGGACAGAGTGGGGGACAGAGTGGGGGACAGAGTGGGGGGCAGAGTGGAGGGCAGAGTAGGGACAGAGTAGGGGACAGAGTGGGGGACAGAGTGGGGGACAGAATGGTGTGCTGAGTGGGGACAGAGTGGGGACAGAGTGGGGACAGAGTGGGAGACAGTGTGGGGGACAGAGTGGGGGTCAGAGTGTTCGGCAGAGTGGAGGGCAGAGGAGGGACAGAGTGGGGGACAGAGTGGGGGACAGAGTGGGGGACAAAGTGGGGGGCAGAGTGGGGGACAGAGTGGGAGGCAGAGTGGGGGACAGAGTGGGGGCCAGAGTGGGAGGCAGAGTGGGGGACAGAGTGGGGACAGAGTGGTGACAGAGTGGGAGACAGAGTGGGGGGCAGAGTGGGGGGCAGAGTGGAGGGCAGATCGGGTGAAAGAGTGGGAGACAGAGTGGGGGACAGAGTGGGGGACAGAGTGGGGGACAGAGTGGGGGGCAGAGTGGGGGACAGAGTGGGGGGCAGAGTGGGGGGCAGATTGGGGACAGAGTGGGGGACAGAGTGGGGGACAGAGTGGGAGGCAGAGTGGGGGACAGAGTGGGGACAGAGTGGGGACAGAGTGGGAGACAGAGTGGGGGACAGAGTGGGGGACAGAGTGGGGGACAGAGTGGGGGACAGAGTGGGAGGCAGAGTGGGGAACAGAGTGGGGACAGAGTGGGGGACAGAGTGGGGGACAGAGTGGGGGACAGAGTGGGAGGCAGAGTGGGGGACAGAGTGGGGACAGAGTGGGGACAGAGTGGGAGACAGACTGGGGACAGAGTGGGGGGCAGAGTGGGGGGCAGAGTGGGGGGCAGAGCGGGTGAATGAGTGGGAGACAGAGTGGGGGACAGAGTGGGGGACAGAGTGGGGGGCAGAGTGGGGGGCAGAGTGTGGGACAGAGTGGGGGGCAGAGTGGGTGGCAGAGTGGGGGGCAGAGTGGGGACAGAGTGGGGACAGAGTGGGAGACAGAGTGGGGGACAGAGTGGGGGACAGAGTGGGGGACAGAGTGGAGGGCAGAGTAGGGACAGAGTGGGGGACAGAGTGGGGTCAGAGTGGAGGGCAGAGTGGGGACAGAGTGGTGACAGAGTGGGGGACAGAGTGGGGGGCAGAGTGGAGGGCAGAGTAGGGACAGAGTGAGGGACAGAGTGGGGGACAGAGTGGGGGACAGAATGGTGGGCAGAGTGGGGGGCAGAGTGGGGATAGAGTGGGGACAGAGTGGGAGACAGAGTGTGGGACAGAGTGGGGGACAGAGTGGGGGACAGAGTGGGGTCAGAGTGGAGGGCAGAGTGGGGACAGAGTGGGGACAGAGTGGGGACAGATTGGGGGACAGAGTGGGGTACAGAGTGGGGGACAGAGTGGGGGGCAGAGAGGGGGACAGAGTGTGGACAGAGTGGGGACAGAGTGGGGGGCAGAGAGGGGTCAGAGTGGAGGGCAGAGTGGGAGACAGAGTGGGAACAGAGTGGGGTGCAGAGTGGGGGGCAGAGTGTGGGGCAGAGTGGGGACAGAGTGGGGACAGAGTGGGGGACAGAGTGGGGGACAGAGTGGGGGACAGAGTGGGAGGCAGAGTGAGGGACAGAGTGGGGACAGAGTGGGGACAGAGTGGGAGACAGAGTGGGTGACAGAGTGGGGACAGAGTGGGGGGCAGGGTGGGGGGCAGAGTGGGGGCAGAGTGGGGACAGAATGGGGACAGAGTGGGGGGCAGAGTGGGGGGCAGAGTAGGGACAGAGTGGAGACAGTGTGGGGGACAGAGTGGGGGGCAGAGTGGGGACAGAGTGGGGACAGAGTGTGGGCAGAGTGGGGGGCACAGTGGGGGACAGAGTGGGAGACAGAGTGGGGGACAGAGTGGGGGACAGAGTGGGGGACAGAGTGGGGGGCAGAGTGGGAGGCAGAGTGGGGGACAGAGTGGGGACAGTATGGGGACAGAGTGGGAGACAGAGTGGGGGGCAGAGTGGGGGGCAGAGTGGGGGGCAGAGCGGGTGAAAGAGTGGGAGACAGAGTGGGGGACAGAGTGGGGGACAGAGTGTGGGGCAGAGTGGGGGACAGAATGGGGGACAGATTGAGGGACAGAGTGGGAGGCAGAGTGGGGGACTGAGTGGGGACAGAGTGGGGACAGAGTGGGAGACAGAGTGGGAGGCAAAGTGGGGGACAGAGTGGGAGACAGAGTGGGGACAGAGTGGGAGGCAGAGTGGCGGACAGAGTGGGGGACAGAGTGGGGGACAGAGTGGGGGACAGAGTGGGAGGCAGAGTGGGGGACAGAGTGGGGACAGAGTGGGGACAGAGTGGGAGACAGAGTGGGGACAGAGTGGGGGGCAGAGTGGGGGGCAGAGTGGGGTGCAGAGTGGGGGACAGAGTGGGGACAGAGTGGGGGACAGAGTGGGGGACAGAGTGGGGGACAGAGTGGGGGACAGAGTGGGGACAGACTGGGGACAGTGTGGGAGACAGAGTGGGAACAGAGTGGGGGGCAGAGTGGGGGGCAGAGTGGGGGGCAGAGCGTTTGAAAGAGTGGGAGACAGAGTGGGGGACAGAGTGGGGGACAGAGTGGGGGACAGAGTGGGGGGCAGAGTGGAGGGCAGAGTAGGGACAGAGTAGGGGACAGAGTGGGGGACAGAGTGGGGGACAGAATGGTGTGCTGAGTGGGGACAGAGTGGGGACAGAGTGGGGACAGAGTGGGAGACAGTGTGGGGGACAGAGTGGGGGTCAGAGTGTGCGGCAGAGTGGAGGGCAGAGGAGGGACAGAGTGGGGGACAGAGTGGGGGACAGAGTGGGGGACAAAGTGGGGGGCAGAGTGGGGGACAGAGTGGGAGGCAGAGTGGGGGACAGAGTGGGGGCCAGAGTGGGAGGCAGAGTGGGGGACAGAGTGGGGACAGAGTGGTGACAGAGTGGGAGACAGAGTGGGGGGCAGAGTGGGGGGCAGAGTGGGGGGCAGATCGGGTGAAAGAGTGGGAGACAGAGTGGGGGACAGAGTGGGGGACAGAGTGGGGGACAGAGTGGGGGGCAGAGTGGGGGACAGAGTGGGGGGCAGAGTGGGGGGCAGATTGGGGACAGAGTGGGGGACAGAGTGGGGGACAGAGTGGGAGGCAGAGTGGGGGACAGAGTGGGGACAGAGTGGGGACAGAGTGGGAGACAGAGTGGGGGACAGAGTGGGGGACAGAGTGGGGGACAGAGTGGGGGACAGAGTGGGAGGCAGAGTGGGGAACAGAGTGGGGACAGACTGGGGGACAGAGTGGGGGACAGAGTGGGGGACAGAGTGGGAGGCAGAGTGGGGGACAGAGTGGGGACAGAGTGGGGACAGAGTGGGAGACAGACTGGGGACAGAGTGGGGGGCAGAGTGGGGGGCAGAGTGGGGGGCAGAGCGGGTGAATGAGTGGGAGACAGAGTGGGGGACAGAGTGGGGGACAGAGTGGGGGGCAGAGTGGGGGGCAGAGTGTGGGACAGAGTGGGGGGCAGAGTGGGTGGCAGAGTGGGGGGCAGAGTGGGGACAGAGTGGGGACAGAGTGGGAGACAGAGTGGGGGACAGAGTGGGGGACAGAGTGGGGGACAGAGTGGAGGGCAGAGTAGGGACAGAGTGGGGGACAGAGTGGGGTCAGAGTGGAGGGCAGAGTGGGGACAGAGTGGTGACAGAGTGGGGGACAGAGTGGGGGGCAGAGTGGAGGGCAGAGTAGGGACAGAGTGAGGGACAGAGTGGGGGACAGAGTGGGGGACAGAATGGTGGGCAGAGTGGGGGGCAGAGTGGGGATAGAGTGGGGACAGAGTGGGAGACAGAGTGTGGGACAGAGTGGGGGACAGAGTGGGGGACAGAGTGGGGGGCAGAGTGGAGGGCAGAGTAGGGACAGAGTGGGGGACAGAGTGGGGGACAGAGTGGGGACAGAATGGTGGGCAGAGTGGTGACAGAGTGGGGACAGAGTGGGGACAGAGTGGGAGACAGAGTGGGGGACAGAGTGGGGGACAGAGTGGGGGGCAGAGTGGAGGGCAGAGTAGGGACAGAGTGGGGGACAGAGTGGGGGGCAGAGTGGGGGGCAGAGTGGGGACAGAGTGGGGGGCAGAGTGGAGGGCAGAGTAGGGACAGAGTGGGGGACAGAGTGGGGGACAGAGTGGGGGCAGAGTGGGGACAGAGTGGGGACAGAGTGGGGGGCAGAGTGGGGGACAGAGTGGGAGACAGAGTGGGGGACAGAGTGGGGGACAGAGTGGGGGACAGAGTGGGGGACAGAGTGGGAGGCAGAGTGGGGGACAGAGTGGGGACAGAGAAGGGACAGAGTGGGAGACAGAGTGGGGACAGAGTGGGGGGCAGAGTGGGGGGCAGAGTACGGGGCAGAGTGGGAGGCAGAGTGGGGGACAGAGTAGGGACAGAGTAGGGACAGAGTGGGAGACAGAGTGGGGACAGAGTGGGGGGCAGAGTGGGGGACAGAGTGGGGGTCAGAGTGGGCGGCAGAGTGGAGGGCAGAGGAGGGACAGAGTGGGGGACAGAGTGGGGGACAGAGTGGGGGACAAAGTGAGGGGCAGAGTGGGGGACAGAGTGGGAGGCAGAGTGGGGAACAGAGTGGGGGCCAGAGTGGGAGGCAGAGTGTGGGGACAGAGTGGGGACAGAGTGGTGACAGAGTGGGAGACAGAGTGGGGGGCAGAGTGGGGGGCAGAGTGGGGGGCAGATCGGGTGAAAGAGTGGGAGACAGAGTGGGGGACAGAGTTGGGGACAGAGTGGGGGACAGAGTGGGGGGCAGAGTGGGGGACAGAGTGGGGGGCAGATTGGGGACAGAGTGGGGGACAGAGTGGGGGACAGAGTGGGAGGCAGAGTGGGGGACAGAGTGGGGACAGAGTGGGGACAGAGTGGGAGACAGAGTGGGGGACAGAGTGGGGGACAGAGTGGGGGACAGAGTGGGGGACAGAGTGGGAGGCAGAGTGGGGAACAGAGTGGGGACAGAGTGGGGGACAGAGTGGGGGACAGAGTGGGGGACAGAGTGGGAGGCAGAGTGGGGGACAGAGTGGGGACAGAGTGGGGACAGAGTGGGAGACAGACTGGGGACAGAGTGGGGGGCAGAGTGGGGGGCAGAGTGGGGGGCAGAGCGGGTGAATGAGTGGGAGACAGAGTGGGGGACAGAGTGGGGGACAGAGTGGGGGGCAGAGTGGGGGGCAGAGTGTGGGACAGAGTGGGGGGCAGAGTGGGGGGCAGAGTGGGGGGCAGAGTGGGGACAGAGTGGGGACAGAGTGGGAGACAGAGTGGGGGACAGAGTGGGGGACAGAGTGGGGGGCAGAGTGGAGGGCAGAGTAGGGACAGAGTGGGGGACAGAGTGGGGTCAGAGTGGAGGGCAGAGTGGGGACAGAGTGGTGACAGAGTGGGGGACAGAGTGGGGGGCAGAGTGGAGGGCAGAGTAGGGACAGAGTGGGGGACAGAGTGGGGGACAGAGTGGGGGACAGAATGGTGGGCAGAGTGGGGGGCAGAGTGGGGATAGAGTGGGGACAGAGTGGGAGACAGAGTGTGGGACAGAGTGGGGGACAGAGTGGGGGACAGAGTGGGGGGCAGAGTGGAGGGCAGAGTAGGGACAGAGTGGGGGACAGAGTGGGGGCCAGAGTGGGGACAGAATGGTGGGCAGAGTGGGGACAGAGTGGGGACAGAGTGGGGACAGAGTGGGAGACAGAGTGGGGGACAGAGTGGGGGACAGAGTGGGGGGCAGAGTGGAGGGCAGAGTAGGGACAGAGTCGGGGACAGAGTGGGGGGCAGAGTGGGGGGCAGAGTGGGGACAGAGTGGGGACAGAGTGGGGGGCAGAGTGGAGGGCAGAGTAGGGACAGAGTGGGGGACAGAGTGGGGGCAGAGTGGGGACAGAGTGGGGACAGAGTGGGGACAGAGTGGGGGGCAGAGTGGGGGACAGAGTGGGAGACAGAGTGGGGGACAGAGTGGGGGACAGAGTGGGGGACAGAGTGGGGGACAGAGTGGGAGGCAGAGTGGGGGACAGAGTGGTGACAGAGTAGGGACAGAGTGGGAGACAGAGTGGGGACAGAGTGGGGGGCAGAGTGGGGGGCAGAGTACGGGGCAGAGCGGGGGAAAGAGTGGGAGACAGAGTGGAGGACAGAGTGGGGGACAGAGTGGAGGATAGAGTGGGGGACAGAATGGGGGGCAGAGTTGGGGACAGAGTGGGGGACAGAGTGGGGGACAGAATGTGGGGCCGAGTGGGGGGCAGAGTGGGGACAGAGTGGGAGACAGAGTGGGGGACAGAGTGGGGGACAGAGTGGGGGGCAGAGTTGGGACAGAGTGGGGGACAGAGTGGGGGACAGAGTGGGAGACAGAGTGGGGGGCAGAGAGGGGCGAAGAGTGGGGACAGAGTGGGGGGCAGAGTGGGGGACAGAGTGGGGACAGAGTGGGGGGCAGAGTGGGGGGCAGTGTGGGAGACAGAGTGGGGGACAGAGTAGGGACAGAGTGGGGAACAGAGTGGGGGACAGAGTGGGGGACAGAGTGGGATACAGAGTGGGGGCAGAGTGGGGACAGAGTGGGGGGCAGAGTGGTGGGCAGAGTGGGGGGCAGAGTGGGGACAGAGGGGGGGGCAGAGTGGTGGGCAGAGTTGGGGGCAGAGTGGGGGGCAGAGTGGGGACATAGTGGGGACAGAGTGTGGGGCAGAGTGGGGGGCAGAGTGGGGACAGAGTGGGGGGCAGAGTGGAGGGCAGAGTAGGGACAGAGTGGGGAAGAGAGTGGGGGGCAGAGTGGGGGGCAGAGTGGGAACAGAGTGGGGACAGAGTGGGGGGCAGAGTGGAGGGCAGAGTAGGGACAGTGTGGGGACAGAGTGGGGACAGAGTGGGGGACAGAGTGGGGGACAGAGTGGGAGGCAGAGTGGGGAACAGAGTGGGGACAGAGTGGGGACAGAGTGGGAGACAGAGTGGGGACAGAGTGGGGGGCAGAGTGGGGGGCAGAGTGGGGGCAGAGTGGGGGCAGAGTGGGGACAGAGTGGGAGGCAGAGTGGGGGACAGAGTGGGGACAGAGTGGGGACAGAGTGGGAGGCAGAGTGGGGGACAGAGTGGGGACAGAGTGGGGACAGAGTGGGAGACAGAGTGGGGACAGAGTGGGGGGCAGAGTGGGGGGCAGAGTGGGGGGCAGAGTAGGGACAAGGTGGAGACAGAGTTGGGGGCAGAGTGGGGGGCAGAGTGGGGACAGAGTGAGGACAGAGTGTGGACAGAGTGGGGGGCAGAGTGGGGGACAGATTGGGAGACAGAGTGGGGGACAGAGTGGGGGACAGAGTGGGGGACATAGTGGGGGGCAGAGTGGGGGGCAGAGTGGGGGACAGAGTGGGGACAGAGTGGGGACAGAGTGGGGGGCAGAGTGGGGGGCAGAGTGCGGACAGAGTGGGGGGCAGAGTGGGGACAGAGTGGGGACAGAGTGGGGGGCAGAGTGGGGACAGAGTGGGGACAGAGTGGGAGACAGAGTGGCGAATGTGTGGGGGGCAGAGTGGGGGGCAGAGTGGGGGGCAGAGTGGGGACAGAGTGGGGACAGAGTGGGGGACAGAGTGGGGGACAGAGTGGGAGGCAGAGTGGGGAACAGAGTGGGGACAGAGTGGGAGACAGAGTGGGGACAGAGTGGGGGGCAGAGTGGGGGGCAGAGTGGGGGGCAGATTGGGGGCAGAGTGGGGGCAGAGTGGGGACAGAGTGGGAGGCAGAGTGGGGGGCAGAGTGGGGGACAGAGTGGGAGGCAGAGTGGGGGACAGAGTGGGGACAGAGTGGTGACAGAGTGGGAGACAGAGTGGGGGGCAGAGTGGGGGGCAGAGTGGGGGGCAGATCGGGTGAAAGAGTGGGAGACAGAGTGGGGGACAGAGTGGGGGACAGAGTGGGGGACAGAGTGGGGTGCAGAGTGGGGGACAGAGTGGGGGGCAGAGTGGGGGGCAGATTGGGGACAGAGTGGGGGACAGAGTGGGGGACAGAGTGGGAGGCAGAGTGGGGGACAGAGTGGGGACAGAGTGGGGACAGAGTGGGAGACAGAGTGGGGGACAGAGTGGGGGACAGAGTCGGGGACAGAGTGGGGGACAGAGTGGGAGGCAGAGTGGGGAACAGAGTGGGGACAGAGTGGGGGACAGAGTGGGGGACAGAGTGGGGGACAGAGTGGGAGGCAGAGTGGGGGACAGAGTGGGGACAGAGTGGGGACAGAGTGGGTGACAGAGTGGGGACAGAGTGGGGGGCAGAGTGGGGGGCAGAGTGGGGGGCAGAGCGGGTGAATGAGTGGGAGACAGAGTGGGGGACAGAGTGGGGGACAGAGTGGGGGGCAGAGTGGGGGGCAGAGTGTGGGACAGAGTGGGGGGCAGAGTGGGGGGCAGAGTGGGGGGCAGAGTGGGGACAGAGTGGGGACAGAGTGGGAGACAGAGTGGGGGACAGAGTGGGGGACAGAGTGGGGGGCAGAGTGGAGGGCAGAGTAGGGACAGAGTGGGGGACAGAGTGGGGTCAGAGTGGAGGGCAGAGTGGGGACAGAGTGGTGACAGAGTGGGGGACAGAGTGGGGGGCAGAGTGGAGGGCAGAGTAGGGACAGAGTGGGGGACAGAGTGGGGGACAGAGTGGGAGGCAGAGTGGGGGACAGAATGGGGGGCAGAGTGGGGGACAGAGTGGGGGGCAGAGTGGGGGCCAGAGTGGGGGGCAGAGTGGGGACAGAGTGGGGGACAGAGTGGGGGACAGAGTGGGGGGCAGAGTGGAGGGCAGAGTAGGGACAGAGTGGGGGACAGAGTGGGAGACAGAGTGGGGGACAGAGTGGGGGCAGAGTGGGGGACAGAGTGGGAGACAGAGTGGGAGGCAGAGTGGGGGACAGAGTGGGGTCAGAGTGGGGGACAGAGTGGGGGGCAGAGTGGGGGGCAGAGTGGGGACAGAGTGGGGACAGAGTGGGAGACAGAGTGGGGGACAGAGTGCGGTACAGAGAGGGGGGCAGAGTGGAGGGCAGAGTAGGGACAGAGTGGGGGGCAAAGTGGGGGGCAGAGTGGGGACAGAGTGGGGACAGAGTGGGGGGCAGAGTGGGGGGCAGAGTGGGAGACAGAGTGGGGGGCAGAGTTGGGACAGAGTGGGTGACAGAGTGGGGGACAGAGTGGGAGACAGAGTTGGGGGCAGAGTGGGGCGAAGAGTGGGGAAAGAGTGGGGGGCAGAGTGGGGGACAGAGTGGGGACAGAGTGGGGGGCAGAGTGGGGGACAGAGTGGGAGACAGAGTGGGGGGCAGAGTTGGGACAGAGTGGGTGACAGAGTGGGGGACAGAGTGGTAGACAGAGTTGGGGGCAGAGTGGGGCGAAGAGTGGGGAAAGATTGGGGGGCAGAGTGGGAGACAGAGTGGGGGACAGAGTGCGGTACAGAGAGGGGGGCAGAGTGGAGGGCAGAGTAGGGACAGAGTGGGGGGCAGAGTGGGGGACAGAGTGGGGGACAGAATGGGGGTCAGAGTGGGGGGCAGAGTTGGGGGCAGAGTGGGGTACAGAGTGGGGGGCAGAGTGGGGGGCAGAGTGGGGACAGAGTGGGGACAGAGTGGGAGACAGAGTGGGGGACAGAGTGGGGGACAGAGTGGGGGGCAGAGTGGAGGGCAGAGTAGGGACAGAGTGGGTGACAGAGTGGGGGACAGAGTAGGGGGCAGAGTGGGGACAGAGTGGGGACAGAGTGGGGGGCAGAGTGGGGGGCAGAGTGGGGACAGATTGGGGGGCAGAGTGGAGGGCAGAGTAGGGACAGAGTGGGGGACAGAGTAGGGACAGAGTGGGGGGCAGAGTGGAGGGCAGAGTAGGGACAGAGTGGGGGACAGAGTAGGGACAGAGTGGGGGACAGAGTGGGGGACAGAGTGGGGGGCAGAGTGGGGACAGAGTGGGGGACAGAGTGGGGGGCAGAGTGGAGTGCAGAGTAGGGACAGAGTGTGGGACAGAGTAGGGACAGAGTGGGGGACAGAGTGGGGGACAGAGTGGGGGCAGAGTGTGGACAGAGAGGGGACAGAGTGGGGACAGAGTGGGGGGCAGAGTGGGGGACAGAGTGGGAGACAGAGTGGGGGACAGAGTGGGGGACAGAGTGGGGGGCAGAGTGGGGACAGAGTGGGGGGCAGAGTGGGGGGCAGAGTGGGCGGCAGAGCGGGGGAAAGAGTGGGAGACAGAGTGGGGGACAGAGTGGGGGACAGAGTGGGGGACAGAGTGGGGGGCAGAGTGGGGGACAGAATGGGAGGCAGGGTGGGGGGCAGAGTGGGAGACAGAGTGGGGGGCAGAGTTGGGACAGAGTGGGTGACAGAGTGGGGGACAGAGTGGGAGACAGAGTTGGGGGCAGAGTGGGGCGAAGAGTGGGGAAAGAGTGGGGGGCAGAGTGGGGGACAGAGTGGGGACAGAGTGGGGGGCAGAGTGGGGGGCAGAGTGGTTAACAGAGTGGGGGACAGAGTGGGAGACAGAGTGAGGGACAGAGTAGGGACAGAGTGGGGGACAGAGTGGGGGACAGAGTGGGGGACAGAGTGGGAGACAGAGTGGGGGGCAGAGTGGGGACAGAGTGGGGGGCAGAGTGGTGGGCAGAGTGGGGGGCAGAGTGGGGGGCAGAGTGGGGACAGAGAGGGGACAGAGTGTGGGGCAGAGTGGGGGGCAGAATGGGGACAGAGTGGGGGGCAGTGTGGGGGGCAGAGTGGGGACAGAATGGGGGGCAGAGTGGGGACAGAGTGGGGGGCAGAGTGGGGGGCAGAGTGGGCACAGTGTGGGGGGCAATGTGGGGGGCAGAGTGGGGACAGAGTGGGGACAGAGTGGGGGGGCAGATTGGGGACAGAGTGGGGACAGAGTGGGGGGGCAGAGTGGGGGGCAGAGTGGGGACAGAGTGGGGGGCAGAGTGGGGCGAAGAGTGGGGAAAGAGTGGGGGGCAGAGTGGGGGACAGAGTGGGGACAGAGTGGGGGGCAGAGTGGGGGACAGAGTGGGAGACAGAGTGGGGGGCAGAGTTGGGACAGAGTGGGTGACAGAGTGGGGGACAGAGTGGTAGACAGAGTTGGGGGCAGAGTGGGGCGAAGAGTGGGGAAAGATTGGGGGGCAGAGTGGGAGACAGAGTGGGGGACAGAGTGCGGTACAGAGAGGGGGGCAGAGTGGAGGGCAGAGTAGGGACAGAGTGGGGGGCAGAGTGGGGGACAGAGTGGGGGACAGAATGGGGGTCAGAGTGGGGGGCAGAGTTGGGGGCAGAGTGGGGTACAGAGTGGGGGGCAGAGTGGGGGGCAGAGTGGGGACAGAGTGGGGACAGAGTGGGAGACAGAGTGGGGGACAGAGTGGGGGACAGAGTGGGGGGCAGAGTGGAGGGCAGAGTAGGGACAGAGTGGGTGACAGAGTGGGGGACAGAGTGGGGGGCAGAGTGGGGACAGAGTGGGGACAGAGTGGGGGGCAGAGTGGGGGGCAGAGTGGGGACAGATTGGGGGGCAGAGTGGAGGGCAGAGTAGGGACAGAGTGGGGGACAGAGTAGGGACAGAGTGGGGGGCAGAGTGGAGGGCAGAGTAGGGACAGAGTGGGGGACAGAGTAGGGACAGAGTGGGGGACAGAGTGGGGGACAGAGTGGGGGGCAGAGTGGGGACAGAGTGGGGGACAGAGTGGGGGGCAGAGTGGAGGGCAGAGTAGGGACAGAGTGTGGGACAGAGTAGGGACAGAGTGGGGGACAGAGTGGGGGACAGAGTGGGGGCAGAGTGTGGACAGAGAGGGGACAGAGTGGGGACAGAGTGGGGGGCAGAGTGGGGGACAGAGTGGGAGACAGAGTGGGGGACAGAGTGGGGGACAGAGTGGGGGGCAGAGTGGGGACAGAGTGGGGGGCAGAGTGGGGGGCAGAGTGGGCGGCAGAGCGGGGGAAAGAGTGGGAGACAGAGTGGGGGACAGAGTGGGGGACAGAGTGGGGGACAGAGTGGGGGGCAGAGTGGGGGACAGAATGGGGGGCAGGGTGGGGGGCAGAGTGGGAGACAGAGTGGGGGGCAGAGTTGGGACAGAGTGGGTGACAGAGTGGGGGACAGAGTGGGAGACAGAGTTGGGGGCAGAGTGGGGCGAAGAGTGGGGAAAGAGTGGGGGGCAGAGTGGGGGACAGAGTGGGGACAGAGTGGGGGGCAGAGTGGGGGGCAGAGTGGTTAACAGAGTGGGGGACAGAGTGGGAGACAGAGTGAGGGACAGAGTAGGGACAGAGTGGGGGACAGAGTGGGGGACAGAGTGGGGGACAGAGTGGGAGACAGAGTGGGGGGCAGAGTGGGGACAGAGTGGGGGGCAGAGTGGTGGGCAGAGTGGGGGGCAGAGTGGGGGGCAGAGTGGGGACAGAGAGGGGACAGAGTGTGGGGCAGAGTGGGGGGCAGAATGGGGACAGAGTGGGGGGCAGTGTGGGGGGCAGAGTGGGGACAGAATGGGGGGCAGAGTGGGGACAGAGTGGGGGGCAGAGTGGGGGGCAGAGTGGGCACAGTGTGGGGGGCAATGTGGGGGGCAGAGTGGGGACAGAGTGGGGACAGAGTGGGGGGGCAGATTGGGGACAGAGTGGGGACAGAGTGGGGGGGCAGAGTGGGGGGCAGAGTGGGGACAGAGTGGGGGGCAGAGTGGGGACAGAGTGGGGGGTAGAGTGGGGGGCAGTGTGGGGGGCAGAGTGGGGACAGCGTGGGGGGCAGAGTGCGGACAGAGTGGGGGGCAGAGTGGGAACAGAGTGGGGGGCAGAGTGTGGACAGAGTGGGGGGCAGAGTGGGTGGCAGAGTGGGGGGCAGAGTGGGGACAGAATGGGGGGCAGAGTGGGGACAGAGTGGGGGGCAGAGTGGGGGGCAGTGTGGGGGGCAGAGTGGGGACAGCGTGGGGTGCAGAGTGGGGACAGAGTGGGGGGCAGAGTGGGAACAGAGTGGGGGGCAGAGTGTGGACAGAGTGGGGGGCAGAGTGGGTGGCAGAGTGGGGGGCAGAGTGGGAGACAGAATGGGGCAAAGTGGGGGGCAGAGTGGGGGGCAGTGTGGGGGGCAGAGTGGGGACAGCGTGGAGGGCATAGTGGGGACAGAGTGGGGGGCAGAGTGGGAACAGAGTGGGGGGCAGAGTGGGGACAGAGTGGGGGGCAGAGTGTGGACAGAGTGGGGGGCAGAGTGGGTGGCAGAGTGGGGGGCAGAGTGGGAGACAGAATGGGAACAGAGTGGGGGACAGAGTGGGGGGCAGAGAAAAGGGGGGCAGAGTGGGGACAGAGAGAGGCGCAAATGAAAGTGGGGGCAGAGAGTGGGGGACAGCGAGAGGGGGACAGAGAGAGGTGAACAGAGAGAGGGGGACAGAGAGAGGGGGACAGAGACAGGGGAACAGAGAGAGGCGAACAGAGAGAGGGGGGACAGAGAGACTGGGACAGAGAGAGGGTTACAGACAAAGGGGAACAGAGAGAGGGGGAGAGAGAGTGAGGAGAGAGAAAGGGGGACAGTGGGAGAGGGGGTACAGAGTGATGTGGGACAGAGAGAGGGGCGACGCGGCTCAGAGAGCGGGGGACAGATAGAGGGGAGCAGAGAGAGAGGGGGACAGAGAGAGTGAGAGAGGGGTCAGAGAGAGGGGCACAGAGAGAGAGAGGGGACAGAGAGAGGGGACAGAGAAAGAAAGAGGGGACAGAGAGTAGGGGACAGAGAGAGACGGGCGAGAGAGAGGGGTACAGAGAGGGTCGGGGGGCACAGAGAGAGGTGGATAAAGAGAGAGAGTAGACAGGGAGAGTGGACAGAGTTGGGGACAGAGGGGGGACTGAGAGAGGGTGACAGTGAGAGAGAGAGTACAGAGAGACGTGAGACAGAAAGAGGGTGTCGGGGGGCAGTGAGAAGGGGACAGAGTGATCGAGCACAGAGATTGGCGACATGGGGGACAGAGATGGGGTGGACAGAGAGGAGGGGGATAGACCGGTGGGGACAGAGAGGGGGGGAGAGAGAGAGGGGTGACAGAGACAGGGGGACAGAGAGAGGCGACAGAGATAAAGGGGGTAGAGAAAGGGGGAGAGAGAGGGGTGTCAGAGGGGGCACAGAGAGAGGGGACAGAGAGAGGGGGACGTGGTGTGTTGAGAGTGGGGTGGAGCAGAGGCGGGGACAGAGAGCGTGGACAAAGTGGAAGGTACAGAGGGGGGACAGAGCGAGGGAGGCAGAGAGATGGATGACAGAGAGAGGGAGGACAGAGAGAGGGGGACAGAGAGGGGGGAGAAAGATAGGGGGACAAAGAGAGGGAGACAGAGAGAGGGGGCAGAGAGAAGCTGACAAAGAAAGGGGAACAGAGAGAGGAGCAGGACAGAGAGGGGGGTGTAGAGAGAGGGGGAGAGAGAGAGAGTGGGGATAGAGAGGATAGGGACAGAGAGAGAGGGTCAGAGAGAGGGGTGACAGATGGAGAGGGACACAGAGAGTGGGGAGACAGACGGGGAGACAGAGAGGGGGACGGCGAGAAGGGGATAGAGGGAGAGGGTGTACATAGAGAGATGGGTGACAGGGGGGTACAGAGAGAGGGGGCAGAGAAGGGGTGAGCAGACAGGAGGGGTACAGACAGGGGGTAAAGAGAGGGGGTACAGGGAGAGGGTTAATAGAGAGGGGACATAGAGAGAGGGGGACAGAGAGAGGGGGGACTGAGAGAGACAGACAGAGAGAGGGAGGATAGAGAGGGAGACAGAGAGGTGGGATAGAGAGTAGGAGGATAGAGAGACGGGGACAGAGATGGGGGCAGAGAGAGTGGGACAGAGAGAGGGTTGGACAGCGGGGGTCAGAGAGAGTGGGAACAGAGAGAGTGGGCCAGAGAGAGAGGGGGCAGGACAGTGGGGACAGAGAGAGGGGGACAGAGCGAGAAGGGGACAGAGAGAGGGTTGGACAGCGGGGGAGGCAGAGAGAGTGGGGAAAGAGAGAGGGGGACAGAGAGAGAGGGTAGTGACAGACAGAGGGGGACAGAGAGAGGGGGACCAGAGTGAGAGGGACAGAGAGAGCGGGGGGAAAGAGAGAGGGGGTACATAGAGAGGGGGCCAAAGAGAGGGGGACAGAGAGAGAGGGAACAGAGAGTGGGACAGAGAGAGGATGGGTAGAGAGAGGGGGGACAAAGAGAGAGGAAAAAAGAGAGGGGAACAGAGAGAGGGGGCAGAGAGCGCGGGGAGAATGAAGGGGTCAGTGAGTGGGGGACAGAGAGAGGTTGAGAGAGAGAGAGAGGGGACAGAGAGTGTGGACAGAGTAGGGGACAGAGAGGAGGGACAGAGCGAGAGGGGACAGAGAGAGGAGGCGACAGTGGGAGAGGGACAGAGAGAGGGGGACAGAGAGAGGGCGAGTACAGAGCGATGCGGGACAGAAAGAGGGGGTCGGCGGGCAGAAAGAGGGGGGACAGAGTGATAGGGGACAGGGAGAGGGGCGACAGAGGGGGGGGGACAGAGAGAGTGGAACAGAGAGAGGAGGGCAGAGAGAAGGGGAACAAAGCGAGGGGGACAGAGAGCAGAGGACAGAGAGAGGGGGACAGAGAGAGGGGACAACGAGAGGGGACAGAGAAAGGGGAATAGAGAGATCGGGACAGAGAGACTGGGACAGAGAGAGGGTTACAGACAAAGGGGAACAGAGAGACGGGGACAGAGAGAGGGGGGAGAGAGGGGGGGCAGTGGGAGAGGGGGGGCAGTGGGAGAGGGGGTACAGAGAGATGCAGAACAGAGAGAGGGGCGACGCAGGTCAGAGAGCGGGGGACAGATAGAGGGGGACAGAGAGAGGGAGACAGAGAGAGGGGGACAGAGAGGGGGACAGAGAGAGTGGGGGAAAGAGAAGGGGGACAGAGAGAGGAAGGATAGAGAGAGGGGGTCAGAGAGAGGGGGGGCAGAGAGAGGGGGACCGGGAGGGTGGACAGAGAGAGGGTGGACAGAGAGAGTGGACAGAAAGCAGGGGACAGAGAGAGGGAGGACAGAGAGAGGTAGGACAGAGAGAGGTAGGACAGAGAGAGGGAGGACAGAGAGAGGGGGGACAGAGAGTGTAGACAGAGAGCAGGGGACAGAGAGGGAGGGCATAGAGAGGGAGCACAGAGAGAGAGGTGGACATAGAGGGCGTACAGAGAGTGGAGACAGAGAGAGGGGGGAAAAAGAGTTTGGGGACAGAGAAAGGGGGGACAGAGAAGGGCGGAGCAGAGGAGGGACAGAGAGCGGTGGACAGAGTGAGGAGGCTCAGAGAGGGGGACAGAGACAGAGGGTACAGTGAGAGAGGGGAGGACAGAGTGAGGGGGACAGAGGGGGGGAACAGAGAGATGGAGGATGGGGCAGAGAGCGCGAGAGAGGGGATAGAGGGGGGACAGAGAGAGAGGGGACAGAGAGCGAGAGGGGACAGAAAGAGAGGGACGGAAAATGGGGGAGAGAGAGGGGAGATGGAGAGAGTGTGACAGAGAGCGGGGGAACAAAGAGACGGAGACACAGAGGGGGGCAGAGAGGACAGAGAGAGTGGGACAGAGAGAGGGGTTACAAAGAGAGGGGGACAGAGAGAGGGGAGACAGAGATAGGGGACAGAGAGAGGGGGACCGGGCAGAGAAGTGAGGATAGAGAGAGGGGCGCTGAGAGAGGTGGGCAAAGTGAGGTTAACAAAGAGAGGGTAACAGAGAGAGGGGACAGAGAGTGGGGGGGGGGGGGGCAGAGAGCGTGGGGAGATAGAAGGGGGTCAGTGAGTGGGGGGACAGAGAGGTGGGGAGAGTCAGAAGGAGGACAGAGAGAGTGGACAGAGTAGGGGACAGAGAGGGGGGACAGAAAGAGGGCGTCGGAGGGCAGAGAGAGGGGGTACATAGTGATGGGGACAGAGAGAGAGGGGCGACAGAGGGGGGACAGATAGAGGGGGCACAGATGGCGTATTAAGAGAGAAGGGGAGAGAGAGGGTGTACAGAGAGAGGTGGGCAGAAGGGCATCAGAGAGAGGAGGCAGAGAGAGGAGGACAGAGAGGGGGGCAGAGATAGAGGGGGTAGAGAGAGGGGGACAGAGCGAGGGGTGCCAGAGAGGGGACAGTCAGAGGGAAAGAGAGGGAGGAAAAGAGAGAGGGAAGACAGAGAGAAGGAGGGCAGAGGGTGCGGACAGAGAGAGGGGGGTCAGAGAGAGTGAGGGACAGAGAGATGGAGGATAGAGAGAGGGGTGACAGAGTGATGGGGGACAGAGAGAGGGAGGACAAAGAGAGGGAGGACAGAGAGAGGGGGACAGAGAGGGGGAATAGAGAGACGGGGACAGAGAGTGGGGGCAGAAAGAGTGAGAGATGGGATAGAGAGAGTGGGGGGAGAGAGAGAACGGACAGAGAGAGGGGGATGGAAAGAGGGGGCAGAGAGAGGGGTACAGAGAAAGGGGAACAGACAGATGGGGACAGAGAGACGGGGACAGAGAGATTGGTCAGAGAGAGGGAGGACAGAGAGTTGGGGGACAGAGAGACGGGGACAGAGAGAGTGGTCAGAGAGAGGGAGGACAGAGAGGTGGGGGACAGAGAGACGGGGACAGAGAGAGGGATACAGAGAGCTAGGTACAGAGAAAGGTAAGCAGAAAGAGGGGTACAGAGAAAGGGGTACAGAGAGACTGGGACAGAGAGAGGGAGGACAGACAGAGAGGGGACAGAGAGAGGCGGGACAGAGAGAGGCGGACTGAGAGGCGGATCGGTGAGAGCGGATACAGAGATAGAGTAGGTAGGGAGAGAGGGACAGTGCGAGGGGTGTCAGAGGGGGACAGAGAGGGGGGACAGAGAGAGGGAAAGAGAGGGGAAAGAGAGAGGGGGCAGAGAGAAAGGCGGACAGAGGTCGCGGGCAGAGAGAGGGGGACAGAAGAGTGATGGACAGAGAGAAGGGGGTGACAGAGAGGGGGGAACAGGGGGGCGGGGGGTACAGAGAGAGGGGGACAGAGAGAGGAAGGACAGAGAGTGGGAGGACAGAGAGAGGGGGACAGAGAGAGGGGGACATAGAGGGGGGACAGAGCGAGAGGGGACAGAGAGAGGAGGCGACAGTGGGAGAGGGGCAGAGAGAGGAGGACAGAGAGAGGGCGAGTACAGAGCGATGCGGGACAGAAAGAGGGGGTCGGGGGGCAGAGCGAGGGGGGACAGAGTGATAGGGGACAGGGAGAGGGGCGACAGAGGGGGGGCAGAGAGAATGGGACAGAGAGAGGAGGGCAGAGAGAAGGGGAACAAAGCGAGGGGGACAGAGAGCAGAGGACAGAGAGAGGGGGTCAGAGAGAGGGGACAACGAGAGGGGACAGAGAAAGGGGAATAGAGAGATCGGAACAGAGAGACTGGGACAGAGAGAGGGTTACAGACAAAGGGGATCAGAGAGACGGGGACAGAGAGAGGGGGGGGGCAGGGGGAGAGGGGGTACAGAGAGATGCAGAACAGAGAGAGGGGCTACGCAGGTCAGAGAGCGGGGGACAGATAGAGGGGGACAGAGAGAGGGAGACAGAGAGCGAGAGGGGACAGAAAGAGAGTGACGGAAAATGGGGGACAGAGAGGGGAGATGGAGAGAGTGTGACAGAAAGAGGGTGTACAAAGAGACGGAGATACAGAGGGGGGCAGAGAGGACAGAGAGAGTGGGACAGAGAGAGGGGTTACAAAGAGAGGGGGACAGAGAGAGGGGAGACAGAGATAGGGGACAGAGAGAGGGGGACCGGGCAGAGAAGTGAGGATAGAGAGAGGGGGGCTGAGAGAGGTGGGCAAAGTGAGGTTAACAAAGAGAGGGTAACAGAGAGAGGGGACAGAGAGTGGGGGGGCAGAGAGCGTGGGGAGATAGAAGGGGGTCAGTGAGTGGGGGGACAGAGAGGTGGAGAGAGTCAGAAGGAGTACAGAGAGAGTGGACAGAGTAGGGGACAGAGAGGGGGGACAGAAAGAGGGCGTCGGAGGGCAGAGAGAGGGGGGACATAGTGATGGGGACAGAGAGAGAGGGGCGACAGAGGGGGGACAGATAGAGGGGGCACAGATGGCGTATTAAGAGAGAAGGGGAGAGAGAGGGTGTACAGAGAGAGGTGGGCAGAAGGGCATCAGAGAGAGGAGGCAGAGAGAGGGGGACAGAGAGGGGGGCAGAGATAGAGGGGGTAGAGAGAGGGGGACGGAGCGAGGGGTGCCAGAGAGGCGACAGAGAGAGGGAAAGAGAGGGAGGAAACGAGAGAGGGAAGGCAGAGAGAAGGAGGGCAGAGGGTGCGGACAGAGAGAGGGGGGTCAGAGAGAGTGAGGGACAGAGAGATGGAGGATAGAGAGAGGGGTGACAGAGTGATGGGGGACAGAGAGAGGGAGGACAAAGAGAGGGAGGACAGAGAGCGGGGGACAGAGAGGGGGAATAGAGAGACGGGGACAGAGAGTGGGGGCAGAAAGAGTGAGAGATGGGATAGAGAGAGTTGGGGGAGAGAGAGAACGGACAGAGAGAGGGGGATGGAAAGAGGGGGCAGAGAGAGGGGTACAGAGAAAGGGGAACAGACAGATGGGGACAGAGAGACGGGGACAGAGAGATTGGTCAGAGAGAGGGAGGACAGAGAGTTGGGGGACAGAGAGACGGGGACAGAGAGAGTGGTCAGAGAGAGGGAGGACAGAGGGGTGGGGGTCTGAGAGACGGGGACAGAGAGAGGGGTACAGAGAGCTAGGTACAGAGAAAGGTAAGCAGAAAGAGGGGTACAGAGAAAGGGGTACAGAGAGACGGGGACAGAGAGAGGGAGGACAGACAGAGAGGGGACAGAGAGAGGCGGGACAGAGAGAGGCGGACTGAGAAGCGGATCGGTGAGAGCGGATACAGAGATAGAGTAGGTAGGGAGAGAGGGACAGTGCGAGGGGTGTCAGAGGGGGACAGAGAGGGGGGACAGAGAGAGGGAAAGAGAGGGGAAAGAGAGAGGGGGCAGAGAGAAAGGGGGACAGAGGTCGCGGGCAGAGAGAGGGGGACAGAAGAGTGAGGGACAGAGAGAAGGGGGTGACAGAGAGGGGGGGAACAGGGGGGCGGGGGGGACAGAGAGAGGGGGACAGAGAGAGGAAGGACAGAGAGTGGGTGGACAGAGAGAGGGGGACAGAGAGAGGGGGACATATAGGGGGGACAGAGCGAGAGGGGACAGAGAGAGGAGGCGACAGTGGGAGAGGGGCAGAAAGCGGGGGACAGAGAGAGGGCGAGTATACAGCGATGCGGGACAGAAAGAGGGGGGCGGGGGGCAGAGAGAGGGGGGACAGAGTGATAGGGGACAGGGAGAGGGGCGACAGAGGGGGGGACAGAGAGAGTGGGACAGAGAGAGGAGGGCAGAGAGAAGGGGAACAAAGCGAGGGGGACAGAGAGCGGAGGACAGAGAGAGGGGGACAGAGAGAGGGGGACATAGAGAGGGGACAGAGAAAGGGGAATAGAGAGATCGGGACAGAGAGACTGGGACTGAGAGAGGGCTACAGACAAAGGGGAACAGAGAGACGGGGACAGAGAGAGGGGGGAGAGGGGGGGCAGTGGGAGAGGGGGTACAGAGAAATGCAGAACAGAGAGAGGGGCCACGCAGGTCAGAGAGCGGGGGACAGATAGAGGGGGACAGAGAGAGGGAGACAGAGAGAGGGGGACAGATAGAGGGGAACAGCGAGAGGGGGACAGAGAGAGGGGGACAGAGAGGGGGACAGAGAGTGTGGGGGAAAGAGAAGGGGGACAGAGAGAGGAAGGATAGAGAGAGGGGGTCAGAGAGAGGGGCACAGAGAGAGGGGGACCGGGAGGGTGGACAGAGAGAGGGTGGACAGAGAGAGTGGACAGAAAGCAGGGGACAGAGAGAGGGAGGACAGAGAGAGGTAGGACAGAGAGAGGTAGGACAGAGAGAGGGGGTACAGAGAGAGGGGGGACAGAGAGTGTGGATAGAGAGCAGGGGACAGAGAGGTAGGGCATAGAGAGGGAGGACAGAGAGAGAGAAGACAGAGAGAGGTGGACATAGAGGGCGTACAGAGAGCAGAGACAGAGATAGGGGGGACAAAGAGTTCGGGGACAGAGAAAGGGGGGACAGAGAAGGGCGGAGCAGAGTAGGGACAGAGAGTAGGGGGCAGAGTGAGGAGGCTCAGAGAGGGGGACAGAGAGAGAGGGGACAGAGAGAGAGGGGAGGATAGAGTGAGGGGGACAGAGGGGGGGACAGAGAGATGGAGGATAGCGGCAGAGAGCTCGAGAGAGGGGATAGAGGGGGGACAGAGAGAGAGGGGACAGAGAGCGACAGGGGACAGAGAGAGAGTGACGGAAAATGGGATCAGAGAGGGGAGATGGAGAGAGTGTAACAGAGAGAGGGGGTACAAAGAGACGGAGGCACAGAGGGGGGCAGAGAGGACAGAGAGAGTGGGACAGAGAGAGGGGTTACAAAGAGAGGGGGACAGAGAGAGGGTAGACAGAGATAGGGGACAGAGAGAGGGGGACCGGGCAGAGAAGTGAGGGTAGAGAGAGGGGGGCAGACAGAGGTGGGCAAAGTGAGGTTAACAAAGAGAGGGTAACAGAGAGAGGGGACAGAGAGTGGGGGGCAGAGAGCGTGGGGAGATAGAAGGGTGTCAGTGAGTGGGGGACAGAGAGGTGGAGAGAGTCAGAAGGAGGACAGAGAGAGTGGACAGAGTAGGGGACAGAGAGAGGGGGACAGAAAGAGGGCGTCGGAGGGCAAAGAGAGAGGGGGACATAGTGATGGGGACAGAGAGAGAGGGGCGACAGAGGGGGGACAGATAGAGGGGGCAGAGATGGCGTATTACGAGAGAAGGGGGAGAGAGAGGGTGTACAGAGAGAGGTGGGCAGAAGGGCATCAGAGAGAGGAGGCAGAGAGAGGGGGACAGAGAGGGGGGCAGAGATAGAGGGGGTAGAGAGAGGGGGACGGAGCGAGGGGTGCCAGAGAGGGGTCAGAGAGAGGGAAAGAGAGGGAGGAAACGAGAGAGGGAAGACAGAGAGAAGGAGGGCAGAGGGTGCGGACAGAGAGAGGGGGGTCAGAGAGAATGAGGGACAGAGAGATGGAGGATAGAAAGAGGGGGACAGACAGCGGGGGCAGAAAGAGTGAGAGATCGGATAGAGAGAGTGGGGGGAGAGAGAGAACGGACAGAGAGAGGGGGATGGAAAGAGGGGGCAGAGAGAGGGGTACAGAGAAAGGGGAACAGACAGATGGGGACAGAGAGACGGGGCCAGAGAGATTGGTCAGAGAGAGGGAGGACAGAGAGGTGGGGGACAGAGAGACGGGGACAGAGAGAGTGGTCAGAGAGAGGGAGGACAGAGGGGTGGGGGACAGAGAGACGGGGACAGAGAGAGGGGTACAGAGAGATAGGTACAGAGAAAGGTAAGTAGAAAGAGGGGTACAGAGAAAGGGGTACAGAGAAACGGGGACAGAGAGAGGGAGGACAGACAGAGAGGGGACAGAGAGAGGCGGGACAGAGAGAGGCGGACTGAGAGGCCGGTCAGTGAGAGCGGATACAGAGATAGAGGGGGTAGGGAGAGAGGGACAGCGCAAGGGGTGTCAGAGGGGGACAGAGAGGGGGGACAGAGAGAGGGAAAGAGAAGGGAAAGAGAGAGGGGGCAGAGAGAAAGGGGTCAGAGGTCGCGGGAAGAGAGAGGGGGACAGAAGAGTGAGGGACAGAGAGAAGGGGGTGACAGAGAGGGGGGAACAGGGGGGCGGGGTGGACAGAGAGAGGGAGACAGAGAAAGGGAGGACAGAGAGTGGGAGGACAGAGAGAGGGGGACAGAGAGAGGGGGACAGAGAGACGGGGACAGAGAGTGGGGGCAGAGAGAGCGAGAGAGGAGATAGAGAGATGGGGGTGAGAGAGAGAACGGACAGAGAGGGAGGGGGACAGAGAGAGGGGGAGATAGAGATGGAGACAGAGAGAGGGAACAGAGAGGGGGCAGAGATACGGGGACAGAGAGATGGGAACAGAAAGAGGGGGGCGGAAACCGGGGGTAGAGAGAGGGATACAGAGAAAGGGGGACAGAGAGAGGGAGGACAGAGAGAGGGAGGACAGAGAGAGGGAGGACAGAGAGAGGGGGACAGAGAGAGGGGGGACAGAGAGAGGGAGGACAGAGAGAGAGGAAGGACAGAGAGAGGGGTACAGAGAAAGGGGAACAGAGAGAGGGGGACAGAGGGAGAGGGATACAGAGAGATGCGGGACAAAGAGAGGGGCGACGCAGGGCAGAGAGGGGGGAACAGAGAGCCGGGGGGGAGAGAGTGGGGCAGAGAGAGAGGGGGGATAGAGAGAGTGATACAGAGAGTGGGGACAGAGGGGGGTCAGAGAGTGTGGGGGACAGAGAGGGTGGACAGAGAGATGGGGCCAAGCAGAGCAGGGACAGAGAGTGGGGGACAGAGAGATGGGGTTCAGAGAGGGGGACAGAGAGAGGGAGACAGACAAAGAGGGGACAGAGAGAAGGGCAGAGCAGAGGAGTGACAGAGAGTGGGGGACAGAGAGAGGATGTTCAAAGGGGACAAGAGATAGAGGGTACAGAGAGAGAGGGGCGGACAGAGAGACGGGGGACAGAGAGAGGGAGGATGGGGGTGCAGAGAGAGAGAGAGAGAGAGGGGATAGAGAGGGGGACAGAGAGAGTGGGACAGAGAGCGAGAGGGGACAGAGAGTGAGAGTGGAACAGAAAGCGAGGGGACAGAGAGATTTGGACAGAGAGAGGCCGTACAAAGAGAGGGGGCAGAGAGAGGGGGACGAGGGCAGGGAAGTGGGAACAGAGACAGGGGGGCAGAGAGAGGGAGGCAAAGAGAGGTTACCAAAGAGAGGGGAACAGAGAGAGGGGACAGAGAGTGGGGATAGAGAGCGCGGGGAGATAGGAGGGGTCAGAGAGTGGGTGCACAGAGTGAGGTGGAGAGAGAGAGAGAGAGAGAGAGAGAGAGAGGTCAGAGAGAGTGGACAGAGTAGGGGACATAAGGGGTGAACGAGAGAGGGGGCGACAGAGAGGGACAGAAATGGGGGGGGGATCGGATGGCAGAGAGAGGGGGGAACATAGTGATGGGGTACAGAGAAAGGGGCGACCGAGTGGAGACAGAGAAAGGAGGCAGAGGTGGGGTGTAAAGAGAGGAGGGGGAGACAGAGGGGGGTACAGAGAGAGGGGGTAGAGAGAGGGGGTAGAGAGAGGGGGACAGAACGAGGGGTGCCAGAGAGGTGACAGAGAGGGGGGAACAGAGGGAGGAAAAGAGAAGGGCAAAAAGAGAGAGGGAAGACAGAGAGAAGGAGGGCAGAGGGCGCGGAGAGAGAGAGGGGGACGAAGAGATTGAGGGACAGAGAGAGGGGGACAGAGAGGGGGGGGACAGAGAGAGGGGGAAACAGAGAGGGGGGACAGAGAGAGGTAGGGCAGAGAGACAGGGACAGAGAGAGGGGAATAGAGAGACGGGGACAGATTGGGGGGGCAGAAAGAGCGAAAGATGCGATAGAGAGTGTGGGGGGAGAGAGAGAACGGACAGAGAGAGGGGGACGGAAAGAGGGGGCAGAGAGAGAGGTACAGAGAGAGGAGAACAGACAGATGGGACACAGAGAGAGGGTCAAAGAGAGGGAGGACAGAGAGAGGGGTACAGAGAGATAGGCACAGAGAAAGGGGTACAGAGAGATGGGGACAGAGAGAGGGGGAACAGACAGAGAGGGGACAGAGAGAGGGGGGACAGAGAGAGGGGGACCGAGAGGGGGGACAGTGAGAGGGGATACAGAGATAGAGGGGGTAGAGAGAGGGGGACATCGCGAGGGGTGTCAGAGGGGGGACAGAGAGGGGGAACAGAGAGAGGGAAAGAGACGGGAAAGAGAGAGGGAAGACAGAGAGAAAGGGGGACAGAGAGCGGGGGGACAGAGAGAAAGGGGGACAGAGTGAGGGAGGACAGAAAGAGGGAGGATAGAGAGAGGAGGACAGAGAGTGGGGGCAGAGATAGCGAGAGAGGAGATAGAGAGAGTGGGGGGTGAGAGAGAGAACGGACAGAGAGGGGGGGGATTGAGAGGGAGGAGGTAGAGAGGGAGACAGACAGAGGGAATAGAAACGGGGGTCAGAGAGACGGGGATAGAGAGATGGGAACATAGAGAGGGGGACGGAAAGCGGGGGCAGCGAGAGGGATACAGAGAAAGGGGAACAGAGAGCGGGGGACAGAGAGAGGAGGACAGAGAGAGGGAGGACAGAGAGAGGGGGGACAGAGAGGGGGGTCAGCGAGAGGGGAGACAGAGAGAGGGGGACGGGGGCATAGAAATGGGGACAGAGACGGGGGCAGAGAGAAGGGGCAAAGAGAGGTTAACAAAGAGAGGGGAACAGAGAGACGGGATCAGAGAGAGGGGACAGAGAGTGGGGATAGAGAGCGCAGGGAGATAGAAGGGGTCAGAGAGTGGGGGCACAGAGAGAGGTGGAGAGAGAGAGAGGGGCAAGAGAGAGTGGACAGAGTAGGGGACAGAGGGGGTGGAACGAGAGGGGGGAGAGATAGAGGGGGCGACAGAGAGGGACAGAGAGGGGTGTCGGAGGGCAGAGAGAGGGGGGGCATAGTGATGGGGGACAGAGAGAGGGGCGACAGAGTGGGGACAGAGAGTGGGGGCAGAGAAGGGGTGTAAAGAGAGGAGGGGGAAAGAGAGGGGTTACAGAGAGAGGTGGACAGAGAGAGGGGGACGGGGGGGCAGAGATAGAGGGGGTAGAGAGAGGGAGACAGAGCGAGGGGTGCCAGAGAGGTGACAGAGAGGGGGTCACAGAGAGGGAAAGAGAGGGGCGAAAAGAGAGAGGGAAGACAGAGAGAAGGGGGCAGACGGCGGACAGAGAGAGGGGGACAGAGAGAGTGAGGGACAGAGAGAGGGAGGACAGAGAGAGGGGGGACAGAGGGACGGAGGACATAGAGAAAGGGACACAGAGAGGGAAATAGAGACGGGGACAGAGAGTGAGGGCAGAGAGCGCGAGAGATTGGATAGAGAGAGTGGAGGGAGAGAGAGAATGGACAGAGAGGGAGGCGGGGACAGAGAGAGTGGTAGATAAAGAGGGAGACAGAGAGGGAGGGGAGAGAGGGGGACAGAGAGACGGGGACAGAGAGAGGGGGTCAGAGAGTAGGGGACAGAGAGAGGGAGGACAGAGAGGGGGACGGTAAGAGGGGGCAGATCGAGGGGTGCAGAAAATGGGGACAGAGAGTGGGGGACAGAGAGAGGGAGGACAGAGAGAGAGGGGGACAGAGAGACGGGGACAGAGAGAGGGGGACAAAGCGAGGGGGACAGAGAGAGGGGACAGAGAGCGGGAGCCAGAGAGTGCAGGGAGATAGAAGAGGTCAGAGAGTCTGGGGACAGAGAGTGGGGGACATAATGGGGGACAGAGAGAAGGGGTCGGAGAGAGGGGGTACAGAGTGGGGAACAGGCGGAAGATCGATGCAGAGAGAGGGACAGAGAGAGGGGGACAGAGAGAGGGGTGACAGAGAGATTGGGGACAGAGGGGGGGACAGAGAGAGTGGGCAGAGAGATGGGGACAGAGAAGGGCGGTGACAGAGAAATGGGTGCACAGGGAGAGGGGGCAGAAAGCGGGGCAATGAGAGGGGGGTATAGAGAGGGTGGACAGAGAAAGGGGGGACAGAGAGAGGGAGCACAGAGAGAAGGGGTCAGAGAGAGTGGGGACAGAGAGGTGGGACAGAGAGATGGAGACAGAGAGATGGGGACAGAGAGTGTGGGGACAGAGAGGGAGAACAGAGAGTGGGACAGAGAGAGGGGGTAGAGAGAGGGGGGCAAAGGGAGGAGGACAGAGAGAGGGGGACAGAGAGTGAAGGGAGATAGAAGGGGTAGAGAGTCGGGGGACAGAGAGAGGGGGACATAGTGGGGGGACAGAAAGAGGGGGTCGAGAGGGGGGACAGGGTGGGGAACAGAGGGAAGATCGGTGCAGAGGGAGGGAGAGAGAGAGTGGGACAGAGAGAGGGGGTACAGAGAGAGGGGAGGACAGAGAGAGGGGGGATGGGGAAGAGAGAGCGAGAGAGTGGATAGAGGGGGGACAGAGAGAGAGAGCAGGGACAGAGAGCGAGAGGGGTCAGAGAGAGAGAGGGACAGAGAGCGGGGGACACAGAGAGTGGTACTTAGAGAGAGGGGGTACAGAGAGAGGGGGACAGAGAGAGGGGGACAGAAAGAGGAGGTGGAAGAGAGCGGGAGAGTGGGGGTAGAGAGAGGGGGAGAGAGAGGTGGAGAGAGCGGGAGACGGGAGGTGAAGACGGGAGGGGGACATTGAGGGTGAGAGAGAGAGCTGGAGAGACTGGTGGAGAGAGAGGGCGGAGACAGAGGAGGAGAGTGAGAGGTCGAGTGAGGGAGTGAAAGAGGGACCGGCTGAGAGAGGGAGAGAGAGAGGGGATAGCTTTCGGTGACAGAGTTTGGGGAGACAGTTAGTGAAGAGAGAGAGAGAGAGGGGAGAGAGAGAGAGGAGGTAGAGAGAGGCGTGGAGAGAGAGGAGGTACAGGGAGGGAGAGAGTGTGGGTGCAGAGAGAAAGGGGAAAGAGAGATGGGGTAGAGAGAGAGGGAGTGAGGGGGAGGGGGAGAGGGAGCATGAGAGAGGGGACAGAGAGAGAGGCACGGAGAGAGAGGGGGAAGAGAGAGAGTGGGAGAGTGAGGGAGGGGAGGGGGAGAGCGCGGAGAGAGAGTGGGGGACAGAGAGAGGGAGGACAGAGGGGGAAGAGAGAGGGGGCAGAGAGAGGAGTGCAGAGAAAGGGGAACAGAGAGATGGGGACAGAGAGAGGGGGACAGAGAGAGGGGAGCAGAGAAAGGGGAACAGATACAAGCCAGAGAGAGCGGGGATAGAGAGAGACAGGGGACAGAGACAGGGGGATAAAGGGAGAGAGGGGGATGAGATAGAGGTGGTGAGAGAGAAGGGGTGAGAGAGGGGAGAGAGAAAAAGGTGTGTGAAGGAGGGGGAGAAGGGTAGAGAGGGTGGAGAGAGAGGGAGGAGACAGAGGGGGAGAGAGAGAGAGTGGATAGGGGCTGTGAGAGAGAGGGTGGGATGTGAGGGTGAGAGGGAGAAGGGGTGAGAGAGAGAGGGGGAGAAAAAGGGAGAGAGGGGTGAGAAAGGGAGAGAGGGGTGAGAAAGAGAGGGGTTTGAGAGAGAGAGGGTGTAAGGGGGGGTGAGAGAGGGGGATGAGAGGGGTAGGTGGGTGAGGGTGTGTGTGGGGGATTGGGGTTGGGAGGGGTTGAGGGAGGTGGGAGGGAGATAGAGGGGGTATGAGGGGGTGGGAGAGAGAGAGAGGTATGTGAGAGGGGGTAAGGGGGGCTGAGAGAGAGAGGTGGGTGAGAGAGTGAGAGGGGAGGTGATAGAGAGGTTGGTGAGAGATGGGGAATGAGAGAGAGGGGAGGGTGAGAGAGAGGTGGGTTGAGAGAGAGAGATGGGAGTGAGAGAGAGGGTGGGAGAGAGAGGGGAAGAGAGAGAGATGGTGAGAATGAGGGGGGTGAGAAAGAGGGGTGAGAGAGAGGGAGTGAGAAGGAGAGAGAGGGGATGAGAAAGAGATAGAGAGAGGTTGGGAGCGGGGGGGGGAGAGAGGGGGTGAGAGAGACGGGTGTGAGAGAGACGGGTGTGAGAGAGAAGAGGGTGAGAGAGAGGGATTGAGAAAGAGAGAGAGGTGTGTGAGAGAGGTGTGAGAGAGAGGGGTGCAAGAGAGGTGGGAAAGAGAGAGAGGGTATTAGAGAGAGGAGCTTTGAGAGAGAGGGGTGAGAAAGAGCACGGGTGAGAGGGTAAGAGAGAAATTGGTTGAGAGACAGTGGGGTGAGAGAGAAGGGGGATAAAGAGTGAGGGGCTAACATAGAGAGAGAAGGGTGAGAGAGAGAGAGCAAGGGGTGAGAGAGAGGGGGTTTAGAGAGAGAGAGGGATTGAGAGAGCGAGAGAGTGCGGGTGAGAGAGAGGAGGATGAGGGGGTGAGAGAGAGGGGTTGAGAGAGAGGGTAAGAGAGAAAGGGGTGAGAGAGAGAGAGGTGAAAAAGGGAGAGAGGGCTGAGAATCAGAGAGAGGGGAGAGAAAGAGAGAGGGTCAGAGAAAGAGTGAGAGGGGGTGAGAGAGAGGGATTGAGAGAAAGGGGGAGAGATACAGAAGGGGTGAGAGAGAAAGGGGGGCAGCGAGAGAAAGAGGGATGAGAGAGATGGGACGCGAGAGAGAGAGCAAAAGGGGTGAGAGAGGGGGTGAGATAGACAGTGAGTGAGGGGTTGAGAGAGAGAGAGACAGAGAGAGAGAGAACGAGTGAACGGATGAGAGAGTTAGAGGGGTGTGAGGGAGATGGGGTGAGAGTGTGGGCGCTAGAGAGAGACAGAACGAGAGCAAGGAGGAGGGAGGAAGAAAGGGGTCAAAAGAGAGAGAGAAATGGGGCGAATGAGAGAAAGAGGGCGCGAGAGAGGGGATGTATGAAACAGAGCGCGAGAATGAAGGGGAATGCGAGAGAGAAAAAGGGAGCGAGAGGCAGAAGGCAATAGAGCGAGAGAGAGGGGGAATGAGTGAGAGGGCGGGGGAGAGAGGTGTGAGAGAGAGACAGAGAGGTGGGTAAGAGAGAGAGGGTGTGAGCGGGGGAGATAGGTTGAAGGGATGAGAGAGAGAGGGTTGAGAGAGTGTGTAAAGGGGAGAGAGGGTGAAGGGTGACAGAGAGAGAGGAGTGAGAATGAGATCTGAGAGAGCAGGGTGGAGAGAGAGGAGGTGTGAGAGAGCGCAGGTGAGAGAGGGGGTGAGAGAGAGTGTGGTGAGAGAGATAATAAGGTGAGAGAGAAAGGGGGTGTGAGAGAGAGGGGCTGAGAGAGAAAGGGGCTGAGAGAGAGGGGCTGAGAGAAGGGGTTGAGAGAGAGAGACGGTGAGAGAGAGGGGGATGAGAGAGATCGTAAGTGGTGAGAGAGAGAGGGAGTGAGAAAGAGAGTGTGTGAGAGAGGGGGTGAGAGAGAGAGGGGGGTGAGAGAGGAAGAGAGGTGGTGGAGAGAGGGAGGGGGTGAAGGGGTGAGAGAGTTAGAAGGGTGTGAGAGAGGGAGAGGGCGTAATAGAGAGGGGGAGAGAGAGTGGGATGAGGGATAGTGGGTGAGAGAGAGGGGGGCTGAGAGAGACAGGGGGTGAAAGAGAGGGTGGGTGAGAGGGGTAGGGGCTGAGACAGAGAGGGGCTGAGAGAGATGGGCTGAGAGAGAGGGTGAGACAGGGAGAGTGTGAGAGAGGAGTGATGAGAGTGGGAGGGGGAAAGAGGGACAGGATGAGAGAGGAACTGTGAGAGAGAGGGGGGTGTGAGAGCGAGGGGTGAGAGAGTGAGGGTTCGAGAGAGGGAGGAGAGAGAGAGATGGGGATGGGAGAGAGTGAGGGGTATGAGAGAGAGAAGGGTTGAGAGAGACGGTAAGAGTGAGATGGGGTAAGAGAGAGAGGGAGTGAGAAGGAGAGAGAGGGGATGAGAAAGAGACCCAGAGAGAGTGGGAGAGAGGGAGCGAGGGAGAGAAATAGAAGGGTAAAAGAGATAGGGGGGTGAGAGAGAGAGGAGGTGAGATGGGGGAGTGGGGGTTTGAGAGTGAGGGGCAGTGAGAGAGTGGGTGAAGAGAGGGACTGAGAAAGAGAGGGGGTGAGAGAGAGGGGATGAGAGAGAGAGAGGACGGGTGAGAAAGAGCGTGAGAGAGAGTGGGGTGAGAGAGAGGGGTGAGAGAGGGGTGAGAGAGAGAGTGAGAGAGAGTGGGGGTGAGAGAGGGGGTGAGAGTGGGGTGAGAGAGAGCGTGAGAGAGATTGGGGGTGAGAGAGAGGGGTGTGTGAGAAAGGGGAGTGAGGGGCGGGTGAGAGAGAGGGGCGGTGAGAGAGCGGGGTGAGAGAGAGGGGGTGAGAGAGAGAGAGTGAGAGAGAGAGGGGGTGAGAGAGGGGATGAGAGAGAGGGGGTGAGAAAAAGGGGAGTGAGAGAGGGGGTTGAGAGAGAGTGGTAGTGAGAGAGAGAGCGGGGTGAGAGAGAGAGTAGGGGTGAGAGAGAGGGGTTGTGAGAGAGGGGTTGTGAGAGAGGGGGAGTGAGAGAGGGTTGTGAGAGAGAGTGAGAGAGTGGGGCATAGAGAGAGGGGATGAGACACAGAGAGGGGGGTGAGAGAAAGGGGGGAGGGAGGGGGGTGAGAGAGGGGGCAGTGAGAGAGCGGGGTGAGAGAGGGGTGAGCGAGAGAGAGTGAGAGAGAGTGGGTGTGAGAGAGAGGGGATGAGAGAGAGACAGGGGGTGAGAGAAAGGGGAGTGAGAGAGGGGGTTGAGGGAGGGTGGTGAGAGAGAGCGGGGTGTCAGAGAGAGAATGTGTGTGAGAGAGAGGGGTTGTGAGAGAGGGGTTGTGAGAGAGGGGGAGTGAGAGAGAGTGGCGGTGAGAGAGAGCGGGGTGAGAGAGAGGTGTGTGAGAGAGAGTGAGAGGGAGTGGGGGTGAGAAAGAGGGGGAGTGAGAGAGGGGGGAGTGAGAGAGGGGTGTTAGAGAGAGTGAGAGAGAGTGGGGCTTAGAGAGAGGGGATTGAGACACAGAGAGGGGGGTGAGAGAAAGGGGAGGGAGAGAGGGTGGTGAGAGAGGGGGCAGTGAGAGAGCGGGGTGAGAGAGGGGTGAGAGAGAGTGTGAGAGAGAGTGGGGTCAGAGAGAGGGGATGAGAGAGAGGGGGGGTGAGAGAAAGGGGAGTGAGAGAGGGGATGAGAGAAAGACGGGGGTGAGAGAAAGGGGAGTGAGAGAGGGGTGTGAGAGAGACGGGCGGTGAGAGAGAGCAGGGTGAGAGAGTGGGGGTGAGAGAGTGGGGGTGAGAGAGAGGTTGGAGAGAGAGGGGTGAGAGAGAGAGAAGCGATGTGAGAGAGAAGTGCTGAGAGAGAGGTGTGAGAAGAGAGAGGGGTAAGAGAGAGGGGTGAGAGAGAGGGGTGTGTGTGAGAGAAAGGGTGGTGAGAGAGAGGGGGTGAGAGTGAGAGAGGGGTGAGAGAGAGGGGGTGAGAGTGAGAGAGGGGTGAGAGAGAGAGAAGCGGTGTGAGACAGAAGCGCTGAGAGAGAGAGGTGTGAGAAGAGAGAGGGGTAAGAGAGAGAGGTGAGAGAAAGAGGGGTGAGAGTGAGAGAGGGGTGAGAGTGAGAGAGGAGTGATAGAGAGAGATTAGATTAGATTACATTACAGTGTGGAAACAGGCCCTTCGGCCCAACAATCCACACCGACCCGCCGAAGGGAAACCCACCCATACCCCTACATTTACCCCTTATCTAACACTACGGCCAATTTAGCATGGCCAATTCACCTGACCCTGCACATCTTTGGACTGTGGGAGGAAACCGGAGCACCCGGAGGAAACCCACGCAGACACGGGGAGAACGTGAGGACCACATCGGCTGTGTCCCTAACTGCACTCACCTTGATATATCTCGGGATACCGGTGGTTAGGATTGCAGGCTGCAACAGATGGGTACGGTCATGGTGAATAATACCTGGACACACCCCCAGGGACTGGAAGGAAGATGGAACTCCCCGGGTGATCACCTTAGTTTCATTCATTTGCAGCGTTTGAGTGTTCCTGGCTGGGCCCAGTATTGATTGCCTGTCCATAGCTGCTGGGGAGCTGGTTTTGGTGGTGAGCTGCCTCCTTGAACTGTTGCAGGTTGTGGACCCACAATGTCCTTCGGGAGGGAATTCCAGGAGTTTGAGCCAGCAGGTCTCATTCCCTTGCATTTATTCTGCTCACTGGATGTTGGCTATGCATCCCAATTCTGTATGGATTCTCAGAATGGAATATGTTTTGTCGAAACAGTTAGGAGTGCCACAGTCGCTCAGTGGTTAGCACTGTTGCCTCACAGCACCAGAGACCTGGGTTTGATTCCACTCCTGAACGACTGTCTGTGTGGTGTTTGTACATTCTCCCTGCATCTGTATGGGTTTTCTCCCACTGTTCAATGGTGCACATTTTTGACAGATTGCCCGTAGTGTTGAGGGATATTCAGGTTAGCTGGAATAGTCATGGGAAATACAGGGTTTCAGAGATATCATCAGGGGATGGATCTGAGTTGGATTCTCTTCAGAGAGTCATTGTGGACTCGATTGGCTGAAGGGTCTGTTTCTGCTCTGTCGGGATTCTATGATATCACTTATCAGCCATGTGACAATCGGTTTGACCAATGTACAAAATGGCTTTCGCTCAAACAGCAGGCTACTCTGACAACAAACATAACCAGCTTTTAAAATTAGGTTTGTAATTCATTGTATAAACTTCTTTCTATTCAAAAGACTGGGTGGGGGAGGAGGAATGGGTGAAATGTTGCGGCCTCCTTGCTAAAACACAGATAGACAGCCAAGAGATGCTGGGTATATTGGACAAGTTATACTCCCAAATCACAAAAGCCAGACAGCAGCCAGATGGTTATCCCATCAGCATAATGTCAAAGGCAGCAGGTCCCCTGGGCAGACATATCCCTAACAACGTCTCCACCAAACAAAGGAGGGCCCAGATAGGAAGGCACTGGGTCCTGATACACAAATAAACTAACAGGAACAAGCCATCCAAATGATTAGCAACGCTTCAAACTATTAACTGATTCTCCGAATTGGCCAGAAGTATAGAAAGTTCTGGGAAACCATCCAGAAATGAACAAAACCAGGGTTCACCTGCAGACTGATCTCTTGAATTTTCTGGAGGCTTTCTGAGGTGCCCAACAGAGCAAGGGACATAGAGCAGCTCACCATCCAGAGAGAGGGAGAGAGAGAGAGGGAGCGAGACAAGCTGAAGCAAACCCCAGGAGCATGGGAGAGGGAGTGTGAAAAACCATTGAGAGAGAGGGAGCTGGAACCAACTGGAATACTGAGTGTCCCCCCTTCAGTCTGTCCATGCTTCAACGCCTGTTTCTCTCAGTCTGACTTCCCCTTCTCTCTTTGTCCTTCTCTCTCCCTGTCAGTCTCTTTCTCTCAATCTGCCTTTCTCTCACTGTCTGTCTCTGCCCCATCTTTCTCTCATCCCCCTTCTCCATCCCCACTCTCTCTACCTCTCTCTCTTTTTCTCACCCTCCTTTTCTCTTTTTCTTTATTTCAGACCTGAAAGTGCTCACCCAATTTTGAACCCCCTAAAAACAATTGCCCATCATTTTCACTCTCCTCCCAAATTTATTCCATTCCCCAAATATCTTCCCTCCCAAATACCTACCTCACCAACTGTGCCCCCCTCAAATATTTTGCTGCCCCCAACATTGCTGTGAGCCCCACTCCCTGGGGCAGAGGGAGTTGAGTGGAAAAGTGTGGAGCTGGAAAAGCCCAGCAGGTCAGTCCTGAACCATCCACTCTCCTGGCTGACCTGCTGTGCTTCTCCAGCTCCTCACTTTGTAACTCTGACTCTCCAGCATCTGCAGTCCTCACTTTCTCACACCGGTAAATGAGTGACTGACTGGCCTGTGACTTATTTTAATGTACAGCAAGATCCCAGTCTGATAATTACAGAAGGTTTGCATCGCAGATGGAGTCCTTTCTGCCCATCATCCCCCTGCCCCATTAAATGATTCTGGTCCTCTTCAGGATCCTCAGGATTGGCCCCTGAATGGCCTCATTGACTATCCTTCGTGTGGAGACCTCTTCTCCACCCTCTCTCAGACTTTGCATCACATGCTATCCCTCCCTCCATCTCTCTATGACAACAGTCCCTCCTTTCTCCACCAACCCCAAAACCCCATCAAACCCTCACCCTGTCTCTGGCTGTCCCACTCCCTCCGTGTCTCCCACTCTCCCCCTTCCCATGAAGACTTACAGGCCCTGGGCTGGAGGACATAGTGCAGAGACTAACTCGCCTTTTGACACTGGCTGCTGTAATGTACAGCAAGATCCCACTCTAAAACCATCGCTAAGTACACACACTGTCCTTCTCCCTCCATATATGTCCTTCTCACTCTCTCTCTCGCCCTGTCTCTCTCACTCTGTCCTTTTCTCACTCCACCTCCCTGACTCTTACTGCCCATTTCTCTTTCTCCACTTTCTCTATCTCCACTTTCTCCATGTCTCTCTCTCTTTTTGTCACTCTCCTTTTCTCTTTCTGTCTTTTTCAGACGCACTCAGAAAAGTATTTAATGTTCCTTCCATTCACCCCCTCCCCACAGTCGGGTTAAATCCTGTGAGAGACCAGGCACTGAGGCAAACTCTTCCCAATGCCCCTTCTCCAGTCACTGGGACAGAGCAGAGGGGTCCAGGGAGAAAGAGGGAGAGAAACTACCGGAGAGAAAGAGAGATGGACGGACAGACAGCGTGAGGGAGGGAGAGAACAAGACAAAGACAAGTGGGGGGGGGAAGGGGAGAGGAAGTGAGAAGAACTGAGAGAGAGCAGGACAGAGAGAGACAGAGAGAGAGAGAGAGAGAGAGAGTGAAACTCCAGGAAGAGAAATACAATGTCAGACAGATACAAGGCGAACATGGGGAGAGAAAGACAGGGAGAGAAGTTCAGGCAGACAGCAAGACGGAAATCCCAGGGAGAGAGATAGCACAGAAAGAGAGAGAGAGAGGAGTTGCAACAGCAGAGACATAGAGCTGAGAGAGTGGGGTGGTGGTGGGGGCTGACGTGATGTGGCTAGAATGATGTACAGGCAGGAATAGCAAGATCCCACAGAGCAGAGGGACAGATGCAGAGAGAGATGAGCAAGGTGTTAGTTTTGTGAATGATTAAGCATTCGTGAAAAACCTGGTGAGGAAACAAAGGAGGAAGTGAATCCACTGGGTCATGTAAAAAGGACAGAGATGTGAAGGATGTTGAGAGATAGGGATTGAAGGAAAGATGTGGGAGAAAGAACTGGGAACACAAAAATAGACATGAGAGCTGCAGAGAGAGAGGGAAGCAGTGAAATCTGTGGGATCAGATCCCTCTCTAGCATTCTGCTCCTTTGTCTCTCCCCGTTCCCACAGACAGCCTGAATCCCACTGTGTGTGTGTGTGTGTGTCTGTGTGTGGTGTGTCTGTGTGTGTGTGTGGTGTGTCTGTGTGTGTGTCTGTGTGTATGTGTGTGTGTGTCTGTGTGTGTGTCTGTATGTGTGTGTCTGTGTCTGTGTGTGTGTGTGTCTGTGTGTGTGTGTCGGTGTGTGTCTGTGTGTATGTGTGTGTGTGTGTGTCGGTGTGTGTCTGTGTGTATGTGTGTGTGTGTGTGTGTGTGTGTGTGTGTGTGTCTGTGTGTGTCTGTGTCTGTGTGTGTGTGTATCCATGTATGTGTGCGCTTTCGTCTGATGATTCCTCATGGCAGAATAATTTGATTCTCTGTCTCTGTATTGTCCTAGTTTCAGCTTCCAAATTGAATGTTGAATCATCCACTATCCTATTGAATAGTAGAGCAGGCTCGCTGGGCTGAATGGTCTCCTGTTCCTATTTCGGATGGTCTTATGTTCTTAACACTACCTCCCTGCTCTTGGCCCCCACACTGGAGGTTATGCGAAACAAGGGCCTGATCTGTAGAGTGCTGCACTCTTCCGTGAGTCTCAGAGGGAACCATCCTGATTTGGATTGGAGTTGCAGCCTCTCAGTGAGAAGTGAAATCTCCTTGAGGTTCCCCTCAGTCTCTCACTGTAAGGTGGAGCAGGCCAGTCTCGGGGAAACAAACAGCAGGCCAGATATACTCTGTCCTCCAGCTGCATTTCAGAAGGCCACATGGGAGGGGCTTGTTTCCTTCATCAGCTTCCCTTGCTCTCCATTCTTGGTTAGGGTGGGGCCGAATGGCCTTGCTCTTGGCTCCTATTGAGGTGCATGCTGGCTATGATTGGGTTATACAGGGCATGCCCCTGGAATGAAGTCAGTTAGCTCAGTTAGCTGGACAGTTGGTTTATAATGCAGAGTAAAACCAATAGCGTGTTTTCAATTCCCACACCAGCTGGGGTTACCGTGAAGGACTCTCCTTCTCAACCTTTCCCCTCAGCCGGGCCATGGTGACCCTCTGATTAAAACACCACCAGACACCGCTCTCTCATGAGGAGCTGTCCCATGCTCTGGTAAGGCTATGGTGACATTACATTGGTTTGTACCTGGGGCACTGTGTGCAGGACTAGTCACTGCATTGCCAGTGGGATGTTAGTGTGTGGGGAAGGTTTACTGGATAAATCCCCATGGGAATGAACAGCACTCTCTTTCCCCCAGTTAAGCCACCCTGACAGATTTTGTGTCTTTGGAGACACAAGGACCAATTCACCTGAAACAGCAGCTGGATTTTATATTCATGAACACCCAATAAGATTGGCTAGTTTACATACGCGCACACACACACACACCCTGAAACACACATAGACACATTCTCACACACACATACACAAAGGACCCCGCAACACACAGGCTGTCTCACACATACAGACACACGCTCCCTCAAACACAAACACAGACACACTCACACACACATACACACAGGCACAACTCTCTCACACACATACACACAAGCACACACTATATCGCTCACACACATACACGCACAGACATACGCTCCCTCAAATACACACACAGACACACTCTCTCTCACACAGACACACTCCTTCACACACACACATACACACACTCTCTCTCATTCACACACACTCTCACACACACACTCTCATTCTCTCACACACCCGCTCACTCTCACGCACACAGACACTCTCTCTCTCACATACACACACTCTGTCTCTCATACACTCACAGACTCTCTCTCTCACACACACACTCTCTGTCTCTCTCACACACACAGACATTCTCTCTCACACACATACACACAGACAGACACACAGACACACGATCCCTCAAACACACACATAAATACAGTTACACTCTCTCTCTCACACATACACACGCTCCCTCAAGCACACACAGACACACTCACGCACACACATAAACGCACAGTTACTCTCTCTCATACAAACATACACACGCAGACACACGCTCCCTCAAACACACATAGACACACTCTCTCTCTCACACACACACATGGACACACACACTCTCTCTCTCACACACACACTGACACACACTCTCTCACACACATAGACGCTCTCTCACACACACATAAACACACAGTTACACTCTCTCTCACACACACATACACACGCAGACACACACTCCCTCAAATATGCATAGAAACACTCTCTCAAACACACACACGGACACCCACACTCTCTCTCACACACACTGACACACACACACTCACACACAGATACACTCACTCTCACACACACATGCACACAGACACACACTCTCTCACACACACATACACACTCTTTCTCACACAAGACACACTGTCATACACACACACAGGCACATACACATATGGACACATAGACACACAAACACATAGACATACAGACACATTCTCTCACACACACAGGCACTCTCACACACACATACACACATACACACTCTCTCACACACACATACACACTCTCTCACACACACTCTCAATAACACACATGCACACAGAGACAGACACACCCTCAAACACACACACAGCCACACACTCTCACATGAACATGCACTTTCTCTCTCACGCACATATACAGACACACAGAGATACATATGCATCCACTCTTTCACACACACAAACACGGGCAGTCTCTCTCTGTCTCTCTCTCTCTCTGTCTCTCCCTCTCTCTCTCTCTCTCTCTTTCTCTCTCTCTCACACACAAACACACACACACAGCTGTAAAGGCATGGTTGAGGTATTGCTGGAGAAATGATTTCTCCGAGGACCGAACCCTGATCTCGCATGATGACTGCTCCAGGGGGACAGACAGAAGCTACAGATGACTTGTTGGATCTTCCTGTGCACCGCATCTTGCATCGACAGCATTAGTCTGTTTGGGTGCCTGCTTTTCTAAAACATCTCCAAGCAACAAGTCACAATAGATTAATGAATGTTTTCCCCCAAACCATGTTTCAGACACATGCTGCTGTTATTTTTCACTGATTGTTTAAAATGATCTGAATCTTCTGAAATGGGAAGTGGCTTCCATTTCAAATTACAACACCAGAGTGCCTCGGGGAATTGCACCTGTTCCTTTATACCCTCTGCTCTCAGTACCACAGGAAGTGCTCCCTCAGGACCTCAGAAAGTGCTCCCTCAATACCTCAGAAAGTGCGCCATCAATACCTCAGATAGTGCTCCCTCAATACCTCAGAAAGTGCTCCGCAATACCACAGATAGTGCTCCCTCCATACCGCAGAAAGTGCTCCCTCAGTAGCTCAGAAAGTTCTCACTCAGTACCTCAGATAGTGCTCGCTCAATACCTCAGAAAATGCTCCCTCAATACCTCAGTAAGTGCTCCCTCAGGACCTCAGAAAGTGCTCCCTCAATACCGCAGAAAGTGCTCCCTCAGTACCTCAAAAGGTGCTCCCTCAATATCTCAGATAGTTCTCCCTCAAGGTCTCAGATAGTTCTCCCTCAATAGCTCAAATAGTGCTCCTTCAATATTTCAGATTGTGCACCCTCAGTACCTCAGATAGTCCTCCCTCAGTACCTCAGATAGTGCTCCCTCAATACCTCAGAAAGTGCTCCCTCAATACCTCAGAAATTGCCTCTCCAATAGCTCACATAGTTCGCCCTCAGTACCTCAGATAATGCTCACTCAATTCCTCAGATAGTGCTCCCTCAATACATCACGAAGTGCTCCCTCAGTATCTCAGAATGTGATCCCTCAGTACCTCAGAAAGAGCACCTTCAGTACCTCAGAAAGTGCTCCCTCACTACCTCAGAAAGTATTCCCTCAATACCTCAGAAAGTTCTCCCTTAGTAGCTCAGAAAGTGCTCCCTCAATACCTCAGACAGAGCTCCCTCACTACCTCAGAAAGTGTTCCCTCAATACCTCAGAAAGTTCTCCCTTAGTACCTCAGAAAGTGCTCCCTCAATACCTCAGACAGTGCTCCCTCAATACCTCAGAAAGTTCTCCCTTAGTACCTCAGAAAGTGCTCCCTCAGTACCTCAGAAAGTCCTCCCTCAATACGTCAGAAAGTGCTCCCTCAGTACCTCAGAAAGTGCTCCCTCAATATCTTAGATAGTTCTCCCTCAGTACCTCAGAAAGTGCTTCCTCAGTACCTCAGATAGTTTTCCCTCAGTACCTCAGATAGTGCTTCCTCAATACGTCAGAAAGTGCCTCCTCAGTACCTCAGAAAGTGCTCCCTCAATGCCACTGAAAGTGCACCCTCAATACCTCAGAAAGTGCTCCGCAATATCTCAGATAATTCGGCCTCAATATCTCAGATAGTTCTCCCTCAATACTTCAGATAGTGCTTCCTCAGTACCTCAGATGGTTTTACCTCATTACCTCAGATAGTGATTCCTCAGTACGTCAGAATGTGCTCCCTCAGTACCTCAGAAAGTGCTCCCTCAGTACCTTAGATAGTTCTCTCTCAGTACCTCAGAAAGTGCTCCCTCAGTACCTCAGATAGTCCTCCCTCAGTATCTCAGATAGTGCTCCCTCAATACCTCAGAAAGTGCTCCCTCAATACCTCAGAAATTGCCTCTCCAATAGCTCACATAGTTCGCCCTCAGTACCTCAGATAATGCTCCCTCAATTCCTCAGATAGTGCTCCCTCAATACATCACGAAGTGCTCCCTCAGTATCTCAGAAAGTGATCCCTCAGTACCTCAGAAAGAGCACCTTCAGTACCTCAGAAAGTGCTCCCTCACTACCTCAGAAAGTGTTTCCTCAATACCTCAGAAAGTTCTCCCTTAGTAGCTCAGAAAGTGCTCCCTCAATACCTCAGACAGAGCTCCCTCACTACCTCAGAAAGTGTTCCCTCAATACCTCAGAAAGTTCTCCCTTAGTACCTCAGAAAGTGCTCCCTCACTACCTCAGAAAGTGTTCCCTCAATACCTCAGAACGTTCTCCCTTAGTAGCTCAGAAAGTGCTCCCTCAATACCTCAGACAGAGCTCCCTCACTACCTCAGAAAGTGTTCCCTCAATACCTCAGAAAGTTCTCCCTTAGTACCTCAGAAAGTGCTCCCTCAATACCTCAGACAGTACTCCCTCAATACCTCAGAAATTTCTCCCTTAGAACCTCAGAAAGTGCTCCCTCAGTACCTCAGAAAGTCCTCACTCAATACGTCAGAATGTGCTCCCTCAGTACCTCAGAAAGTGCTCCCTCAATATCTTAGATAGTTCTCCCTCAGTACCTCAGAAAGTGCTCCCTCAGTACCTCAGATAGTGCACACTGAGTACCTCAGAAAGTGCTCCCTCAATACCTCAGAAAGTGCTTCCTCCGTTCCTCAGATATTTTTCCCTCAGTACCGCAGATAGTGCTTCCTCAGTACCTCAGAAAGTGCTCCCTCAATACCTCAGAAAGCGCTCCCTCAATACCTCAGGAAGTGCTCCCTCAGTACCTCAGACAGTGCTCCAATACCTCAAAAAGTGCTCTCTCAGTACCTCAGAAAGTATTCTCTCAGTACCTCAGACAGTGCTCCCTCAATAGAACAGAAAGTGCTTCCTCAGTACTTCAGAAAGTTCTCCCTCAGTACCTCAGAAAGTGCTCCATCAATACCTCAGAAAGTGCTCCCTCAGTACCTCAGAAAGTGCTCCCGCAATACCTCAGGAAGTGCTCCCTCAATACCTCAGATATTTCGCCCTCAATACCTCGGATAGTGCTATCTCAATACCACTGAAAGTGATCCCTCAATACCTCAAAAAGTGCTCCGTCAGTACCTCAGAAAGTGCTCCCTCAGTATTTCAGATAGTTCTGCCTCAGTACCTCAGATATTGCTCCCTCAATACCTCAGAAAGTGCTCCCTCAATATTTCAGATAGTTCTCCCTCAATACCTCAGATAGTTCTCCCTCAATACCTCTGAAAGTGCACCCTCAATATCTCGAAATGTGCTCCCTCAATACCTCAGAAAGTGCTCCCTCAGTACCTCAGACAGTTCTCCCTCAATACCTCAGTCAGTGCTCCCTCAATACCTCAGACAGTGCTCCCTCAATGCCACTGAAAGTGCTCCCTCAGTACCTTAGATAGTTCTCCCTCAGTACCTCAGACAGTGCTCCCTCAATACCTCAGAAAGTGCTTCCTCAGTACCTCCGAAAGTGCTCCACCAATACCTCAAAAAGTGCTCTCTCAGTACCTCAGAAAGTATTCTCTCAGTACCTCAGACAGTGCTCCCTCAATAGAACAGAAAGTGCTTCCTCAGTACTTCAGAAAGTTCTCCCTCAGTACCTCAGAAAGTGCTCCATCAATACCTCAGAAAGTGCTCCCTCAGTACCTCAGAAAGTGCTCCCTCAATACCTCAGGAAGTGCTCCCTCAATACCTCAGATATTTCACCCTCAATACCTCAGATAGTGCTCCCTCAATACCTCTGAAAGTGATCCCTCAATACCTCAAAAAGTGCTCCGTCAGTACCTCAGAAAGTGCTCCCTCAATATTTCAGATAGTTCTGCCTCAGTACCTCAGATAGTGCTCCCTCAATACCTCAGAAAGTGCTCCCTTAGTACCTCAGAAAGTGCTCCCTCACTACCTCAGAAAGTGCTACCTCAGTACCTCAGAAAGTGCTTCCTCAGTACCTCAGATAGTTTTCTCTCAGTCCCACAGATAGTGCTCCCTCAGTACCTCAGAAGGTGCTCCCTCAATATCTAAGAAAGTGCTCCCTGAATATCTCAGATAGATCTCTCTCAATACCTCAGACAGTTCTCCCTCAATACCTCAGTCAGTGCTCCCTCAATACCACAGACAGTGCTCCCTCAATGCCACTGAAAGTGCTCCCTCAATACCTCAGAAAGTCATCCCTCAACATCTCAGATATTTCTGCCTCAATATCTCAGATAGTTCTCCCTCAATACATCAGAAAGTGCATCCTCAGTACCTCAGATAGTGATTCCTCAGTACGTCAGAATGTGCTCCCTCAGTGCCTCTGAAAGTGCACCCTTAATATCTCAGAAAGTGCTCCCTCAGTACCTCAGAAAGTGCTCCCTCAGTACCTTAGATAGTTCTCTCTCAGTACCTCAGATAGTGCACAATCAGTACCTCAGAAATTGCTCTTCAATACCTCAGAAAGTGCTTCCTCAGTACCTCAGATAGTTTTCCCTCAGTACTTCAGATCGTGCTTGCTCAGTACGTCTGAATGTGCTCCCTCAGTACCTCAGAAAGTGCTCCCTCAATACCTCAGGAAGTGCTCCCTCAGTACCTCAGACAGTGCTCCACCAATACCTCAAAAAGTGCTCTCTCAGTACCTCAGAAAGTATTCTCTCAGTACCTCAGACAGTGCTCCCTCAATAGAACAGAAAGTGCTTCCTCAGTACTTCAGAAAGTTCTCCCTCAGTACCTCAGAAAGTGCTCCATCAATACCTCAGGAAGTGCTCCCTCAATACCTCAGATATTTCACCCTCAATACCTCAGATAGCGCTCCCTCAATACCTCTGAAAGTGATCCCTCAATACCTCAAAAAGTGCTCCGTCAGTACCTCAGAAAGTGCTCCCTCAATATTTCAGATAGTTCTGCCTCAGTACCTCAGATAGTGCTCCCTCAATACCTCAGAAAGTGCTCCCTCAATATTTCAGATAGTTCTCCCTCAATACCTCTGAAAGTGCACCCTCAATATCTCGAAATGCGCTCCCTCAATACCTCAGAAAGAGCTCCCGCAATACCTCAGATATTTCTCCCTCATACCTCCGAAAGTGCTCCCTCAATATCGCAGAAAGTGCTCCCTCAGTATCTTAGATAGTTCTCCCTCAGTACCTCAGAAAGTGCTCCCCCAGTCCCTCAGAAAGTGCTCCATTAGTACCTCAGACAGTGCTCCCCAATACCTTAGAAAGTGCTCCCTCAATATCTCAGAAGGTGCTCCCTCAGTACCTTAGATAGTTCTCCCTCAGTACCTCAGAAAGTGCTCCCTCAGTACCTCAGATAGTGCACCCTCAATACCTCAGAAAGTGCTCCCTTAGTACCTCAGAAAGTGCTCCCTCAATACCTCAGAAAGTGCTCCCTCAGTACCTCCGAAAGTGCTCCCTCAATACCTCAGAAAGTGCTTCCTCAGTACCTCCGAAAGTGCTCCCTCAATACCTCAGAAAGTGCTCCCTTAGTACCTCAGAAAGTGCTCCCTCAATACCTCAGAAAGTGCTCCCTCAATACCTCAGGAAGTGCTACCTCAGTACCTCAGAAAGTGCTTCCTCAGTACCTCAGATAGTTTTCTCTCAGTCCCACAGATAGTGCTCCCTCAGTACCACAGAAAGTGCTCCCACAAAATCTAAGAAAGTGCTCCCTGAATATGCAGGTCGATCTCTCTCAATACCTCAGACAGTGCTCCCTCAATACCTCAGAAAGTGCTCCCTCAGTACCTCAGAAAGTGCTCCCTGAATACCTCAGACAGTTCTCCCTCAATACCTCAGTCAGTGCTCCCTCAATACCTCAGACAGTGCTCCCTCAATGCCACTGAAAGTGCTCCCTCAGTACCTTAGATAGTTCTCCCTCAGTACCTCAGAAAGTACTCCCTCAGTACCTCAGATAGTGCACTCTCAGTTTCTCAGACAGTGCTCCCTCAATACCTCAGAAAGTGCTTCCTCAGTACCTCCGAAAGTGCTCCCTCAATACCTCAGAAAGTGCTCCCTTAGTACCTCAGAAAGTGCTCCCTCAATACCTCAGAAAGTGCTCCCTCAATACCTCAGGAAGTGCTACCTCAGTACCTCAGAAAGTGCTTCCTCAGTACCTCAGATAGTTTTCTCTCAGTCCCACAGATAGTGCTCCCTCAGTACCTCAGAAAGTGCTCCCTCAATATCTAAGAAAGTGCTCCCTGAATATCTCAGATAGATCTCTCTCAATACCTCAGACAGTGCTCCCTCAATACCTCAGAAAGTGCTCCCTCAGTACCTCAGAAAGTGCTCCCTGAATACCTCAGACAGTTCTCCCTCAATACCTCAGTCAGTGCTCCCTCAATACCTCAGACAGTGCTCCCTCAATGCCACTGAAAGTGCTCCCTCAATACCTCAGAAAGTCATCCCTCAACATCTCAGATATTTCTGCCTCAATATTTCAGATAGTTCTCCCTCAATACTTCAGAAAGTGCATCCTCAGTACCTCAGATAGTGATTCCTCAGTACGTCAGAATGTGCTCCCTCAGTACCTCTGAAAGTGCACCCTCAATATCTCAGAAAGTGCTCCCTCAGTACCTCAGAAAGTGCTCCCTCAGTACCTTAGATAGTGCACAATCAGTACCTCAGAAATTGCTCTTCAATGACTCAGAAAGTGCTTCCTCAGTACCCCAGATATTTTTCCCTCGGTACTTCAGATCGTGCTTACTCAGTACGTCTGAATGTGCTCCCTCAGTACCTCAGAAAGTGCTCCCTCAATACCTCAGGAAGTGCTCCCTCAGTACCTCAGACAGTGCTCCACCAATACCTCAAAAAGTGCTCTCTCAGTACCTCAGAAAGTATTCTCTCAGTACCTCAGACAGTGCTCCCTCAATAGAACAGAAAGTGCTTCCTCAGTACTTCAGAAAGTTCTCCCTCAGTACCTCAGAAAGTGCTCCATCAATACCTCAGAAAGTGCTCCCTCAGTACCTCAGAAAGTGCTCCCTCAATACCTCAGGCAGTGCTCCCACAATACCTCAGATATTTCGCCCTCAATACCTCAGATAGTGCTCCCTCAATACCTCAGAAAGTGATCACGCAATACCTCAAAAAGTGCTCCGTCAGTACCTCAGAAAGTGCTCCCTCAATATTTCAGATAGTTCTGCCTCAGTACCTCAGATAGTGCTCCCTCAATACCTCAGAAAGTGCTCCCTCAATATTTCAGATAGTTCTCCCTCAATACCTCAGATAGTTCTCCCTCAATACCTCTGAAAGTGCACCCCCAATATCTCGAAATGCGCTTCCTCAATACCTCAGAAAGTGCTCCCGCAATACCTCAGATATTTCTCCCTCATACCTCCGAAAGTGCTCCCTCAATATCTCAGAAAGTGCTCCCTCAGCACATTAGATAGTTCTCCCTCAGTACCTCAGAAAGTGCTCCCTCAGTACCTCAGAAAGTGCTCCATTAGTACCTCAGACAATGCTCCCCAATACCTCAGAAAGTGCTCCCTCAATATCTCAGAAAGTGCTCCTCAGTACCTTAGATAGTTCTCCCTCAGTACCTCAGAAACTGCTCCCTCAGTACCTCAGATAGTGCACACTCAGTCTCTGACAGTGCTCCCTCAATACCTCAGAAAGTGCTTTCTCAGTACCTCAGAAAGTGCTCCCTCAATACCTCAGAAAGTGCTCCCGTAGTACCTCAGAAAGTGCTCCCTCAATACCTCAGAAAGTGCTCCCTCAATACCTCAGGAAGTGCTACCTCAGTACCTCAGAAAGTGCTTCCTCAGTACCTCAGATAGTTTTCTCTCAGTCCCACAGACAGTGCTCCCTCAGTACCTCAGAAAGTGCTCCCTCAATATCTAAGAAAGTGCTCCCTGAATATCTCAGATAGATCTCTCTCAATACCTCAGACAGTGCTCCCTCAATACCTCAGAAAGTGCTCCCTCCGTACCTCAGAAAGTGCTCCCTGAATACCTCAGACAGTGCTCTCTCAATGCCACGGAAAGTGCTCCCTCAATACCTCAGAAAGTCATCCCTCAACATCTCAGATATTTCTGCCTCAATGTCTCAGATAGTTCTCCCTCAATACTTCAGAAAGTGCATCCTCAGTACCTCAGATAGTGATTCCTCAAGACGTCGGAATGTGCTCCCTCAGTACCTCTGAAAGTGCACCCTCAATATCTCAGAAAGTGCTCCCTCAGTACCTCAGAAAGTGCTCCCTCATTACCTTAGATAGTTCTCTCTCAGTACCTCAGAAAGTGCTCCCTCAGTACCTCAGATAGTGCACACTCAGTACCTCAGATAGTTTTCCCTCAGTACCGCAGATAGTGCTTCCTCCGTACCTCAGAAAGTGCTCCCTCAATACCTCAGAAAGCGCTCCCTCAATACCTCAGGAAGTGCTCCCTCAATATTTCAGATAGTTCTCCCTCAATACCTCAGATAGTTCTCCCTCAATACCTTTGAAAGTGCACCCTCAATATCTCGAAATGTGCTCCCTCAATACCTCAGGAAGTGCTCCCGCAATACCTCAGATATTTCTCCCTCATACCTCCGAAAGTGCTCCCTCAATATCTCAGAAAGTGCTCCCTCAGTACCTTAGATAGTTCTCCATCAGTACCTCAGAAAGTGCTCCCTCAGTACCTCAGAAAGTGCTCCATTAGTACCTCAGACAGTGCTCCCCAATACCTCAGAAAGTGCTCCCTCAATATCTCAGAAAGTGCTCCCTCAGTACCTTAGATAGTTCTCCCTCAGTACCTCAGAAAGTGCTCCCTCCGTACCTCAGATAGTGCACACTCAGTTTCTCAGACAGTGCTCCCTCAATACCTCACAAAGTGTTTCCTCATTACCTCCGGAAGTGCTCCCTCAATACCTCAGAAAGTGCTCCCTTAGTACCTCAGAAAGTGCTCCCTCAATACCTCAGAAAGTGCTGCATCAATACCTCAGGAAGTGCTACCTCAGTACCTCAGAAAGTGCTTCCTCAGTACCTCAGATAGTTTTCTCTCAGTCCCACAGATAGTGCTCCCTCAGTACCACAGAAAGTGCTCCCTCAATATCTAAGAAAGTGCTCCCTGAATATCTCAGATAGAACTCTCTCAATACATCAGACAGTGCTCCCTCAATACCACAGAAAGTGCTCCCTCAGTACCTCAGAAAGTGCTCCCTGAATACCTCAGACAGTTCTCCCTCAATACCTCAGTCAGTGCTCCCTCAATACCTCAGACAGTGCTACCTCAATGCCACTGAAAGTGCTCCCTCAGTACCTTAGATAGTTCTCCCTCAGTACCTCAGAAAGTGCTCCCTCAGTACCTCAGATAGTGCACACTCAGTTTCTCAGACAGTGCTCCCTCAATACCTCAGAAAGTGCTTCCTCAGTACCTCCGAAAGTGCTCCCTCAATACCTCAGAAAGTGCTCCCTTAGTACCTCAGAAAGTGCTCCCTCAATACCTCAGAAAGTGCTCCCTCAATACCTCAGGAAGTGCTACCTCAGTACCTCAGAAAGTGCTTCCTCAGTACCTCAGATAGTTTTCTCTCAGTCCCACAGATAGTGCTCCCTCAGTACCACAGAAAGTGCTCCCTCAATATCTAAGAAAGTGCTCCCTGAATATCTCAGATAGATCTCCCTCAATATCTCAGTCAGTGCTCCCTCAATACCACAGACAGTGCTCCCTCAATGCCACTGAAAGTGCTCCCTCAATACCTCAGAAAGTCATCCCTCAACATCTCAGATATTTCTGCCTCAATATCTCAGATAGTTCTCCCTCAATACTTCAGAAAGTGCATCCTCAGTACCTCAGATAGTGATTCCTCAGTACGTCAGAATGTGCTCCCTCAGTACCTCTGAAAGTGCACTCTCAATATCTCAGAATGTGCTCCCTCAGTACCTCAGAAAGTGCTCCCTCAGTACCTTAGATAGTTCTCCCTCAGTACCTCAGATAGTGCACAATCAGTACCTCAGAAATTGCTCTTCAATACCTCAGAAAGTGCTTCCTCAGTACCTCAGATAGTTTTCCCTCAGTACCTAAGATCGTGCTTACTCAGTACGTCTGAATGTGCTCCCTCAGTACCTCAGAAAGTGTTCCCTCAATACCTCAGGAAGTGCTCCCTCAGTACCCCAGACAGTGCTCCACCAATACCTCAAAAAGTGCTCTCTCAGTACCTCAGAAAGTATTCTCTCAGCACCTCAGACAGTGCTCCCTCAATCGAACAGAAAGTGCTCCCTTAGTACCTCAGAAAGTGCTCCCTCAATACCTCAGAAAGTGCTGCATCAATACCTCAGGAAGTGCTACCTCAGTACCTCAGAAAGTGCTTCCTCAGTACCTCAGATAGTTTTCTCTCAGTCCCACAGATAGTGCTCCCTCAGTACCACAGAAAGTGCTCCCTCAATATCTAAGAAAGTGCTCCCTGAATATCTCAGATAGATCTCTCTCAATACCTCAGACAGTGCTCCCTCAATACCTCAGAAAGTGCTCCCTCAATACCTCAGAAAGTGCTCCCTGAATACCTCAGACATTTCTCCCTCAATACCTCAGTCAGTGCTCCCTCAATACCTCAGACAGTGCTCCCTCAATGCCACAGAAAGTGCTCCCTCAATACCTCAGAAAGTCATCCCTCAACATCTCAGATATTTCTGCCTCAATATCTCAGATAGTTCTCCCTCAATACTTCAGAAAGTGCATCCTCAGTACCTCAGATAGTGATTCCTCAGTACGTCAGAATGTGCTCCCTCAGTACCTCTGAAAGTGCACCCTCAATATCTCAGAAAGTGCTCCCTCAGTACCTCAGAAAGTGCTCCCTCAGTACCTTAGATAGTTCTCCCTCAGTACCTCAGATAGTGCACAATCAGTTCCTCAGAAATTGCTCTTCAATACCTCAGAAAGTGCTTCCTCAGTACCTCAGATAGTTTTCCCTCAGTACCTCAGATCGTGCTTACTCAGTACGTCTGAATGTGCTCCCTCAGTACCTCAGAAAGTGCTCCCTCAATACCTCAGGAAGTGCTCCCTCAGTACCTCAGACAGTGCTCCACCAATACCTCAAAAAGTGCTCTCTCAGTACCTCAGAAAGTATTCTCTCAGTACCTCAGACAGTGCTCCCTCAATAGAACAGAAAGTGCTTCCTCAGTATTTCAGAAAGTTCTCCCTCAGTACCTCAGAAAGTGCTCCATCAATACCTCAGAAAGTGCTCCCTCAGTACCTCAGAAAGTGCTCCCTCAATACCTCAGGAAGTGCTCCCTCAATACCTCAGATATTTCACACTCAATACCTCAGATAGTGCTCCCTCAATACCTCTGAAAGTGATCCCTCAATACCTCAAAAAGTGCTCCGTCAGTACCTCAGAAAGTGCTCCCTCAATATTTCAGATAGTTCTGCCTCAGTACCTCAGATAGTGCTCCCTCAATACCTCAGAAAGTGCTCCCTCAATATTTCAGATAGTTCTCCCTCAATACCTCAGATAGTTCTCCCTCAATACCTCTGAAAGTGCACCCTCAATATCTCGAAATGCGCTCCCTCAATACCTCAGAAAGTACTCCCGCAATACCTCAGATATTTCTCCCTCATACCTCCGAAAGTGTTCCCTCATATCTCAGAAAGTGCTCCCTCAGTACCTTAGATAGTTCTCCCTCAGTACCTCAGAAAGTGCTCCCTCAGTACCTCAGAAAGTGCTCCCTCAGTACCTTAGATAGTTCTCTCTCAGTACCTCAGAAAGTGCTCCCTCAGTACCTCAGATAGTGCACACTCAGTACCTCAGAAAGTGCTCCCTCAGTACCTCAGATAATGCACACTGAGTACCTCAGAAAGTGCTCCCTCAATACTTCAGAAAGTGCTTCCTCCGGTCCTCAGATAGTTTTCCCTCAGTACCGCAGATAGTGCTTCCTCAGTACCTCAGAAAGTGCTCCCTCAATACCTCAGAAAGCGCTCCCTCAATACCTCAGGAAGTGCTCCCTCAGTACCTCAGACAGTGCTCCCTCAATACCTCTGAAAGTGCTCCCACAGTACCTCAGAAAGTGCTCCCTCAGTACCTGAGAAAGTCCTCCCTCAATACGTCAGAAAGTGCTCCCTCAGTACCTCAGAAAGTGCTCCCTCAATATCTTAGATAGTTCTCCCTCAGTACCTCAGAAAGTGCTTCCTCAGTACCTCAGATAGTTTTCCCTCAGTACCTCAGATAGTGCTTCCTCAATACGTCAGAACGTGCCTCCTCAGTACCTCAGAGTGATTCCTCAGTACGTCAGAATGTGCTCCCTCAGTACCTCTGAAGGTGCACCCTCAATATCTCAGACAGTGCTCCCTCAGTACCTCAGAAAGTGCTCCCTCAGTACCTTAGATAGTTCTCCTTCAGTACCTCAGATACTGCACAATCAGTACCTCAGAAATTGCTCTTCAATACCTCAGAAAGTGCTTCCTCAGTACCTCAGATAGTTTTCCCTCAGTACCTCAGATCGTGCTTACTCAGCACTTCTGAATGTGCTCCCTCAGTACCTCAGAAAGTGCTCCCTCAATACCTCAGGAAGTGCTCCCTCAGTACCTCAGACAGTGCTCCCCCAATACCTCAGAAAGTGCTCTCTCAGTACCTCAGAAATTGTTCTCTCAGTACCTCAGACATTGCTCCCTCAATAGCTCAGAAAGTGCTTCCTCAGTACCTCAGAAAGTTCTCCCTCTACCTCAGAAAGTGCTCCCACAATACTTCAGAAAGTGCTCCCGCAGTACCTCAGAAGGTGCTCCCTCAGTACCTCAGAAAGTGCTCCCTCAATATCTCAGATAGTTCTTCCTCAATATCTCAGATAGTGCTCCCTCAATACCTCAGATAGTTCTCCCTCAGTACCTCAGATATTGCTCGCTCAATACCTCAGAAAGAGCTCCCTCAATACCTCAGATAGTTCTCCCTCACTACCTCAGATAGTGCTCCGTCAATACCTCTGAAAGTGCTCCCTCAATACCTCAAAAAGTGCTCCCTCAATACCTGTGAAAGTGCTCCCTCAATACCTCAGAAAGTGCTCCCTCAATACCACAGATAGTGCCCCCTCATACCTCAGAAAGTGCTCCCTCAGTGCCTTAGATAGTTCTCCCTCAGTATCTCAGAAAGTGCTCCCACAGTACCTCAGATAGTGCTCCCTCAGTACCTCAGAAAGTGCTTCCTCAATACCTCAGAAAGTGCTCCCTCAATATCTCAGATAGTTCTTCCTCAATATCTCAGATAGTGTTCCCTCAATACCTCAGATAGTTCTCCCTCAGTACCTCAGATAGTGCTCCCTCAATACCTCAGAAAGTGCTCCCTCAATACCTCAGAAAGTGCTCCCTCAATATCTAAGAAAGTGCTTCCTCAATATCTCAGATTGTTCTCCCTCAATACCTCAGACATTGCACCCTCAATACCTCAGAGAGTGCTCCCTCTGTACCTCAGACAGTGCTCCCTCAATACCTCAGAAAGTGCTCCCTCTGTACCTCGGAAAGTGCTCGCTCAGTACCTCAGAAAGTGCTCCCTCAATACCTCAGAAACTGCTTCCTCAATACCTCAGATAGTTCTCCCTCCGTACCTCAGATATTGCTCCCTCAATACCTCAGAATGTGCTCCCTCAATACCTCAGATAGTTCTCCCTCAGTACCTCAGGTAGTGCTCCCTCAATACCTCTGAAAGTGCTCCCTCAATACCTCAAAAAGTGCTCCCTCAATACCTGTGAAAGTGCTCCCTCAATACCTCAGAAAGTGCTCCCTCAGTACCTTAGATAGGTCTCCCTCAGTATCTCAGAAAGTGCTCCCTCAGTACCTCAGATAGTTCGCTCAGTACCTCAGATAGTGCTCCCTCAATACCTCAGAAAGATCTTCCTCAATACCTCCGAAAGTTATCCCTCAATACCTCAGAAAGTGCTCCCTCACTACCTCAGAAAGTGCTCCCTTAGTGCCTCAGGCAGTGCTCCCTCAATACCTGAGAAAGTGCTCCCTCAATCCCTCAGAAATTGCTCCCTCAATATCTAAGAAAGTGCTTCCTCAATATCTCAGATAGTTCTCCCTCAATACCTCAGACAGTGCTCCCTCAATACCACAGAAAGTGCTCCCTCAGTACTTCAGACAGTGCTCCCTCAATACCTCAGAAAGTGCTCCCTCTGTACCTCAGAAAGTGCTCGCCCAGTACCTCAGAAAGTGCTCCCTCAATACCTCAGAAAGTGCTTCCTCAATACCTCAGAAAGTGCTCCCTCAATATCTCAGATAGTTCTTCCTCAATATCTCAGATAGTGCTCCCTCAATACCTCAGATAGTTCTCCCTCAGTACCTCAGAAAGTGCTCCCTCAATACCTCAGAAAGTGCTCCCTCAATACGTCAGAAAGTGCTCCCTCAATACCTCAGAAAGTGCTTCCTCAATACCTCAGATAGTTCTCCCTCCGTACCTCAGATATTGCTCCCTCAATACCTCAGAATGTGCTCCCTCAATACCTCAGATAGTTCTCCCTCAGTACCTCAGGTAGTGCTCCCTCAATACCTCTGAAAGTGCTCCCTCAATACCTCAAAAAGTGCTCCCTCAATACCTGTGAAAGTGCTCCCTCAATACCTCAGAAAGTGCTCCCTCAGTACCTTAGATAGGTCTCCCTCAGTATCTCAGAAAGTGCTCCCTCAGTACCTCAGATAGTTCGCTCAGTACCTCAGATAGTGCTCCCTCAATACCTCAGAAAGATCTTCCTCAATACCTCCGAAAGTTATCCCTCAATACCTCAGAAAGTGCTCCCTCACTACCTCAGAAAGTGCTCCCTTAGTGCCTCAGGCAGTGCTCCCTCAATACCTGAGAAAGTGCTCCCTCAATCCCTCAGAAATTGCTCCCTCAATATCTAAGAAAGTGCTTCCTCAATATCTCAGATAGTCCTCCCTCAATACCTCAGACAGTGCTCCCTCAATACCACAGAAAGTGCTCCCTCAGTACTTCAGACAGTGCTCCCTCAATACCTCAGAAAGTGCTCCCTCTGTACCTCAGAAAGTGCTCGCCCAGTACCTCAGAAAGTGCTCCCTCAATACCTCAGAAAGTGCTTCCTCAATACCTCAGAAAGTGCTCCCTCAATATCTCAGATAGTTCTTCCTCAATATCTCAGATAGTGCTCCCTCAATACCTCAGATAGTTCTCCCTCAGTACCTCAGAAAGTGCTCCCTCAATACCTCAGAAAGTGCTCCCTCAATACGTCAGAAAGTGCTCCCTCAATATCTAAGGAAGTGCTTCCTCAATATCTCAGATAGTTCTCCCTCAATACCTCAGACATTTCACCCTCAATACCTCAGAAAGTGCTCCCTCAGTACCTCAGACTGTGCTCCCTCAATACCTTAGAAAGTGCTCCCTCAATACCTCAGAAAGTGCTCGCTGAGTACCTCAGAAAGTGCTTCCTCAATACCTCAGAAAGTGCTCCCTCAATATCTCAGATAGTTCTTCCTCAATATCTCAGATAGTGCTCCCTCAATACCTCAGATAGTTCTCCCTCAGTACCTCAGATAGTGCTCCCTCAATACCTCAGAAAGTGCTCCCTCAATACCTCAGATAGTTCTCCCTCAGTACCTCAGATAGTGCTCCCTCAATACCTCAGATAGTGCTCTCTCAATACCTCAGAAAGTGCTTCCTCAATACCTCTGAAAGTGATCCCTCAATATCTCAGATAGTTGTTCCTCAATATCTCAGATAGTGCTCGCTCAATACCTCAGATAGTTCTCCCTCAGTACCTAAGATAGTGCTCCCTCAATACCTCGGAAAGTGCTCCCTCAATACCTCAGATAGTTCTCCCTCAGTACCTCAGATAGTGCACTCAGTACCTCAGATAGTGCTCCCTCACTACCTCAGAAAGTGCTCCCTCAATACCTCAGAAAGTGCTCCCTCAATATCTAAGAAAGTGCTTCCTCAATATCTCAGATAGTTCTCCCTCAATACCTCAGACAGTGCTCCCTCAATACCTCAGAAAGTGCTCCCTCAGTACCTCAGACAGTGCTCCCTCAATACCTCAGAAAGTGCTCCCTCTGTACCTCAGAAAGTGCTCGCTCAGTACCTCAGAAAGTGTTCCCTCAATACCTCAGAAAGTGCTTCCTCAATACCTCAGAAAGTGCTCCCTCAATACCGAAGAAAGCATCACTTTGTTGTGTTTAACCCCCAAAGCCCCTTAGGCAGTAGCTCCACAATACATTCACATCTCAACACTTCAGGGCTCAGGGCTCAGTCCAGCTCCCCCCTCAGATTGTGTTCAAACCCCTTCAGACTGTAAGGACCCACATCCACCCCTGTCCAAGATTGGAGCCCAGGTCCCCAGAAGATGACTTGTCTCTCTGGATTAATTTTAGAATGCCTACAGTGTAGAAGCAAGCCATTCCGTCCATTGGCTCCACACTGACTGTCTGAACAGCATCGCACCCAGACTCACATCCTCTACTCTATCCCTGTAATACTGCATTTCCCATGGCATCTTTGAGCGGTGGGAGGAAACTGGAGCACCCGGAGGGAACCCGAACAGATACAGAGAGAATGTGTAAACTCCACACAGATAGTCACCGGGAATCAAACCACTGAGGCACCGTGCTGTTCTCTCTCCTTGGGTGCCATCTCATCTTACCTTTTATTAAGCAATCTCCCATGTGAAACCTTCTCATCTGTTTCCTTGGTCATCCCTTCAAAAGCTCGATCAAGTTGGACACATCATTTCCACAAACAAAGCCAAGCTGACCATCCCTAATCAATTCTTGATTTTCCAAATGCATGTAAATTGTCTCTCAGAATGCCCACCAACAGCTTACCCACCACTGCCATCAGGCTCACAGCTCCATAGTTCAATGGCTGTTCCTTGCAGCCTTACTTCAATAATGGCACATCATTAATCACCCTCGAGTCTTCAGGCACCTCAACCGTTGTCACTGATCAGTCCATCTGACAAGGCCATCTACATCCTTCTGTAACCTCAGGCTATCATCCTCAGTATTTGTCACCCAACGAAACTTCATATCATTCATGAACCCAATGATAACTCTCCACCATTCAAATCTAAATCTTTTCTATCAACCACATCAGCAAGACCCCAACAGTGAGACATGAACAGACAGAGATTTCTAACTGGGCCATCACTGTCTGCTTCCTGCCACTCAGCATTCTGCGTGAACTTCCTTGGATCTTGAGTTGTTATGTTCACTATCAGTTTCCAGTATGGGTCCTGATAAAAGCTTTACTGACCTCCAAGCAGACGACAGGAAAGTATTGCCCTTATTTACACACTTGGTTACCTCCTTAAAAAGTGCAATCGCATTGGTCAGACCTGACCCCTCCTTAATACAACCATTCTGAATGTTCTTCATGAACTCCAGTCTCTGCAAATGCTGATTAATTCCATCTCGCAAAATTGCTTCCAACAGACGCCCCACCCACGATATTAGCCTGACTGGCCTGTAGCTGCCTGGTACATCCCATGTTCCTTCTTGAATGACAGTACCACATGGTCAGTCCGACGGCACGTCTCCTGTGGCCAGAGGGGATTTGAAAATGTTTGCAAGTGTACCTGCTATTTCCTCCAACACCTCATTCGGTAAACTGAGATACATTTCCACCGTCTTTGGGGATTTATTGGGTTGTAAGAAGGGCAGACCACTCAGAACCATCTCTCTCTCTATATGCTAATTCATTTAATTGTATCACAGAGCATCTCCACGATTTCATATCAACCCTGTCCCAATGAGCATTGACAAAATGCATCCATTCACTATAGCCTCTGGGTCCATGCACAAATTCTCACTGTGTTCCACAACCTACTCTTTCTCTCATTATCAATTCACCCTTAATGTCACTGTAAAGTACTTTCAGAATTCTGTTTCCCCTCTTAGCACTGGCTCTCTCCCAGGCAGATAGCCTGCAATGAGATTTGGAGGAGTGTAGGATGTCAGTCTGGATGTGGATTAGCATTGGGAAGCTCAGAAATAAGGAACGTACGACTGTGCTGAGTGTGGGACAGTGGGATTCATTTGGGATGAGCACACGAAAGCTGAAGAATAAACCTCAGCCCTGCAGCATGAAAATATCCCTTTGAGCTGACAGGTCAGTCACACGAAACGAAAACTCGATCCCTGGGAAAAGACGATGGTAACCAAATGAAGACGGTGTGTTTGAACACAGTCTCTGGAATCTGGACATGGGAATCATTACTGAGCAGGGTATGTAGGAAGCAGAGGCAGAAATGTACTGAACAATTTCAGATATTCCTCATATACCACAAGACATGAGAGGAGAAATTAGGCCATTCAGCCCATCTGATAGTGTGGCACTCACTCAATATTGACTCTCTTACAATGCAGGTATCCCCAGACTGGTGCGCTGACAGTGTAGCACTCCCTCAGGCATGATCCTCTGACAGTGTGGCACTCCCTCAGTACTGACTGTCTGACAGTGCAGCGCTCCCTCAGCACTGCCCCCAGATTGACTCTCTGACATTGCGGCAATCCCCCATTACTGACCCCCTGATAACGCAGCACTCCTTCAGTAGTATCCTCTGACAGTGTAGCACTCCCTCAGTAATGACCCTCTGACAGTGCAGCGTTTCCACAGGACTGTCCCTCGACAGTACGGCATACCCGCAGTGCTGACTCTCTGGCAGTGCAGCTCTCCCTCAAACTGACCATCTGACAGTCCTATACTCCCTTAAAACTGACCCTCTGACAGTGCAGCAGTGCCTCAGTACTGACCCTCAGACAGTGCAGCACTCCCTCAGTACTGACCCACTGACAGTGCAGCACTCCATCATAACTGACGCTCTGACAGTGCAGCAGTGCCTCAGTACTGACCCTCTGACAGTGCAGCACTTCCTCAGTACTGACACTCTGACAGTGCAGCAATCCGTGAGTACTGACCCTCTGACAGTGCGGCATTCCCTCAGTACTGACCCTCTGACAGCGCAGTGATCCTTCAGTACTGACCCTCTGACAGTCCAGCACTCCCTTAGTACTGACCCTCTGACAGTTCTGCACTCCCTCAGTACTGACCGTCTGACAGTGTAGCAATCCCTCAGTACTGACCCTCTGACTGTGCGACACTCCCTCAGGACTGAACCTCTGACAGTGCAGTGATCCCTCAGTACTGACCCTCTGACAGTGCAGCATTCCCTCAGTACTGACCCTCTGTCAATTAGACACTCCCTCAGTACTGACCCTCTGGTGGTGCAGTGCTCTCTCAGTGCAGATCCTCTGATAGTGAGGCTCGCCATCTGGACTGAACCTCTGACAGTGTGGTGCTCACTCAGTACTGACCCTCTGACAGGGCAGCACTCCCTCAGTACTGTCCCTCTAACAATGTGGCACTCCCTCAGAACGGACCATCTGAGAGTGTGAGATGGAAATGTGTTGCTGGAAAAGCGCAGCAGGTCAGGCAGCATCTAGGGAACAGGAGAATCGACGTTTCGGGCATTAGCCCTTCTTCAGGAATGAGGAAAGTTGATCCAGCAGGCTAAGATAAAAGATAGGGAGGAGGGACTTGGGGGAGGGGCGTCGGAAATGTGATAGGGGGAAAGAGGTCAAGGTGAGGGTGATAGGTCAGACTGGGGTGGGGGCGGAGAGGTCGGGAAGAAGATTGCAGGTTAGGAAGGCGGTGCTGAATTTGATGGATTTGACTGAGACAGGCTGGGGGGAGGGGAAATGAGGAAACTGGTGAAATCCGAGTTCATCCCTTGTGGTTGGAGGGTTCCGAGCCGGAAGATGAGGCGTTCTTCCTCCAACCGTCGTTTCGCTGTGGTCTGACGATGGAGGAGTCCAAAGACCTGCATTTCCTTGGTGGAGTGGGAGGGGGAATTGAAACGTTGAGCTACAGGGTGGTAGGGTTGGTTGGTCCGGGTGTCCCAGACGTGTTCCCTGAAATGCTCCACAAGTAGGTGGCCCGTCTCCCCAATATAGAGAAGGCCACATCGGGTGCAGGATGCAATAGATGATATGTGTGGAGGTACAGTTGAATCTGTGGCGGATATGGAAGTTTCCTTTGGGGCCTTGGAGGGAGGTGAGGGGGGAGGTGTGGGCGCAAGTCTTGCACCTCCTGCGGTTGCAGGGGAAGGTGCCGGGAGTGGAGGTTGGGTTGGTGGGGGGTGTGGATCTGACGAGGGAGTCACGGAGGGAGTGGTCTTTACGGAATGCTGATAGGGGAGGGGAGGGAAATATATCCTTGGTGGTGGGGTCCGTTTGGAGGTGGCGGAAATGGCGGCGGATGATGCGCTGTACATGGAGGTTAGTGGGGTGGTAGGTGAGGACCAGTGGGGTTCTGTCCTGGTGTCGGTTGGAGGGGCGGGGTTCAAGGGCGGAGGATCGGGAAGTGGAAGAGATGCGGTGGAGGGCATCGTCGACCACGTCGGGGGGAAATTGCGGTCCTTGAAGAAGGAGGCCATCTGGGATGTGCGTTTTTGGAACTGGTCCTCCTGGGAGCAGATGCGGCGGAGTCGAAGGAATTGGGAGAATGTCAACACGGAATCTACTACAAACCAACCGACTCCCACAGCTACCTGGACTACACCTCCTCCCATCCTGCCCCCTGTAAAAACGCCATCCCATTCTCCCAATTCCTTCGACTCCGCCGCATCTGCTCCCAGGAGGACCAGTTCCAAAAACGCACATCCCAGATGGCCTCCTTCTTCAAGGACCGCAATTTCCCCCCCCCCCCCCCCCCCCCGACGTGGTCGACGATGCCCTCCACCGCATCTCTTCCACTTCCCGATCCTCCGCCCTTGAACCCCGCCCCTCCAACCGCCACCAGGACAGAACCTCACTGGTCCTCACCTACCACCCCACTAACCTCCATGTACAGCGCATCATCCGCCGCCATTTCCGCCACCTCCAAACGGACATATTTCCCTCCCCTCCCCTATCAGCATTCCGTAAAGACTACTCCCTCCGTGACTCCCTCGTCAGATCCACACCCCCCACCAACCCAACCTCCACTCCCGGCACCTTCCCCTGCAACCGCAGGAGGTGCAAGACTTGCGCCCACACCTCCCCCCTCACCTCCCTCCAAGGCCCCAAAGGAAACTTCCATATCCGCCACAGATTCACCTGTACCTCCACACATATCATCTATTGCATCCTTTGCACCCGATGTGGCCTCCTCTATATTGGGGAGACGGGCCGCCTACTTGTGGAGCGTTTCAGGGAACACCTCTGGGACACCCGGACCAACCAACCCAACCACCCTGTAGCTCAACATTTCAATTCCCCCTCCCACTCCACCAAGGATATGCAGGTCTTTGGACTCCTCCATCGTCAGACCACAGCGAAACGACGGTTGGAGGAAGAACGCCTCATCTTCCGGCTAGGAACCCTCCAACCACAAGGGATGAACTCGGATTTCACAAGTTTCCTCATTTCCCCTCCCCCCAGCCTGTCTCAGTCAAATCCATCAAATTCAGCACCGCCTTCCTAACCTGCAATCTTCTTCCCGACCTCTCCGCCCCCACCCCAGTCTGACCTATCACCCTCACCTTGACCTCTTTCCACCTATCACATTTCCGACGCCCCTCCCCCAAGTCGCTCCTCCCTATCTTTTATCTTAGCCTGCTGGACCAACTTTCCTCATTCCTGAAGAAGGGCTAATGCCCGAAACGTCGATTCTCCTGTTCCCTAGATGCTGCCTGACCTGCTGCGCTTTTCCAGCAACACATTTCCATCTCTGATCTCCAGCATCTGCAGACCTCACTTTCTCATCTGAGAGTGTGGCACACCCTCAGTACTGACACTCTGACAGTGCAGCACTCCCTCAGTGTTGACCCTCCGACAGTGCAGCACTCCCTCAGTACTGACCCTTTGACAGTGCAGCACTCCATCAGTACTGACCCTCCGACAGTGCAGCACTCCCTCAGTACTGACCCTCCGACAGTGCAGCACTCCCTCAGTGTTGACCCTCTGACAGTGTGACACTCCCTCAGCACTGACCCTCTGACAGTGCAGCACTCCCTCAGTACTGACCGTCTGACAGTGCAGCACTCCCTCAGCAATGACCCTCTGACAGTGTGACACTCCCTCAGCACTGACCCTCTGACAGTGCAGCACTTCCTCAGTACTCTCCCTCTGACAGTGCAGCACTCCCTCAGTACTGACCCTCTGACAGTGCAGCACTCCCTCAGTACTGACCCTCTGACAGTGCAGCACTCCCTCAGCACTGACCCTCTGACATTGCTGCACTCCCTCTGCACTGACCCTCTTTTTATCTATTTCATAGAGTCTTCTGGAAATTTGGAGACATGAGTTTTGCAGATTCTGAGGAAGCATGAGAGAGACACACAAACCAAACCCTGTCTGAAACTCTCTGTTATAGACTATTCAGAGGCACTCAGTCACAGAAATGCACAGCTTGGAACCAGCCCCTCCTGTCCAACTCGTCCATACCAACCAGATATTCTCATCTCATTTCATTCCAGTTGCTAGCACTTGGCTGTTATCCCTCTAAACCCTTCCTATTCACTTCCTCATCCTGATGCCTTTTAAATGTCACAATTGTACCAGCCCCCATCACTTCCTCTGGCAGCTACCTGCATGCCCTTGAATAAGTGCTCAAACATTCATACTGTCGATACAAACTCTAATAAACACCAACATACGAAAGGCTATCATTGTCATTTTCAACCCACCCTTTGCTTCTTCATTACGCTGATTTCAATACAGGTAATGAAACAGTCTTAGTGACCATCCACCGTGACCCTGTTATAAAACTTATTTTCACATATGGCTTGTACGTGATTCCCACACTCTCTAATAGTTGCCTGGAAGGTGGGGGTGAGCTGTACTCTCCTGCTGCAGTCCTTGGGTGTCTCCCAGTGATGTAAGGGAGGTAGCTCCAGGATTTTGATCTGAACCATGTAAAGAGCTCTCTTACTGGAGTGCCCTTTTAAAGTTGGGAAGTTAGTATAGACCAGGAGGACCCAAGAGCTGCTGTCTTGTCAAAGAGAGAGGCCTGGTGGGTCACACACCTTAGTTGAGGGGCGATGTTGAGAAGCTGGGGCCTTCATGATAATTTCAGACATGATAGAGATTGAGCCAACAATGTTGGCATCACAAACCTGTCAGCTGTGGTAACTGACCCCCCTTTGTAGCAGAGGGATTCAATCCCTTTAATAGAGCAAGCTTGAGAATTCAACAATAAAATCAATCTGTACGGACGCGCTGGAGACCTGAACCATCAATATAGAGATTGCAGAAGAAATTCAGCATGTTCGGCAACACCTCTGAAGGGGGAGGGAGAAAGAGACAGAGAGAGAGTTCACCTTTCAATCAGTGATTTCTGCGGGAAAGTTCCTTCAGAGCAGACCGTTTTGAGGAAGGGTCACTTGAAATGTGAATTGTTCCTCTCTCTCTTCACCGTTGCTACCTTCTGAATACTGCTGAATATCCCCAGCCATCTGTTTGCTTGAGAATTTGACCTGATCCAAGCGTCACTGAGTAAGTCAGTCTGTGTTCAATGCCCTGAGGCTGCTTCTGCTGCAAGTTGACAAACAGGTTTAAGGCTTTGTAAGGTATTGTATTCGGAGGGCAGGGTACATGGGAGAACAGATACAGAACACAGGCACTTCACAAAGATCCTTCTCAATGTAACTTTGTGATGTTAATTCAGAAGGAATAGCTCAGAGCTAACATTTCAGTTAATCAGCCAAGGGGAGGATATATGTCATGGCAAAGACTTGTTGTAAAGACTGTACCCGAGACGAACTTGAGTGACTATGTTTGTACGTAAAGTTATTTTTGTGAATAAAGTCTCTTTTTGAAATTGATATAAATATTTTTTCGAGGGGAACCAAGCATCTTGAGCTTTTGGAGGCATTGCCCTTTTCCCTAATCTTTTTTAAATAAACGCGAGACAGGTTCGATACTCCCCGGATACAAACATCAAACGGTCATCAACGGGGAGGAGATGGTCGGATTGTCACGGGGGCTCAGTGTTGCCTCACCCCACCCGGGTTCGATTCCAGCCTTGGGCGACTGTCTGTGTGGAGTTGGCACATTCTCCCCGTGTCAGCCTCCGGGTGCTCCAGTTCCCTCTCACTGTCCAAAGATGTGCAGGCTGCGTGGGTTAGCGAGAGAAAATGAAGGGATCCAGGGATAGAGTGGGGTAGTGTGGGATGCTCTGCCGAGGGTCAGTGTGAACCTGATAGGCCGAATGACCTGCATCCACATCTTAGGGATTGTATGATCAATCCAGAGACCCAAGTAATGTTCTGGGCCCTGGGCTCGAATCTTAGGGGTGGCAGTGGGTCATCACAGTGAGAACAAGTTTGGGGATGAACATGGTCCAAGGGGGCAACAGGTTTGCTTTCCGAGGTATTTAGGGCATGAATGTTCTGTCGAGGTGTTTTGGGGATAAACATACTGAGGGGATGGTTTCTAAGGTAGTGAGGGAGCAGTCACTGTCAGTACAGGTTGCAGATGGTCGAAAGGTACAGATGCACTTCATCGAACACAGAACATAGGACAAATAACATAGAACAGTACAGCACAGAACAGGCCCTTCAAACGAACCCTCAAATGTCTGTGACCATATGCATATCCAGTAGTCTCTTAAATATTCTCAATGGCATCACTTTCACAACTGCAGCTGACAACGCATTCCAAGCTCTCACAACTCTCTGCGTAAGGAACCCGCCTCTGACATCCCCTCTATATGTTCCGCCAAACAGCTTAAAAATATGACACCTCGTGTTAACAATTTCTGCCCTGGTTAAAAACAAGTATCTGGCTGTCGACTCTATCTATGCCTCTCATTATCTTGTACACCTCAATTAGGTCCCCTCTCTTCCTTCTTTTTCCCAAAGACAAAAGTCCGAAATCAGTCAACCTCTCTTTGTTAGATAAGCCCTAGGTTGGAGGTCGAGGTGAGGTGTTGGACTGGGTTGGAGGCGGCTCTGAGGGTCAGTTTGGGGGCGGTGTTGGACGGCGGTGAGAGTCAGGCTTGGCGCAGTGTGTGGAAGGTGGTGAAATCAGGTTGGGGATGGAGTGTGGATGGCAGTGAGGGTCAGGCTGGGGGCGGTGTGTGGGTGGCAGTGAGGGTCAGGCTGGGGCGGTGTGAAAACGGAGGTGAGGGTCAGGCTGAGGGCAGCGTGTGGATGGCGGTGAGGGTCTGGCTGGGGTGATGTGTGAACAGTGGTGAGGGTCAGGCTGGGGGCGGTGTGTGGACAGTGTTGAGGGTCAGGCTGAGGGTGGTGTGTGGACGGTAGTGAAGGTCATGCTGAGGGCCGTGTGTGGACAGCAGTGAGGGTCAGGCTGGGGGCAGTGTGAAGACGGAGGCGAGGGTCAGCATGGGGGCAGTGTTTGGACGGCGGTGAGGGTCAGGCTGGGGGAGATGTGGATCAGGTTGAGGGCGGTGTTGGACGTTGTTGGGAGTCAGGCTGGGTGCGGTGTGGGTCACGTTGGGGGCGATGTTGGATGGTGTTGGGAGTCATGTTGGGGACGGTGAGGGTCAGTTTGGGGGCAGTGTTGGACGGTGTTGCAATACAGGCTGGGGGCGATGTGGGTCCGGTTGGAGGGGGGTTTGGACAGTGTTGGGTTTCAGGCTTGGTTGGTGTGTGGTAATCGGTGAGGGTCAAGCTCGGGGCGGTTTATGTATGGCGGTGAGGGTCAGGCTTGAGGTGTTGTTCGATGGTGAGGGTCAGGCTCCGGGCCGTGTGTGAACGGCAGTTCATGGTCAGGCTGGGGACAGTGTGTGGACGGTGGTGAGTGTCAGGCTGGGGGCGGTGTGTGTACGGATGTGAGTGTCAGGCTGGGGGCGGTGTGTGGACGGTGGTGAGAGCCAGGCTGGGGGCAGTGTTGGATGGGGGTGAGGTCAGTCTGTGGGCGGTGTTGGACGGTGGTGAGGGTCAGGCTGGGGGCGGTGTGTGGACAGCAGTGAGTGTCAGGCTAGGGGCAGTGTGTTGAGGGCGGTGAGGGTAAGGCAGGGGGGCGATGTGTGGACAGTGGTGAGGGTCTGGCTGGGTGCGGTGCATGGATGTTGATGAGGGTCAGGCTGGGGGCGGTCTGTGGACAGTGGTGAGGGTCAGTCTGGGGGTGGTGTGTGGATGGCGGTGAGGGTCAGGCTGGGGGCGGTGTGAGGATGGCGGTGAGGGTCAGGCTGGGTGCGGCGCATGGATGTTGTTGAGGGTCAGGCTGGGGGCGGTGTGTGGATGGTGGTGAGGGTCAGTCTGGAGGTGGTGTGTGGATGGCGGTGAGGGTCAGGCTGGGGGCGGTGTGTGCACGGCGGTGAGGGTCTGGCTGGGGGCGGTGTGAGGAAGGCGGTGAGGGTCAGGCTGGGTGCGGTGTGTGCACGGCGGTGAGGGTCTGGCTGGGAGCGATGTGTGGACAGCAGTGAGTGTCAGGCTAGGGGCGGTGTGTTGAGGGCGGTGAGGGTAAGGCTGGGGCGATGTGTGGACAGTGGTGAGGGTCTGGCTGTGTGCGGTGCATGGATGTTGATGAGGGTCAGGCTGGGGGCGGTCTGTGGACAGTGGTGAGGGTCAGTCTGGGAGTGGTGTGTGGATGGCGGTGAGGGTCAGGGTGGGGGCGGTGTGTGGATGGTGGTGAGGGTCAGTCTGGAGGTGGTGTGTGGATGGCGGTGAGGGTCAGGCTGGGGGCGGTGTGTGCACGGCGGTGAGGGTCTGGCTGGGAGCGGTGTGTGGACAGCAGTGAGTGTCAGGCTAGGGGCGGTGTGTTGAGGGCGGTGAGGGTATGGCTGGGGCGATGTGTGGACAGTGGTGAGGGTCTGGCTGGGAGTGGTGTGTGGATGGCGGTGAGGGTCAGGCTGGGGGCGGTGTGAGGATGGCGGTGAGGGTCAGGCTGGGTGCGGTGCATGGATGTTGATGAGGGTCAGGCTGGGGGCGGTCTGTGGACAGTGGTGAGGGTCAGTCTGGGAGTGGTGTGTGGATGGCGGTGAGGGTCAGGCTGGGGGCGGTGTGAGGATGGCGGTGAGGGTCAGGCTGGGTGCGGTGCATGGATGTTGTTGAGGGTCAGGCTGGGGGCGGTGTGTGGATGGTGGTGAGGGTCTGGCTGGGAGCAGTATGTGCATGGCGGTGAGGATTAGGCTGGGGATGGCGTGTGAACAGCGGTGAGGGTCAGGCTGGAGACGACTTTTAGCGGTGGTGAGGGTCAGGTCTGGGGTAGGTGTGCGTCAGGTTGCGGGCGGTGATAGACGATATTGGGAGTCAGGCTGGGGACGGTGAGGGTCAGGCTGGGTGCAGAGTGTGGACAGCAGTGAGGGTCAGGCTGGGGGCGGTGTTGGACGGTGTTGCAAGTCAGGCTGGAGGCGGTGAGGGTCAGGCTCTGGGCAGTGTGTGGACGGGGGTGAGGGTCAGGCTGGGGAGTTGTTGCATGGTGGTGAGGGTCAGGCTGTGAGCGGTGCGTGGGCAACAGTGAGTGTCACACTGTGGGTGGCGAGGGTCAAGCTGCAAATGTTGTAGGACGTTGGTATGGGTCAGGCTGGGGACGGTGCATGGACGTTGGTGAGGGTCAGGCTGGGGACGGTGTGTGGATAGTGTTGAGGTTCATGCTGGGGGTGGTGTGTGGACAGTGGTGAGGGTCTGGCTCTGTGCGGAACATGGACCTCGGTGAGCATCACACTGGGGGCGTTGTGTGGACGGCAGTGAGAGTCAGATTAGGGGTGGTGTGTGGATGGCAGTGGGGGTCAGGCTGAGGGCGGTGTGTGAATGTCGGTGAGGGTCAGGCTAGTGGCAATGTGTTGATGGCGGTGAGTGTCATGCTGGGACCGATGTTGAACAGCGGTGTGGGTCAGGCTTGGGGCGGTGTTGAACGATGGTGAGGCTCAGGCTTGGTCGTGGTGTGTTGGTGGCAGTGAAAGTCAGGATGGGGGCGGCGTGTGGGCAGCGGTGAGGGACAGGCTGGGAGCATTGTGAGGACGGCAGTGAGTGTCAGGCTGGGGCGGAGTGTGGGTTGGGTGGTGAGGGTCAGGCTGTGGGCGGTGTCTGGATGGCGGTGAGGGTCAGGCTGTGGGTGGTATGGGTCAGGTTGGGGGCGGTGTTGGACGGTGTTGAGAGTCAGGCTGGGGGTGGTGAGTGTCAGGCTGGGGACGGTGTTGGACGTTGGTGAGGGTCAGGCTGGGGGCGGTGAGGGTCAGGCTGGGGACGGTGTTGGACGGTGGTGAGGGTCAGGCTGTGGGTGGTGTTGGACGGTGGTGAGGGTCAGGCTGGGGGCGGTGTGTGGACAGCGTTGTGGTTCAGACTGAGGGCCATGTGAGGACTGTGGTGAGAGTCAGTCTGGGAGTGGTGTTTAATGATGGTGAGGATCAGGCTGGGGGTGGTGTGTGGACAGCGGTGAGGGTCAGGCTGAGGGCAGTGTTGGACGGCGGTGAGAGTTAGGCTGGAGGCGGTGAGGGACAGGTTGGGGGCGGTTTTGGACGCTGGTGAGGGTCAGGCTGGGGGCGGTGAGGGTCAGTTTGGGGATGGTGTTGGACGGTGTTGGGAGTCAGGCTGGGGTCGGTGTGGGTCAGGTTGTGGATGGTGTTGGACGGTGTTAGGAGTCAGGCGGAGGGCGGTGAGGGTCAGGTTGGGGGTGGTGTTGGACGGTGTTGGGAGTCAGGCTGGGGTCGGTGTGAGTCAGGTTGGGGCGGTGTTGGACGGTGGTGAGGGTCAGGTTGGGGGCGGTGTTGGACAGTGTTTGGAGTCAGGCTGGGGGCAGTGAAGGTTAGGTTGGGGGCGGTGTTGGACGGTGTTGGGAGTCAGGCTGGGGTCGGTGTGGGTCAGGTTGGGGGTGGTGTTGGACGGTGTTGGGAGTCAGGCTGGGGGTGGTGAGGGTCAGTTTGGGGGTGGTGTTGGACGGTATTGGGAGCCAAGCTGGGGGCGGTGTGGGTCAGGTTGGGGGCGGTGTTGGATGGTATTGGGAGTCAGCCTGGGGGCAGTAAGGGTCAGGTTGGGGGTGGTGTTGGATAGTATTGGGAGTCAGGCTGGGGGCGGTGTGGGTCAGGTTGGGAGCAGTGTTGGAAGGTATTGGGAGTCAGGCTGGGGGCGGTGAGGGTCAGGTTGGGGGCAGTGTTGGAAGGTATTGGGAGTCAGGCTGGGGTCGGTCTAGGTTGTTTGGCGGCGGTATTGGATGGTGTTGGGAGTCAGGTTGGGGGTGGTGAAGGTCAGATTGGGGGCGGTGTGAGACAGTGTTGGGAGTCAGGCTGTGGGCAGTGAGGGACAGTTTGGGTGCGGAGTGTGGACAGTGTTGAGGTTCAGGCTGAAGGCCACGTGTGGACGGCAGTGAGGGTCAGGCTGGGTTCGGTGTGGGTCAGGTTGGGGGCGGTGTTGGACGGTGTTGGAAGTCAGTCTGGGGGCGGTGAGGGTCGGGCTGGGGGCGGTGTGTGGATGGCGGTGAGGATCAGGCTGGGGGCAGTGTGTGGACAATGGAGAGGGTCAGGCTGGTTGCGGTGCACGTACGTCGGTGAGGGTCAGGCTGGGGGTGGTGTGTGGACGGTGGTGAGGGACAGGCTGGTGCGGTGCATGGATGTTGGTGAGGGTCAGGCTGGGGGAGGTGTGTGGACGGCATTGTGTGTCAGGCTGGGGGCGTTATGTGGATGGCATTGAGTGTCAGGCTGGGTGCGGTGCATGGACATTGGTGAGGGTCAGGCTGGGGTGGCGTGTGGACGGCTGTGATGGTCAGGCTGGGGGCGGTGTTTGGACAGTGGTGAGGGTCAGGCTGGGGGCGGTGCATGGACATCGGTGAGGGTCAGGCTGGGGTGGTGTGTGGACGATGGTGAGCGTCAGTCGGTGGGAGGATCGTGAACGATAATGAGTGTCATGCTGTGGGCAGAGAGGGTCAGGCTGGTGATATTGTTGGGCTGAGGTGAGGGTGAGGCTGGGGCAGGAGTGTGGATGGTGGTGAGGGTCAGGCTGGGGGTGGTGTGTGGACCGTGGGTGTCAGGCTGGGGGCGGTATGTGGACGGTGGTGAGGGACAGGCTGGGGTCCGTGTGTTGACGGAGGTGAATGTGAGGCAAGATGTGGTGCATGGACATTGGTGAGGGTCAGGCTGGGGGTAGTGTGTGGACCGTGGTGAGGGTCAGGCTGGATGCGGTGCATGGACGTTGGTGAGGGTCAGGCTGGGATCGGTGTGTGGACGGTGGTGAGGGTCAGGCTGGAGAGGATGTTTAATGTGGACAGTGAGTGGGCGGGAGTGAGAGTCACGCTGTTGGCAGTGAGCGTCAGGCTGGTGATATTGTTGGACTGAGGTGAGGGTGAGGCTGGGGTCGGAGTGTGGACGTCGGTGAGGGTCAGGCTGGGGGTGGTGTTGAACGGTATTGAGAGTTAGGGTGGGGGCATTGCGGGTCAGGTTGGGGCGGTGTTGGCCGGTGTTGGCAGTCAGGCTGGGGTCAGTTTTGGTAAGGTTGGGGGCGATGTTGCATGGTATTGGGAGTCAGGTTGAGGGCGATGAGGGTCAGGTTGGGGACGGTGTGAGACGGTGTTGTGGGTCAGGCTGGGGGCGGTGAGGGTCAGGTTGTGGGCGGTGTGAGACGGTGTTGGGAGTCAGGCTGGGGGCGGTGTGGGTCAGGTTGGGGGCGGTGTTGGATGGTATTGAGAGTCAGGCTGGGGGCGGTGAGGGTCAGGTTGGGGCGGTGTGAGACGGTGTTGGGAGTCAGGCTGGGGGAGGTGATGGTCAGGCTGGGGGCGGTGTTGGACGGTGTTGGAAGTCAGCCTGGGGGCGGTTAGGGTCAGGCTGGGGGTGATGTGTGGACAGCGGTGAGGATCAGGCTGGGGGTGGCGGGTGGACGCGGTGATAGTCAGGCTGGTGATGGTGTGTGGACAGTGGTGAGGGTCAGGCTGGGGTCAGCGTGGTGAAGGTGGTGAATGTGAGGCTGAATGCGGTGCATGGACATTGGTGAGGGTGAGGCTGGGGGTAGTGTGTGGACGGTGGTGAGAGTCAAGCTGGATGCGGTGCATGTACGTTGATGAGGGTCAGGCTGGGGACGGTGTGTGGACAATGGTGAGGGTCAGGCTGGGTGCGGTGCATGGACGTCGGGGCGGGTCAGGCTGGAGGTGGTGTGTGGATGATGGTGAGCGTCAGTTGGAGGTGCGTGAACGACAATGAATGTGAGGCTGGATGCGGTGCATGGATGTTGGTGAGGGTCAGGCTGGGTTCGGTGTGTGGATGGTGGCGAGGGTCAGGCTGGAGGGGATGTTTAATGACGGTGAGGGTCAGTTTGTGGGCAGTGAGTGGGGGGCAGTGAGTGGGCGGCAGTGAGGGTCACGCTGTTGGCATTGAGGGTCAGGCTGGTGTTATTGTTGGACTGAGGTGAGGGTGACGTCGGGCAGTGGAGAGCGGTAGGCTGGGTGCGGTGCATGGGCGTCGGTGACGGTCAGGCTGGGGGTGATATGTGGACGGCAGTGAGGGCCAGGCTGGGTGCGGTGTGTGGACGGCAGTGAGGGACAGGCTCGGGGCGGTGTGTGGACGGCAGTGAGGGCCAACTGGGGGTTGTGTGTGGACGGCAGTGAGGGACAGGCTGGGCGGTGTGTGGACGGCAGTGAGGGTCAGACTGTTGGCGGTATGTGGATTGCAGTGAGGGCGAGGCTGGGGGCGGTGTGTGGTTGGCAGTGTGGGTCAGGCTGGGGGCGGTGTATGGATTGCAGTGAGGATCAGGCTGGGGGCGGTGTGTGGACGGCGGTGAGGAACAGGCTGGGGGCGGTGTGTGGACAGCAGTGATGGCCAGGCTGGGGGCGGTGTGTGAATTGCAGTGAGGGCCAGGTTGGGGACCGTGTGTGGACGGTGGTGAGGGTCAGGCTGAGGGCGGTGTGTGGATTGCAGTGAGGGAGAGGCTGGGCGTTGTGTGGATTGCGGTGAGGGCCAGGCTGGGTGCGGTGTGTGGATTGCAGTGAGGGATAAGCTGGGGGCAGTGTGTGGATTGCAGTGAGGGACAGTCTGGGGGCGCTGTGTGGACGGCGGTGAGGGCCAGGCTGGGGGGTTGCGTGGATTGCAGTGAGGGACAGGTTGGGGGCGGTTTGTGGAAGGCAGTGAGGTCCAGGCTGAGGGAGGTGTGTGTACGGTGGTGATGGTCAGGTTGGGGGCGGTGTGTGGATTGCAGTGAGGGACAGGCTGTGGGTGGTGTGTGGACGGCAGTGAGGATCAGGCTGGGTGCAGAGTGTGGATGGCAGTGATGGCCAGGCTGGGGGCGGTGTGTGGACGGCGGTGATGGCCAGGCTGGGGGCGGTGTGTGGATGGCAGTGAGGGCCAGGGTGAGGGAGGTGTGTGTACGGCGGTGATGGTCAGGTTGGGAGTGGTGTGTGGATTCCAGTGAGGGACAGGCTGGGGGTGGTGTGTGGACGGCAGTGAGGATCAGGCTGGGTGCAGAGAGTGGATGGCAGTGATGGCAAGGCTGGGAGCGGTGTGTGGACAGCAGTGATGGCCAGGATGGGGATGGTGTGTGAATTGGAGTGAGGGTCAGGCTGAGGGCGGTGTGTGGATGGCAGTGAGGGCCACGCTGAGGGTGGTGTGTGTACGGCAGTGATGGTCAGGTTGGGGGCGGTGTGTGGATTGCAGTGAGGGTCAGGCTGGGGGCGGTGTGTGTACGGCGGTGAGGGACAGGCTGGAGGCGGTGTGTGGATGGCACTGATAGCCAGGCTGGGGGCGGTGTATGGATTGCAGTGAGTGACAAGGCTAGGGGGGTGTGTGGACAGCGGTGAGGGTCAGGCTGAGGGCGGTGTGTGGACGCCGGTGAGGGTCAGGCTGGGTGCGGTGTGTGGATTGGAGTGAGCGTCAGGCTGAGGTCGGTGTGTGGATGGCAGTGAGGGCCAGGCTGAGGGTGGTGTGTGTAGGGCAGTGATCGTCAGGTTGGGGGCGGTGTGTGGATTGCAGTGAGAGTCAAGCTGGGGGCGGTCTGTGTGCAGCGGTGAGGGACAGGCTGGAGGCGGTGTGAGGACGGCAGTGATGGCCAGGCTGGGGGCGGTGTGTGGATTGCAGTGAGTGACAGGCTGGGGGTGTGTGTGTGGATGGCAGTGAGGATAAGGCTGGGAGCAGTGTGTGTACGGCAATGATGGCCAGGCTGCGGGCGGTGTGTGGATTGCAGTGAGGGCCACGCTGGGGGCGGTGTGTGGATTGCAGTGAGGGACAGGTTGGGGGCAGTGTGTGGATTGCAGTGAGGGACAGGCTGGGGGCGGTGTGTGGATTGGAGTGAGGGTCAGGCTGAGGGCGGTGTGTGGATGGCAGTGAGGGCCAGGCTGAGGGTGGTGTGTGGATTGGAGTGAGGGTCAGGCTGAGGGCGGTGTGTGGATTGCAGTGAGTGACAGGCTGGGGGTGTGTGTACGGCAGTGAGGATCAGGCTGGGCGCAGTGTTTGGATGGCAGTGATGGCCAGGCTGGGGGCGGTGTGTGGATTGCAGTGAGGGCCAGGCTGGGGGCGTTGTGTAGATTGCAGTGAGGGACAGGCTGGGGGCGGTGTGTGGATTGCACTGAGGGACAGGCTGGGGGCGGAGTGTGGACGGCGGTGAGGGCCAGGCTGCGGGCGGTGTGTGGATTGCAGTGAGGGTCAGGCTGAGGGCGGTGTGTGGATGGCAGAGAGGGCCAGGCTGAGGGCGGTGCGTGTACGGCAGTGATGGTCAGGATGTGGGCGGTGTGTGTATTGCAGTGAGGGTCAGGCTGGGGGCGGTGTGTGGACGGCGGTGAGGGACAGGCTGGGGGCGGTGTGTGGACGGCAGTGATGGCCAGGCTGGGGGCGGTGTGTGGATTGGAGTGAGGGTCAGGCTGAGGGCGGTGTGTGGATGGCAGTGAGGGCCAGGCTGATGGTGGTGTGTGTACGGCAGTGATGGTCAGGTTGGGGGCGGTGTGTGGATTGCAGTGAGGGTCAGGCTGGGGGCGGTGTGTGTACGGTGGTGAGGGACAGGCTGGAGGCGGTGTGTGGACCGCAGTGATGGCCAGGCTGGGGGCAGTGTGTGGATTGCAGTGATTGACAGGCTGGGGTGGGGGTGTTGACAGCGGTGAGGGTCAGGCTGAGGGCGGTGTGTGGACGGTGGTGAGGGACAAGCTGGGGGCGGTGTGTGGATGGCAGTGATAGCCAAGCTGGGGGCGGTGTGTGGATTGCAGTGAGTGACAGGCTGGGGGCGGTGTATGGATTGCAGTGAGGGACACGCTGGGGGCGGTATGTGGACGGCGGTGAGGGACAGGCTGGGGGCGGTGTGTGGATTGGAGTGAGGGTCAGGCTGAGTGCGGTGTGTGGATGGCAGTGAGGGCCAGGCTGAGGGTGGTGTGTGTACAGCAGTGATGGTCAGGTTGGGGGCGGTGTGTGGATTGCAGTGAGGGACACGCTGGGGGCGGTATGTGGACGGCGGTGAGGGACAGGCTGGGGGCGGTGTGTGGATTGGAGTGAGGGTCAGGCTGAGTGCGGTGTGTGGATGGCAGTGAGGGCCAGGCTGAGGGTGGTGTGTGTACAGCAGTGATGGTCAGGTTGGGGGCGGTGTGTGTATTGCAGTGAGGGTCAGGCTGGGGGCGTGTACGGCGTTGAGGGACAGGCTGGAGGCGGTGTGTGGACGGCAGTGATGGCCTGGCTTGGGGCGGTGTATGGATTGCAGTGAGGGCCAGGCTGAGGGCGGTGTGTGGATGGCAGTGAGGGCCAGGCTGGGGGGGGGGGTGTGTGGACAGCGGTGAGGGTCAGGCTGAGGGCGGTGTGTGGACTCCGGTGAGTGTCAGGCTGGGGGCGGTGCATGGACGTCGGTGAGGGTCAGGCTGGGGGTGGTGTGTGGACGATGGTGAGCGTCAGTCGGTGGGAGGTGCGTGAACGACAATGAGTGTCATGCTGTGCGCAGAGAGGGTCAGGCTGGTAATATTGTTGGACTGAGGTGAGGGTGAGGCTGGGGCAGGAGTGTGGATGGTGGTGAGGGTCAGGCTGGGGGCGGTATGTGGACGGTGGTGAGGATCAGGCTGGGGTCGATGTGTTGACGGTGGTGAATGTGAGGCCGAATGCAGTGCATGGACATTGGTGATAGTGAAGTTGGGGTAGTGTGTGGACAGTGGTGAGGGTCAGGCTGGATGCCGTGCATGGACGCTGGTGAGGATCAGGCTGGGTTCGGTGTGTGGACGGTGGTGTGGGTCAGGCTGGAGGGGATGTTTAATGACGGTGAGGGTCAGTCTGTGGGCAGTGAGTGGGCGGCAGGGAGGGTTACGCTGTTGGCAGTGAGGGTCAGACTGGTGATATTGTTGGACTGAGGTGAGGGTGAGGCTGGGGTCGGAGTATGGACGTCGGTGAGGATCAGGCTGGGGTTGGTGTGTGGACGGCAGTGAGGGTCAGGCTGGGTGCGGTGTGTGGATGGCAGTGAGGAACAGGCTGGGGGCGGTGTGTGGACGGCAGTGAGGAACACGCTGGGGCTGTGTGTGGACGGCAGTGGAGGACAGGCTGGAGCGGTGTGTGGACGGCAGTGATGGTCAGGTTGGGGGCAGTGTGTGGACGGAAGTGAGGGCCAGACTGGGTGCGGTGTGTGGACGGCGGTGAGGTACAGGCTGGGGGTGGTGTGTGGATTGCAGTGAGGGTCAGGCTGAGGGCGGTGTGTGGATGGCAGTGAGGGCCAGGCTGAGGGCGGTGTGTGGATGGCCATGATGGTCAGGTTGGGGGCGGTGTGTGGATTGCAGTTAGGGACAGGCTGGGGGCGGTGTGTGCACGGCGGTGAGGGATAGGCTGGGGGCGGTGTGTGGACGGCCGTGATGGCCAGGCTGGGGGCGGTGGGTGGATTGCAGTAGTGGCCAGGCTGGGGGCGGAGTGTGGACAGGGGTGAGGGTCAGGATGAGGGCGGTGTGTTGACGGCGGTTAGGGTTAGGCTGAGGGTGGTGTGTGGATGGCAGTGATGGCCAGGCCGGGGCCGTGTGTGGATTGCAGTGAGGGACAGGCTGAGGGCGGAGTGTGGATAGCAGTGAATGTCAGGCTGGGCGCGGTGTGTGGATTGCAGTGAGGGACAGGTTGGGGGCAGTCTGTTGTTGGAGGTGAGGGTCAGGCGGAGGGCGGTGTGTGGATGGCGGTGAGGGTCAGGCTGAGGGCGGTGTGTGGACTACGGTGAGGGTCAGGCTGGGGGCGTTGATGAATGGTGGTGAGGGTCAGGCTGGAGGTAGTGATGGTTGGTGTTGAAGGTCAGTCTGGGGGCGGTATGTGGACAGCAGTGAGGGTTAGGCTGGCGGCGGCGTGTTGACGGTGGTGAGGGTCAGGCTCAGGGCGATGTTGAATGACGGTGAGTGTCATGCTGGGGGCCGTGTCTGAACAATGGTGAGGGTCAGGCTGGGGTCGGTGTGGGTTAGGTTCGTGGTGGTGTTGGATGGTGTTGGACGGTGTTGGGAGTCAGGCTGGGGGCAGTGAGGGTCAGGTTGGGGGCGGTATTGGACGGTGTTGGGAGTCAGGCTTGGGGCGGTGTGGGTCAGGTTGGGGGCGGTGTCTGGACGGTGGTGAGGGTCAGGCTGGGGTCGGTGTGGGTCAGGTTCGGGGCGGTGTAGGACGGTTTTGGACGGTGTTGGGAGTCAGGCTGGGGGCGGTGAGGGTACAGCAGTGAGGGTCAGGCTCGGGGCGGTGTCTGGTGTTTGTGGGGCATGGATGGTCAGGCTGGGGGTGGCGTGTGGCTGGCTGAGATGGTCAGGCTGGTGAGGGTCAGGTTTGGAGCGGTGTTGAACGGCGGTGAGGATCAGGCTGGGGGCGGTGTTGAATGGCGGTGATGGTCAGGCTGGGGCCAATGTTGAATGGCGGTGAGGGTCAGGCTGTAGGTGGTGTGTTGGACGGCGGTGAGGGTCAGGCTGGCGATGGTGTTGGAAGGCGGTGAGGGTCAGGCTGGGGGTGGTGTGTTGGCAGCAGTGAGGGTCAGGCTGGCGATGGTGTTGGATGGCGGTGAGGGTCAGGCTGGGGTTGGCGTGTGGCTGGCTGAGAGGGTCATGCTGGGGGCGGTGTGTGGACGGTGGTGATGGTCAGGCTGGGGGCGGTGTGTGGACGGTGGTGAGGGTCAGGCTGGGGGAGGTGTGTGAACGTCGCTGTGGGTAACGCTGGGAGCAGCGGTGAGGTTCAGACTTCGAGCGGTGTTTTGCGGTGGTGAGGGTCAGGCTGCAGGCGGCAGTGAGTGTCAGGATGGGGGCGGAGTGTGCACATCGATGAGGCTCAGGTTGGGGGCGGTGTTGAACGGTGGTGAGAGTCAGGCTGGGGCGGTGTTTGGGGCGCAGTGATGGTCAGGCTGAGGGTGGCGTGTGGCTGGCTGAGAGGGTCAGGCTAGGGGCAGAGTGTGGCCGGTGGTGAGGGTCAGGATGGGGGAGGTGTGTGGGCAGTGGTGAGGTTCAGGCTGGGGGCGGAGTGTGGGAAGTGGTGAGGGTCAGGCTGGGGGAGGTGTGTGGGCGGTAGTGAGGGTCAGGCTGGGGGAGGTGTGAGAATGGCAGTGAGGGTCAGGCTAGGGGCGGTGAGGGTCAGGCTGTGGACAGTGAGGGTCAGGCTGAGGTCGGTGTGTGAACGGTGGTGAGGGCCAGGCTGGGGGCATTGTCTGGATGTTGGTGAGGGTCAGGCTGTGGGCAGTGAGGGTCAGGCTGTGGGCAGTGAGTGTCAGGCTGGGGGCAGTGTGTGGACGCTGGTGTGGGTCATACTGGGGGTGGTGTAGAGATGGCAGAAAGGGTCAGGGTGTGGGTGGTATGTGGACGGTGGTGAGGGTCAGGGTGGGGGCGGTGTCTGGGAGGCTGAGAGAGTCAGGCTGAGGGCGGTGTGTGGACAGCGGTGAGGGTCAGGCTGGGGCTAGTGTGTGGACGGCGGTGAGGGTCAGGCTGGGGATAGTGTGTAGCCGGTAGTGAGGGCTACGCTGGGGGCGGTGTTGAACGGTGGTGACGGTCAAGCTGGGAGCGGTGTGTGTGGCAGTGAGGGTTACGCTGGGCGGTGTGTGGACTGCAGTAAAGGTCAAGCTGTGGATGGTGTGTGGACAGCGGTGAGGGTCACGCTGGGGGTGGAGTGTGGACGGTGGTGAGGGTCAGGCTAAGGGGGGGGAAGTGGCGAGGGTCAGGCTGGGGGTGGTGTGTGGACGGTGGTGTGTGTCAGGCTGGGCGCGGTGTGTGGACGTCACTGTGGGTCACGCGGGGAGCGGCGGCGAGGTTCAGGTTTGGAGCACTGTTGAACGGCAGTGAGGATCAGGCTGGGGGTAGTGAGAGGCAGGCTGTGGGCGGTGTTGAACAGTGGTGAGGGTCAGGCTGGGGCCAATGTTGAACGGTGGTGAGGGTCAGGCTGTGGGTGGTGTTGAACAGCGGTGAGGGTCAGGCTGAGGGTCTTTTACGCACGGTAGTAAGGGTCAGACTGGAAGCAGTGTGTTGGCGGCAGTGAGTGTCAGGCCGGCAATGGTGTTGGACGGTGGTGAGGGTCAGGATGGGGGCAGTCTTTGAATGTCAGTGAGGCTCAGGCTGGGGCAGTGTTTTACGGCGGTGAGGCTGAGGCAGGGTGTGGCGTCTGGCTGGCTGAGAGAGTCAGGCTGGGGGTGGTGTGAGGCTGGCTGAGATGGTCAGGCTGGGGGTGGTGTGTGGACGGCGGTGAGGGTCAGGCTGAGGTTGGCGTGTGGCTGGTTGAGAGAGTCAGGCTGGGGGCGGTGTGTGGACGGCGGTGATGGTCAGGCTGGGGGTGGCGTGTGGCTGGCTGAGAGCGTCAGGCTGGTGCCGGTGTGGGAACGGCAGTGAGGGTCAGGCTGGGGGTGGTGTGTGCACGGTGGTGAGGGTCAGGCTGGGGGTGGTGTGTGAACGGTGGTGAGAATCAGGCTGGGGGCGGTGTGTGGACGGTGGTGTGTATCAGGCTGGGTGCAGCGTGTGGATGTCGCTGTGGGTCACGCTGCGAACAGCGTTGAGGGTCAGTCTTGGGGCGGTGTTGAACGTGGTGAGGGTCAGGCTGAGGGCATTGTACGCACGGTAGTGAGGGTCAGACTGGAAGCCGTGTGTTGGCGGCAGTGAGGGTCAGGTTGGCAATGGTGTTGGACGGTGGTGAGGGTCAGGATGGGGGCGGTGAGTGTCAGGCTGGAGGCGGTGTTGAACGGCGGTGAGGGTCATGCTTGGAGTGGTGTTGAACGGAAGTGAGGAACAGGCTGGGTGCAGCGGTGAGGGTCAGGATGGTGGTGGAGTGTGGACATCGTTGAGGCTCAGGCTGGGGGCGGTGTTGAACGGCGATGAGTGTCAGGCTGGGGGCAGTGTTGGGGGCCCTGATGGTCAGGCTGAGTGTGACGTGTGGTTGGCTGAGAGGGTCAGGCTGGGGATGATGTGTGGACGGTGGTGATGGTCAGGCTGGGTGCGATGTTGAACGATGGTGAGTGTCAGCCTGGGAGTGGTGTGGTGGAGGCAGTGAGGGTCAAGCTGGGGGCAAAATGTGGACAGCACTTAGGGTCAGGTTGGGGGCAGTGTGTGGATGGAGGTGCGGGTCAGGCAGGGAGTGGTGTGTAGACGTCAGTGAGGGTCAGGCTGGTGGCAGTGCGTGGACAACGGTGAGTGTCATTTTGGGGGTGGCGTCTGGACAGTGGTGACAGTCAGGCTGGGGTCGGTGTGGGTCAGGTTGGTAGCGGTGTTAGACGGTGTGGGAGTCAGGCTGAGGGCAGTGAGGGTCAGGCTGGAGCTGGTGTGTGGACAGTGTTGAGGTTCAGCCTGAAGGCCATGTGTGGATGACAGTGAGAGTCAGGCTGTGGGCCGTGATTAACGACGGTGCGAGTCAGGCTGGGGGCGATGAGATTCAGGCTGGGGGCGGTGTTGGACGATGGTGAGCGTCAGGCTGGGGGCGGTGTTGGATGGGGAGAGGGTCAGGCTGGGGCAGTGTGTGGACGGGGGTGAGGGTCAGGCTGGGGCCGGTGTTGGATGGGGTGAGGGTCAGTCTGCGGACTGTGTGTGGATGGTGGTGAGGGTCAGGCTGGGGAGTTGTTGGATGGTGGTGAGGGTCAGTCTGTTGGCAGTGAGGGTCAGGCTGGTAATGTTGGACTGAGGTGAGGGTGAGGCTGGGGTCGGAGTGTGGACGTTGGTGAGGGTGAGGCTTGGTGCAGTGCGTAGATGTTGGTGATGGTCAGAATGGGGGCGGTGTGTGGACGGTGGTGAGGGTCTAACTGGGTGCGGTGCATGGACCTCGGTGAGAGTCAGGCTGGGGGTGGTGTTTAACAGTGGTGAGTGACAGGCTGGGGGCGTTGTGTGAGAAGGCGGTGAGGGTCAGATTAGCGGTGGTGTGTGGGTGGCAGTGAGGGTCAGGCTGGGGGCAGTGTGTGGACGGCAGTGAGAGTCAGGCTGTGGGCGGTGTGTGGATGGCAGTGATGGCCTGGCTGTGGGCGGTGTGTGGATGGCAGTGATGGCCAGATTGGGGGCGGTGTGTGGATTGCAGTGATGGTCAGGTTAGGGGCGGCTTGTGGATGGCGGTGAGGGTCAGGCTGGGGGCGGTGTGTGCACGGCAGTGAGGGTCAAGCTGGGGGTGGTGTGTGTGGACAGCGGTGACGGTCAGGCTGTGGGCAGTGTGTGGACGGCAGTGAGGGTCAGGCTGGGGGCACTGGGTGGACGGCAGTGATGGCCAGGCTGGGGGCGGTGTGTGGATTGCAGTGATGGCCAGGCTGTGGGCGGTGTGTGGATTGCAGTGATGGTCAGGTTAGGGGCAGTGTGTGAACAGCGGTGATGGTCAGGCTGTGGGCAGTGTGTGGACGGCGGTGAGGGTCAGGCTGGGGGCAGTGTGTGGACGGCAGTGATGGCCAGGCTGGGGACGGTGTGTGGATTGCAGTGATGGTCAGGTTGGGGGCGTCTTGTGGACGGCGGTGAGGGTCAGGCTGGGGGCGGCTTTTGGACAGCGGTGAGGGTCAGGCTGGGGGCGGTGTGTGGACGGCAGTAATGGCCAGGCTGGGGGAGGTGTGTGGATTCCAGTGATGGTCGGGTTAGGGGCAGTATGTGGACGGCGGTGAGGGTCAGGCTGGCGGCAGTGTGTGGACAGCGGTGAGTGCCAGGCTGGCGGCAGTGTGTGGATGCAGTGAGGGTCAGGCTGGGGGCGGTGTGTGGACGGCAGTGAGGGTCAGGCTGGGGGCGGTGTGTGGATTGCAGTGATGGCCAGGCTGGGGGTGGTGTTGAATGTTGGTGAGATTCAGACTGGGGGCGGTATGTGAACGGCGGTAGGGTTCAGGCTGGGGGCGGTGTGTCGACATCAGTGAGGTAAAGGCTGGGGGCGATATTGAATGGCTGTGAGCATCAGTCTGGGAGCGGCAGTGAGGGTCAAGATGGGAGCAATTTGCGGCCGTTGGTGAGGCTCAGGCTGAGGGCGGTGTTGAACGGTGGTGAGGGTCAGGCTGGGAGCGATGTTGAACGATGGTGAGGGTCAGGCTGGGGGTGGGGCTGGGGGTGGCGTTTGAGCGGCGGTGAGGGCCAGTCTGGGGATGATGTGTGGACGGCAGTGAGGGTCAGGCTGGTGGCAATGTGTTGATGGCAGTGAGTGTCATGCTGGGAGCGAAGTTGAACAGCAGTGAGGGTCAGGCTTGGGGCGGTGTTGAACGATGGTGAGGGTCAGGCTGGGGATGGTGTGTTTGTATCAGTGATGGTCAGGCTGGGGGCAGAGTGTGGATGGCAGTGAGGGTCAAAATCTTCGAGGAGAAAGTGAGGACTGCAGATGCTGGAGATCAGAGCTGAAAATGTGTTGCCGGAAAAGCGCAGCAGGTCAGGCAGCATCCAGTGAACAAGTGAATCGACGTTTCGGATATAAGTCTTTCTTCAGGAATGAGGGCTTATGCCCAAAACTCTCCTGTTCCCTGGATGCTGTCTGACCTGCTGCACTTTTCCAGCCACACATTTTCGGCAGTGAGGGCTAGTTTGGGAGTGGAATGTGGACAGCGGTGAGGTTCAGACTGGGGGTGGAGTGTGGATGGCAGTGAGGTTCAGTCTAGGGGCGGTGTCTGGATGTTGGTGAGGGTCAGGCTTTGGGCGGTGTGGGTCAGGCTGGGGCGATGTGTGGACAGCGGTGAGGGTCAGGCTGGGGGCAGTGATGAGTGGCGGTCAGGGTCAGGTAGGGTGCGACGATTTGGGTCAGGCTAGGGGCCATGTGTAAAAGTTGGTGAGGTTCAGTCTGGGGCGGTTTTGAATGGCAGTGAGGGTCAGGCTGGAGGCAGCGAGTGGTTGGTGGTGAAGGTCAGGCTGGGGGCGGTGTGTGGACGGCGGTGAGGGTCAGGCTGGCGGCGGTGTGATGATGGTGGTGAGGGTCAGGCTCGGAGCGATGTTGAATGGCGGTGAGTGTCATGCTGGGGTCGGTGTCTGGACGGTGGTGAGGGTCAGGCTGGGGTCATTGTGGGTCAGGTTGGGGGCGGTGTTGGACGGTTTTGGAAGTCAGGCTGGGGGCGGTGAGTGGACAGTGTTGAGGTTCAGGCTGCGGGTGGTATGTGGACGGCGGTGGTGTTCAAGCTGGAGGCGGTGTTTGGACGGCGGTGGGGTTCAAGCTGGAGGTGGTGTGTGGATGGCGTTGAGCATCATGCTGGGGGCGGTGCGTGAACGGCAGTGAGGGTCAGGCTTGGGGTGGTGTGTGGCTGGCTGAGAGGGTCAGGCTTGGGGCGGTGTGTGGCTGGCTGAGAGGGTCAGGCTGGGGGCCGTGTGTGGCTGGCTGAGTGGGTCAGGCTGGGGGCGGTGTGTGAACCGCAGTGAGGGTCAGGCTGGGGGCGGTGTGTGGCTGAATGAGAGGGTCAGGCTGGGGGTGGCGTGTGGCTGGCTGAGAGGGTCAGGCTGGGGATGGTGTGTGAACGGCAGTGAGGGTCAGGCTGGGGGTGGCGTGTGGCTAGCTGAGAGTGTCAGGCTGGGGGTGGTGTGTCCACGGTGGTGACGGTCAGGCTGGGGGCAATGTGTGCACGGTGGTGAGGGTCAGGCTGGGGGTGGTGTGTGGACGGTGGTGAGGGTCCTGCTGGGTGTGGTGTGTGGATGGCGGTGAGGGTCAGGCTGCGGGTGGAGTGTGGGGAGTGGTGAGGGTCAGGCTGGGGCAGGTGTGAGGATGGCGGTGAGGGTCAGGCTTGGGTGGTGTCTGGATGTTGGTGAGGGTCAGGCTGTGGGCGGTGTGGGTCAGGCTGCGGCGATGTGTGGACGGCGGTGAGGGCCATGCTAAGGCGATGTGTGGACGTTGAGGAGGGTCAGGCTAGGGGCGTTGTGTGGACGGCGGTGAGCGTCAGGCTAGGGGCGGTTTCTGGATGTTGCTGAGGGTCAGGCTAGGGGCGGTGTGGGTCAGGGTGGGGCAATGTGTGGATGGTGGTGAGGGTCAGGCTGGGGGCGGTGATGAATGGTGGTGAGGGTCAGGTTGGGGGCGGTGATGAATGGTGGTGAGAGTCAGGCAGGGTGCGGCGGTTTGGGTCAGGCTAGGGGCCATGCGTACATGTTGGTGAGGTTCAGTCTGGGGACGGTTTTGAATGGCAGTGAGGGTCAGGCTGGAGGCAGCGAGTGGTCGGTGGTGAAGGTCAGGATGGGGGCGATGTGTGGACAGCAGTGAGGGTCAGGCTGGAGGTGGTGTGTTGACGGTGGTGAGGGTCAGGATTGGAGCGATGTTGAATGGCGGTGTGTGTCATGCTGGGGGTAGTGTATGGATAGTGGTGAGGGTCAGGCTGTGGTCGGTGTGGGTCAGGTTTGGGGCTGTGTTGGACGGTGTTGGGAATCAGGCTGGGGGCAGTGATGGTCAGGTTGGGGCGGTGATGGATGGTGTTGGACGGTGTTGGGAGTCAGGCTGGGGGCGGTGAGGGTCAGGCTGGGGGCGCTGAGTGGACAGCGTTGAGTTTGAGACTGCGGGTGGTATGTGGACGGCAGTGGGGGTTCAGGCAGGAAGCGGTGTGTGGACAGCGTTGAGGGTCATGCTGGGGGTGGTGTGTGGACGGCGGTGAGGGTCAGGCTGGGGGCGGTGTGTGAACAGCAGTGAGGGTCAGGCTGGGGTTGGCGTGTGGCTGGCTGAAAGAATCAGGCTGGGGGCAGTGTATCCACGGTGATGAGGGTCAGGCTGGGGACAGTGTTGAACGGCGGTGAGGATCAGACTGGTGGCGGTGAGGGTCAGGCTGGGGGCGGTGTGTGGACGGTGGTGAGGGTCAGGCTGGGGGCAGTGTGCAGACAGTGGTGTGTGTCAGGTTGGGGGCGGCGTGTGGACGTCGCTGTGGGTCACGCTGCGAGCAGCGGTGAGGGTCAGGCTTGGAGTGGTATTCAACGGCAGTGAGGATCAGGCTGGAGTAGGGAGGGTCAGGCTGGAGGCGGTGTTGAATGGCGGTGAGGATCAGGCTGGGAGCAGCGGTGAGGGTCAGGCTTGTAGCGGTGTTGAATGGCAGTGAGGATCAGGCTGGGGGTGGTTAGGGTCATTCTGGGGGTGGTGTTGAATGTCGGTGAGAATCAGGCTGGGGCGGTGAGGATCAGGTTGGGGCAGTGATGAACGGCAGTGAGATTCAGGCTGGGGGTAGTATGTGGACGGCGGTGGGGGTCAGGCTGGAGGCGGTGTGTGGATGGCATTGAGGGTCATGCTGGGGGTGGTGTGTGGACGGCGGTGAGGGTCAGGCTGGGGGCGGTGTGGACAGCGTTGAGGGTCATGCTGGGGGCAGTGTGTGGACGGCAGTGAGGGTCAGGCTGGGGACGATGAGTGGCAGGCTGAGAGGGTCAGGCTGGCGGCAGTGTGTGAACGGCAGTGAGGGTCAGGCTGGGGGTGGCGTGGCTGGTTGAGAGAGTCAGGCTGGGGGCAGTGTGTGGATTGCAGTGATGGCCAGGTTGGGAACGGTGTGTGGATTGCAGTAATGGTCAGGTTGGGGGTAGTGTGTGGACGGCGGTGAGGGTCCGGCTGGGGGTAGTGTTTGGACAGCGGTGGGGATCAGGCTGGGGGCGGTGTGTGGACATCAGTGAGGTAAAGGCTGGGGGCGATATTGAATGGCTGTGAGCATCAGTCTGGGGGCGGCAGTGAGGCTCAGGCTGGGGGCAGTGTGTTAGCGGCGGTGAGGGTCAGGCTGGGGGCGGTGTGTGGATTGCAGTGATGGCCAGGCTGAGGGCGGTGTTGAACGTTGGTGAGATTCAGGCTGGGGGTAGTATGTGGACGGCCATGGGGATCAGGCTGGGGGCGGTGTGTGGACATCAGTGAGGTAAAGGCTGCGTGCGAAATTGAATGGCTGTGAGCATCAGTCTGGGGGCGGCAGTGAGGGTCAGGATGGGAGGGGTTTGCGGATGTTGGTGAGGCTCAGGCTGAGGGCGGTGTTGAACGGTGGTGAGGGTCAGTCTGGGAGAGATTTTGAACGGCGGTGAGGGTCAGGTTGGGAGCGATTTTGAATGATGGTGAGTGTCAGGCTGGGGGTGGTGTGGTGGCAGTGAGGGACAGGCTGGGGATGATGTGTGGATGGCAGTGAGGGTCAGGCTGGTGGCAATGTGTTGATAGCAGTGAGTGTCATGCTGGGAGCGATGTTGAACAGCGGTGAGGGTCAGGCTTGGGGCGGTGTTGAAAAATGGTGAGGATCAGGCTGGGGGTGGTGTGTTGGTGTCAGTGAAGGTCAGGCTGGGGGCAGAGTGTGGATGGCAGTGAGGGTCAGGTTGGGAGCGGCATGTGGGCGGCGGTGAGGGACAGGTTAGGTGCGTTGTGTGGACAGCAGCGAGGGTCAGGCTGGCGGCGGTGTGTTGACGGTGGTGAGTTTCAGGCTCGGAGCGATGTTGAATGGCGGTGAATGTCATGCTGGGGGCGGTGTCTGGACGGTGGTGAGGGTCAGGTTGGGGGCAGTGATGGTCAGGTTGGGAGTGCTGAGTGGACAGCGTTGAGGTTCAGACTGCGGGTGGTATGTGGACGGTGGTGGTGGCCAGGCTGGAGGCGGTGTGTGGACAGCATTGAGGGTCATGCTGGCGGTGGTGTGTGGACGGCGGTGAGGGTCGACAGCCTGGGACGGTGTGTGGACGGCGTTGATGGACATGCTGGGGGCGGTGTGTGGACGGCATTGAGGGTCATGCTGGGTGCGGTGTGTGGACCGCGGTGAGGGTCAGGCTGGGGGTGGCGTGTGGCTGGCTGAGAGAGTCAGGCTGGGGGCAGTGTTTCCACGGTGTTGAGGGTCAGGCTGGGGACGGTGTGTCCACGGTGGTGAGGGTCAGGCTGGGGGCAGTGTTGAACAGCGGTGAGGATCAGGCTGTGGGCGGTGAGGTTCAGGCTGGGGACGGTGTTTGGACGGTGGTGTGTGTCAGGCTGGGGGCGGCGTGTGGACGTTGCTGTGGGTCATGCTGCGAGCAGCGGTGAGGTACAGGCTTGGAGCGGTGTTGAACGCAGTGAGGACCAGGCTGGGGTAGTGATGATCAGGCTGGAGGCGGCGTTGAACAGCGGTGAGGGTCAGGCTGGGAGCAGCGGTGAGGGTCAGGCTTGGAGCGGTGTTGAATGGCAGTGAGGATCAGGCTCGGGCGGTGAGGGTCAGCCTGGGGGCGGTGTTGAACGTCGGTGAAAGTCAGGCTGAGGGCGGTAAGAATCAGGCTGGGGGCGGTGATGAACGGCAGTGACAGTCAGGCTGGGGGCAGTGTCTGGATGGCGGTGAGCGTCAGGCTGGGGCGGTGTGAGGATTGCGGTGAGGGTCAGGCTGGGGGCAGTGTGTGGACGGCGGTGAGGGTCAGGTTGGGGGCAGTGTGTGAACGGCAGTGGGGATCAGGCTAGGGGCGGTGAGTGGACATCAGTGAGGTAAAGGCTGGGAGCGATATTGAATGGCTGTGAGCATCAGGTTGGGGGCGGCAGTGTGGGTCAGGATGGCAGCAGTTTGCGGCCATTGGTGAGGCTCAGGCTTGGGGTGGTGTTAAATGATGGTGAGGGTCAGGCTGGGGGTGGTGTGTTGGTGTCAGTGAAGCTCAGGCTGGGGGCAGAGTGTGGATGGCATTGAGGGTCAGGTTGGGAGCGGCATGTGGGCAGTGGTGAGGGGCAGGCTGGGTGCGTTGTGTGGGCAGCGGTGAGGGTCAGGTTGGGGGCAAAGTGTGGACGGCGGTGAGGGTAAGGCTGGGGGCAGTGTGTGGACGGTGGTGAGGATCAGGCTGGGGGCAGTGAGGGTCAGTCTGCGGACGGTGTTTGGACGGTGGTGTGTGACAAGCTGGGGACGGTGTGTGGATGGCAGAGAGGGTCAGGCTGGGGGCAGTTTGTGGACGGCGGTGAGGATCAGTCTGGGGGCAGTGTGTGGGTGGCGGTGACGGACAGGCTGGGGGCAGTGTGTTGGCGGTGGTGAGGGTCAAGCTGGGGGCAGTGTGTGGATTGCAGTGATGGCCAGGCTGGGGGCGGTGTTGAATGTTGGTGAGGATCAGGCTGGGTGCAGTCTGTGAAGGGCGGTGGGGATCAGGCTGGGGGCGGTGTGTGGACATCAGGGAGGTAAAGGCTGGGAGCGATATTGAATGGCTGTGAGCATCAGGTTTGGTGCGGCAGTGAGGGTCATGATGGGAGCAGTCTGCGGCCATTGGTGAGGCTCAGGCTTGGGTCGGTGTTGAATGATGGTGAGGGTCAGGCTGGGGGTGGTGTGTTGGTGTCATTGAAATTCTGGCTGGGGGCAGAGTGTGGATGACAGTGAGGGTCAGGTTGGGAGCGGCATGTGAGCGGCGGTGAGGGACAGGCTGGGTGCGTTGTGTGGGCGGCAGTGAGGGTCAGGCTGGGGCCAGTATGTGGATGGCGGTGAGGGTCAGTTTGGGGCAGAGTGTGAGCGGTGAAGCGGATCAGGCTCGGGGAGGTGTGTGGTCGGGAGTGAGGGTCAGGCTGAGTGTGGTGTGTGGATGGCGATGAGCGTCAGGCTGGGAGTGATGTGTGGAAGCTAGTAAGGGTCAGGCTGGCGGCAGTGTGTGGACGAGGGTGAGGGTCATGGCGGGGGCAGTGTGTGGACGGTGGTGAGGGTCAGGCTGGGGGTGGTGTTTGGGAGGCTGAGAGAGTCAGGCTGAGGGCGGTGTGTGGGCGGCAGTGAGGATCAGGCTGGGGGTGGTGTGTGGACAGTGGTGTGTGTCAGGCTGAGGGCGGCGTGTGGCCATCGCTGTGGGTCACGCTGTGAACAGCGGTGAGGGTCAGGATTGGAGCGGTGTTGAACAGCAGTGAGGATAAGTCTGGGGTGGTGAGGGTCAGGCTGGGGGAGGTGTGTGGATTGTGGTGAGGGTCAGGCTGGGGACGGTGTGTGGACGGTGTTAAGGGTCAGACTGGGGGCGGTGTGCGCACAGTGGTGAGGCTCAGTCTGAGTGCGGTGTTGAACAGCAGTGAGGATAAGTCTGGGGTGGTGAGGGTCAGGCTGGGGGAGATGTGTGGACGGTGGTGAGGGTCAGGCCTGGGGCGGTGTGTGGACAGTGGTGAGGGTCAGGCTGGGGGCGGTGTGTGGACAGTGATGAGGCTCAGGATGGAGGTGGTGTGTGGACAGTGGTGAGGGTCAGACTGGACGCGGTGTGTGGACAGTGGTGAGGGTCAGGCTGGGGGCGGTATGTGCACGGCGGTGAGGCTCAGTCTGGGTGCGGTGTGTGGACGTTGGTGAGGGCCAGGCCTGGGGCGGTGTATGGACGGTGGTGAGGGTCAGGCTGGGGGGTGAGGATGGCGGTGAGGGTCAGGCTAGCGGCGGTGTCTGGATGGCGGTGAGGGTCAGGCAGAGGGCATTGTGGGTCAGGCTGGGGCGATGTGTGGACGGTGGTGAGAGTCAGGCTGGGGGCGATGTGTGGACGACGGTGAGGATCATGGCGGAGGCGGTGTGTAGATGGTGGAGAGGGTCAGGTTGGAGGTGGTGTGTGGACGGTGGTGAGGGACAGGGTGGGGGCGGTGTGTAGATGGTGGAGATGACCAAGCTGGGGCTGGTGTGTGGATGGTGGTGAGGGTCAGGGTGGGGGCGGTGAGGGTCAGGCTGGGGGCGGTGTGTGGACGACAATGAGGTTCAGGAATTGGGGTTGTGATGAATGGCGGTGAGGGTCAGGATAGGGGCCATGTGTAGACATTGGTGAGGTTCAGGCAGGGGTGGTGTTGAACGGCAGTGAGGGTCAGGCTGGGGACGGCATGTGGCAGGTAGTGAGTGTCAGACTGGGGGCGTTGTGTGGACAGCAGTGATGGTCAGGCTGGGGCGGTGTGTGCACGGTGGTGAGGGTTAGGCTGGGGGTGGTGTGTGGACGATGGTGAGGGTCAGGCTGGGGGCGGTGTGTGTGTACAGTGGTGTGTGTCAGGCTGGGGGCGGTGTGTGCATGGTGGCGTGTGTCAGACTGGGGGTGGTGTGTGAACGTCGCTGTGGGTCATGCTGGGAGCAGCGGTGAGGGTCAGGCTTGGAGCAGTGTTGAACGGTGGTGAGGGACAGGCTTGGGGCGGTGTGTGGGTGGCAGTGAGGGTTATGCTGGAGGTGGTGTGTGGACTGCAATGAGGGTCAGGTTAGGGGCGGAGTATGAATGGCAGTGAGGGTCAGGCTGTGGACGGTGTATAGACAGTGGTGAGGGTCAGGCTGGGGGTGTTGTGTGGATGGCAGTGAGGGTCAGGCTGTGGACAGTGTGTGGACAGTGGTGAGGGTCAGGTTGGGGTGGTGTGAGGCCAGTGGTGAGGATCAGGCGGGGGGTGGTGAGTGGCCAGTGGTGAAGGTCAGGCTGTGGGTGGAGTTGATTGGTGGTGTGCGTCAATCTGGGGGCAGTGTGTGGGTGGCAGTGAGGGTTATGCTGGGAGGGGTGTGTGGGTGGCAGTGAGGGTTACGCTGGGGGTGGTGTGTGGACTGCAGTGAGGGTCAGGCTGGGGGCGGTGTGTGCACGGTGGCGAGGGTTAGGCTGGGGGTGGTGTGTGGACGATGGTGAGGGTCAGGCTGGGGGCAGTGTGTGGACAGTGGTGTGCGTCAGGCTGGGGGTGGTATGTGTACGATGGTGAGGGTCAGGCTGGGGACCGTGTGTGGACGGTGGTGGATGTCAGGCTGGGGGCGGCATGTGAACGTCGCTGTGGGTCACGCTGGGAGAAGCGGTGAGGGTCAGGCTTGGAGTGTGCGTCAAGCTGGGGCAGTGTGTGGGTGGCAGTGAGGGTTATGCTGGGGGTGGTGTGTGGGTGGCAGTGAGGGTTACGCTGGGGGTGGTGTGTGGACTGCAGTGAGGGTCAGGCTGGGGCGGTGTGTGCACGGTGGTGAGGGTTAGGCTGGGGGTGGTGTGTGGACGATGGTGAGGGTCAGGCTGGGGGCGGTGTGTGTGTACAGTGGTGTGTGTCAGGCTGGGGGCGGTGTGTGCATGGTGGCGTGTGTCAGACTGGGGGTGGTGTTTGAACGTCGCTGTGGGTCATGCTGGGAGCAGCGGTGAGGGTCAGGCTTGGAGCAGTGTTGAACGGCGGTGAGGATCAGGCTGGGGGCGATGAGGGTCAGGCTGGGGGTGGTGTTGAACAGCGGTGAGGATCAGGCTGGTGGGTTCTGTGCACGGTGGTGAGGGGCAGGCTGGAGGTGGTGTGTTGGCGGCAGTGAGAGTGAGGCTCGGGGCGGTGTTTGAGGGGCACTGTTCGTCAGGCTGGGGTGGCGTGTGGCTGGCTGAGAGGGTCAGGCTGGGGGTGGTGTGTGGACGGCAGTGAGGGTCAAGCGGGGGGCAGTGTGTGGACGGTGGTGAGGGTCAGGATGGGGGTAATGTGAAGGCGGTGGTACGGGTCAGGATGGGGGTGGTATGTGCACGGCGGTGAGGGTCAGGCTGCGGGCGGTGTGTGGACAGTGGTGAGGGTCAGGCTGGGGGTGGTGTGTGGACGGTGGTGTGTGTCAGGCTGGGGGGCAGCGTGTGGACGTCACTGTGGGTCACGCTGCAAATAGCGGTGAGGGTCAGGCTTGAAGCGGTGTTGAACGGCAGTGAGGATCAGGCTGGGGGCGGTGAGGGTCAGGCTAGGGGCGTGTTGAATGGCGGTGAGGGTCAGGCTGGGTGCAGCGGTGAGGGTCAGGATGGTGGCGGTGTTTGGGTAGCAGTGAGGGTTAAACTGGGGGTGGTGTGTAGACAGCAGTGAGGGTCAGGCTGGGGGTGGTGTTAAACGGTGGTGAGTGTCAAGCTGGGGGCAGTGTGTGGGTGGCAGTGAGGGTCAGGCTGGGGGTGGTGTGTGGACAGTGGTGTGTTTCAGGCTTGGGTCGGTGTGTCGATGTCGCTGTGGTTCACGCTGCGAGCTGCAGTGAGGGTCAGGCTGGGGACGGTGAAGGTCAGGCTTGGGGCGGTGTTGAACGGTGATGAGGGTCAGGCTGGATGTTGTTGTGGGCAGCGGTGAGGGTCAGGCTGGGGGTGGTGTTGAGGGCCAGACTGCGGGTGGTGTGTTGGCGCAGTGAGGGTCAGGCTGGCGATGGTGTTGGACGGCGGTGAGGGTGAGGCTCGGGGCAGTGCTTGGAGGGCACTGTTGGTCAGGCTGGGGTGGCGTGTGGCAGGTAGTGAGGGTCAGGCTGGGGGCATTGTGTGGGCAGCAGTGAGGATCAGGTTGGGGGCAGTGTTGAACGGTGGTGAGGGTCAGGCTTGGGGCGGTGTGTGGGTGGCAGTGAGGGTTATGCTGGAGGTGGTGTGTGGACTGCAATGAGGGTCAGGTTGGGGGCGGAGTATGGATGGCAGTGAGGGTCAGGCTGTGGACGGTGTGATGACAGTGGTGAGGGTCACGCTGGGGGTGGAGTATGGATGGCAGTGAGGGTCAGGCTGTGGAAGGTGTGATGACAGTGGTGAGGGTCAGGTTGGGGGCGGAGTATGGATGGCAGTGAGAGTCAGGCTGTGGACGGTGTGATGACAGTGGTGAGGGTCAGGCTGGGGGTGGTGTGTGGATGGCTGGGTGGGTCAGACTGCGGACGGTGTGTGTTGACAGTGGTGAGGGTCAGGCTGGGGGTGGAGTATGGATGGCAGTGAGGGTCAGGCTGTGGAAGGTGTGATGACAGTGGTGAGGGTCAGGCTGGGGGTGGAGTATGGATGGCAGTGAGGGTCCGTCTGTGGACGGTGTGATGATAGTGGTGAGGGTCAGGCTGGGGTGGTGTGTGGATGGCAGTGAGGGTCAGGCTGTGGACGGTGTATGATGACAATGGTGAGGGTCAGGTTGGGGGTGGTGTGTGGATGGCAGTGAGGGCCAGGCTGTGGAAGGTGTGATGACAGTAGTGAGGGTCAGGCTGGGGGTGGAGTATGGATGGCAGTGAGGGTCCGGCTGTGGACGGTGTGATGACAGTGGTGAGGGTCAAGCTGGGGGTGGTGTGTGGATGGCAGTGAGGGTCAGGCTGTGGACGGTGTGATGACAGTGGTGAAGGTCAGGTTGGGGGTGGAGTATGGATGGCAGTGAGGGCCAGGCTGTGGAAGGTGTGATGACAGTGGTGAGGGTCAGGCTGGGGCGGTGTGTGCACGGTGGTGAGGGTTAGGCTGGGGGTGGTGTGTGGACGATGGTGAGGGTCAGGCTGGGGGCGGTGTGTGTGTACAGTGGTGTGTGTCAGGCTGGGGGCGGTGTGTGCATGGTGGCGTGTGTCAGACTGGGGGTGGTGTGTGAACGTCGCTGTGGGTCATGCTGGGAGCAGCGGTGAGGGTCAGGCTTGGAGCAGTGTTGAACAGCGGTGAGGATCAGGCTGGGGCGATGAGGGTCAGGCTGGGGGTCGTGTTGAACAGCGGTGAGGATCAGGCTGGTGGGTTCTGTGCACGGTGGTGAGGGGCAGGCTGGAGGTGGTGTGTTGGCGGCAGTGAGAGTGAGGCTCGGGGCAGTGTTTGAGGGGCACTGTTCGTCAGGCTGGGGTGGCGTGTGGCTGGCTGAGAGGGTCAGGCTGGGGGTGGTGTGTGGACGGCAGTGAGGGTCAAGCGGGGGGCAGTGTGTGGACGGTGGTGAGGGTCAGGATGGGGGTAATGTGAAGGCGGTGGTACGGGTCAGGATGGGGGTGGTATGTGCACGGCGGTGAGGGTCAGGCTGCGGGCGGTGTGTGGACAGTGGTGAGGGTCAGGCTGGGGGTGGTGTGTGGACGGTGGTGTGTGTCAGGCTGGGGGGCAGCGTGTGGACGTCACTGTGGGTCACGCTGCAAATAGCGGTGAGGGTCAGGCTTGAAGCGGTGTTGAACGGCAGTGAGGATCAGGCTGGGGGCGGTGAGGGTCAGGCTAGGGGCGTGTTGAATGGCGGTGAGGGTCAGGCTGGGTGCAGCGGTGAGGGTCAGGATGGTGGCGGTGTTTGGGTAGCAGTGAGGGTTAAACTGGGGGTGGTGTGTAGACAGCAGTGAGGGTCAGGCTGGGGGTGGTGTTAAACGGTGGTGAGTGTCAAGCTGGGGGCAGTGTGTGGGTGGCAGTGAGGGTCAGGCTGGGGGTGGTGTGTGGACAGTGGTGTGTTTCAGGCTTGGGTCGGTGTGTCGATGTCGCTGTGGTTCACGCTGCGAGCTGCAGTGAGGGTCAGGCTGGGGACGGTGAAGGTCAGGCTTGGGGCGGTGTTGAACGGTGATGAGGGTCAGGCTGGATGTTGTTGTGGGCAGCGGTGAGGGTCAGGCTGGGGGTGGTGTTGAGGGCCAGACTGCGGGTGGTGTGTTGGCGCAGTGAGGGTCAGGCTAGCGATGGTGTTGGACGGCGGTGAGGGTGAGGCTCGGGGCAGTGCTTGGAGGGCACTGTTGGTCAGGCTGGGGTGGCGTGTGGCAGGTAGTGAGGGTCAGGCTGGGGGCATTGTGTGGGCAGCAGTGAGGATCAGGTTGGGGGCAGTGTTGAACGGTGGTGAGGGTCAGGCTTGGGGCGGTGTGTGGGTGGCAGTGAGGGTTATGCTGGAGGTGGTGTGTGGACTGCAATGAGGGTCAGGTTGGGGGCGGAGTATGGATGGCAGTGAGGGTCAGGCTGTGGACGGTGTGATGACAGTGGTGAGGGTCACGCTGGGGGTGGAGTATGGATGGCAGTGAGGGTCAGGCTGTGGAAGGTGTGATGACAGTGGTGAGGGTCAGGTTGGGGGCGGAGTATGGATGGCAGTGAGAGTCAGGCTGTGGACGGTGTGATGACAGTGGTGAGGGTCAGGCTGGGGGTGGTGTGTGGATGGCTGGGTGGGTCAGACTGCGGACGGTGTGTGTTGACAGTGGTGAGGGTCAGGCTGGGGGTGGAGTATGGATGGCAGTGAGGGTCAGGCTGTGGAAGGTGTGATGACAGTGGTGAGGGTCAGGCTGGGGGTGGAGTATGGATGGCAGTGAGGGTCCGTCTGTGGACGGTGTGATGATAGTGGTGAGGGTCAGGCTGGGGTGGTGTGTGGATGGCAGTGAGGGTCAGGCTGTGGACGGTGTATGATGACAATGGTGAGGGTCAGGTTGGGGGTGGTGTGTGGATGGCAGTGAGGGCCAGGCTGTGGAAGGTGTGATGACAGTAGTGAGGGTCAGGCTGGGGGTGGAGTATGGATGGCAGTGAGGGTCCGGCTGTGGACGGTGTGATGACAGTGGTGAGGGTCAAGCTGGGGGTGGTGTGTGGATGGCAGTGAGGGTCAGGCTGTGGACGGTGTGATGACAGTGGTGAAGGTCAGGTTGGGGGTGGAGTATGGATGGCAGTGAGGGCCAGGCTGTGGAAGGTGTGATGACAGTGGTGAGGGTCAGGCTGGGGCGGTGTGTGCACGGTGGTGAGGGTTAGGCTGGGGGTGGTGTGTGGACGATGGTGAGGGTCAGGCTGGGGGCGGTGTGTGTGTACAGTGGTGTGTGTCAGGCTGGGGGCGGTGTGTGCATGGTGGCGTGTGTCAGACTGGGGGTGGTGTGTGAACGTCGCTGTGGGTCATGCTGGGAGCAGCGGTGAGGGTCAGGCTTGGAGCAGTGTTGAACAGCGGTGAGGATCAGGCTGGGGCGATGAGGGTCAGGCTGGGGGTCGTGTTGAACAGCGGTGAGGATCAGGCTGGTGGGTTCTGTGCACGGTGGTGAGGGGCAGGCTGGAGGTGGTGTGTTGGCGGCAGTGAGAGTGAGGCTCGGGGCAGTGTTTGAGGGGCACTGTTCGTCAGGCTGGGGTGGCGTGTGGCTGGCTGAGAGGGTCAGGCTGGGGGTGGTGTGTGGACGGCAGTGAGGGTCAAGCGGGGGGCAGTGTGTGGACGGTGGTGAGGGTCAGGATGGGGGTAATGTGAAGGCGGTGGTACGGGTCAGGATGGGGGTGGTATGTGCACGGCGGTGAGGGTCAGGCTGCGGGCGGTGTGTGGACAGTGGTGAGGGTCAGGCTGGGGGTGGTGTGTGGACGGTGGTGTGTGTCAGGCTGGGGGGCAGCGTGTGGACGTCACTGTGGGTCACGCTGCAAATAGCGGTGAGGGTCAGGCTTGAAGCGGTGTTGAACGGCAGTGAGGATCAGGCTGGGGGCGGTGAGGGTCAGGCTAGGGGCGTGTTGAATGGCGGTGAGGGTCAGGCTGGGTGCAGCGGTGAGGGTCAGGATGGTGGCAGTGTTTGGGTAGCAGTGAGGGTTAAACTGGGGGTGGTGTGTAGACAGCAGTGAGGGTCAGGCTGGGGGTGGTGTTGAGGGCCAGACTGCGGGTGGTGTGTTGGCGCAGTGAGGGTCAGGCTGGCGATGGTGTTGGACGGCGGTGAGGGTGAGGCTCGGGGCAGTGTTTGGAGGGCACTGTTGGTCAGGCTTGGGGTGGCGTGTGGCAGGTAGTGAGGGTCAGGCTGGGGGCATTGTGTGGGCAGCAGTGAGGATCAGGTTGGGGGCAGTGTTGAACGGTGGTGAGGGTCAGGCTTGGGGCGGTGTGTGGGTGGCAGTGAGGGTTATGCTGGAGGTGGTGTGTGGACTGCAATGAGGGTCAGGTTGGGGGCGGAGTATGGATGGCAGTGAGGGTCAGGCTGTGGACGGTGTGATGACAGTGGTGAGGGTCACGCTGGGGGTGGAGTATGGATGGCAGTGAGGGTCAGGCTGTGGAAGGTGTGATGACAGTGGTGAGGGTCAGGTTGGGGGCGGAGTATGGATGGCAGTGAGGGTCAGGCTGTGGACGGTGTGATGACAGTGGTGAGGGTCAGGCTGGGGGTGGTGTGTGGATGGCTGGGTGGGTCAGACTGCGGACGGTGTGTGTTGACAGTGGTGAGGGTCAGGCTGGGGGTGGAGTATGGATGGCAGTGAGGGTCAGGCTGTGGAAGGTGTGATGACAGTGGTGAGGGTCAGGCTGGGGGTGGAGTATGGATGGCAGTGAGGGTCCGTCTGTGGACGGTGTGATGATAGTGGTGAGGGTCAGGCTGGGGTGGTGTGTGGATGGCAGTGAGGGTCAGGCTGTGGACGGTGTATGATGACAATGGTGAGGGTCAGGCTGGGGGTGGTGTGTGGATGGCAGTGAGGGCCAGGCTGTGGAAGGTGTGATGACAGTAGTGAGGGTCAGGCTGGGGGTGGAGTATGGATGGCAGTGAGGGCCAGGCTGTGGAAGGTGTGATGACAGTGGTGAGGGTCAGGCTGGGGGTGGTGTGTGGATGGCAGTAAGGTTCAGGCTGTGGACGGTGTGATGGCAGTGGTGAGGGTCAGGCTGGGGGTGGTGTGTGGATGGCAGTGAGGGTCAGGCTGTGGACGATGTGATGACAGTGGTGAGGGTCAGGCTGGGGGTGGAGTATGGATGGCAGTGAGGGCCAGGTTGTGGAAGGTGTGATTACAGTGGTGAGGGTCAGGCTGGGGGTGGTGTGTGGATGGCAGTGAGTGTCAGGCTGTGGACGGTGTGATGACAGTGGTGAGGGTCAGGCTGGGGGTGGTGTGTGGATGGCTGGGAGGGTCAGCCCTCACTGGCAAGATCCCAGTCCCAAAATTACAGAAAGTTTGCATTTCAGATGGAGTCCTTTCTGCCCATTCTCCTATTCCCCATTAAATGATCTTGGTCCTGTTCAGGATCCTCAGGATTGGCCCCTAAATGGCGTCACTGGCTATCCTTTCTGTGGAGAGCTCTTCTCTGTCCTGTCTCAGACTTTGCTTCTCATACTATCCCTCCCTCAATTTTTCTCTCTCTCTCTAACGACAGACTCTCCTTTCTCCACAAATCCCAAAACCCCATCAAACACTCCACCTGTCTCTGGCTGTCCCATTCCCTCCGTGTCTCCCATTCTCCCCGTTCCCATGTAGACCCACAGTTTTTGGGCTGGAGGACATGGTGCAGTGTCTAACATAGCAAGATCCCACTCTGCAACCATTCCCCAGCCACACACACTGTCGTTCTCCCTCCATATGTTTCCTTCTTCCTCTCCCTGTCTCTCTCACTCTGTCCTTCTCTCACTCTCTCCGTCTCCCTGTCTCTCATTGCCCACCTCTCTCTTTCTCCACTTTCTTAGCCCCACACTCTCCATGTCTCTTTCTCTCTTTTTGTCAGCTTCCCGTTCTCTTTTGCTTGATTTCAGACTCAATGAGAAAAGTAATTTATGTCTCTTACACTCACCCCTCCCCACAGTCGCGGTAAACCCGGAAGAGACCAGGAAACGGTTGATCCCCCGCATTAACTGTACTGCATCCAGCGACAGAGAGACAAACTCTTCCCAATGTCCCTTCCCCAGTCACTGGGACAGAGCAGAGGGGTCCAGGGAGAACGAGAGATGGACGGACAGACAGTGGGAGGGAGGGAGAGAACAAGAGAAAGACTGGCAGACAGAGGGAGGGAGAGAAAGTGAGAAGAACTGAAAGAGAGCAGGAGAGAGGCAGAGAGCGAAAGGGAGAGAGAAAGAGTAAAACCCCAGGAAGAGAAATACAATGTCAGACAGATACAAGGTGAAAAAGGGGAGCAAAGCCAGGGAGAGAAGGTCAGATAGACAGCAGGAGAGAAAACCCAGGGAGAGACATAGGACAGAGAGAGAGAGAGGAGTTGCAGCAGCAGAGAGATAGCGCTGAGAGAGTTAGGTGGTGGTGGTGGGGTGGTCTGCTGCGATGCGGCGAGAAAGATGTACAGACAAGAATAGCAAGATCCCACAGAGCTGAGAGAAAGATGCAGAGAGAGATGAGCAAGGTGTTGGTTTTGTGGAAGATTGAATGATTAAGCATTCCTGAAAAACATGATGGGGTGACAAAGTGGCAGAGTGTTGTAGGAAGGGAATCTACAGAGAAATGTCAACAGGGCAGAGATGTGAAGAATGTTGAGAGATAGGAATTGAATGAAAGATGTGGGAGAGACTGCTGGGAACACAGAAATAGACATGAGAGCTCTCATGGGAGTGGGAAGCAGTGAGATCGGTGGGATCAGACTGTGCAGCTGCCCCCTCCCTAGCATTTTTCACCTTTGTCTCTCCTCAGTGTAGAGCTCGCCCCTTGTGGTAAAATTACCAGAAACAGCCTGAATTCGTGTGTGTGTGTGTGTGTGTGTGTGTGCGTGTGTGTGTACATCCGTGTCTCTGTGTGTGTGCATGTGTGTGAGCGTGTACGTGTGTGTCTCTGCGTGTCTGTGTATGTGTGAGCGTGTGTGTGTGTACGTGTGTACGTGTGTGCGTGTATGTGTGTGTATATATACATCCGTGTCTCTGTGTGTGTGCATGTGTGTGAGCGTGTACGTGAGTGTCTCTGTGTGTCTGTGTATGTGTGTGCGTGTGTGTTTACGTGTCTGTGTGTGTGTATGTGTGTGCGTGTACGTGTGTGTGTACGTATGTGTGTGTGTACGTGTGTTTGTGTGTGTACGAGTGTGCGAGCGTGTGTACATGTATGTGTGTACGTGTGTGTGTGTACGTGTGTATAAATGTGTGCGCGCATGTGTACGTGTATGTGTGTATGTGTGTGCGTGTACGTGCGTGTGTGTGCATGTGTGTGTGTATACGTGCATGTATGCGTGTACGCGTGTGTGTGCGTGTACGCGTGTGCGTGTGCGTGCGTGTGTGTACGTGTGTGTATGTGTGTGTACGTGTGTGCGTGTACGTGTCCGTGTGTGTGTGCGTGTACGTGCGCGTGTGTGTACGTGTATGTGTGTATACGTGTGTGTGCGCGTGTATACATCAATGTCTCTGTGTGTGTGCATGCGTGTGAGCGTGTATGTGTGTGTCTGTGTATGTGTGTGTGTGTGTGTACGTGTGTGTGTGTGCGCGCGTGTGTGTACGTGTATCTGCGTGCATGTGTGTGTGTACGTGTGCGTGTGTGTACATGTGCATGTACCTGTGTGTGTGTACGTGTGTGTGCGTGTGCACGTGTGTGTACGTGTGTGCGTGCATGTGTACATGTATGTGTGTACGTGTGTGTACGTGTGTGCGTGTTCGTGTGTGTGCGTGCGTGTGTGTGTGTATGTGCGTGTGTGCGTGTACATGTTTTTGTCTGCAGGCGTGTCTGTGTACGTGTATGTGTGTACGTGTATTTGTGTGCGTGTACGTGTGTGCGTGTACGTGTGTGTGTATACGTGTGTGCGTACATGTGTGTGTACGTGTGCGCATGTACGTGTGTGTGTGTATATGTGTGTGTGTGCGCGTACGTGTGTGTGTGTGTGCGTGTACATGTGTGTGCGTGTACATGTGTGTGTTCACTCTCTCTGGTTCCAGTTCCTGTCTGATGATTCCTCACGGTAGAATAATTTGATTCTCTCAGTCTTAATACTGTCCTGGTCTCAGCTCCCAAATCAAATGTTGAATCCTATTGAATAGCAGGGCAGGCTCAAAGGGCTGGATGGTCTCCTCCTGTTCCTATTTCAGATGGTCTTATGTTCTTAATGCTACCTCCCAGCTCTTGGCCCCCACACTGGAGGTTATGACGACATAAGGGACTGATCTGAAGACGGCTGCCCTCTTCCATGAGTCTCGGAGGGAACCAGCCTGATTTGGATTGGAGTTACAGCCTCTCAGTGAGAAGTGAAATCTCCTTGAGGTTCCCCTCAGTCTCTCACTGTAAGGTGGAGCAGGCCAGTCTCAGAGAAGCAAACAGCAGGACAGATGTGCTCTGTCCTCCAGCTCTATTTCAGAAGGCCACATGGGAGGGGCTTGTTTCATCCATCAGCTTCCCGTGCTCTCCCTTCTGGGTTAGGATGGGGGCCGAATGGCCTTGCTCCTGGCTCGTATTGAGGTGCAAGCTGGCTATGATTGGGTTATAGAGGGCATGCCCCTGGAGTGAAGACAGTTAGCTTAATTGGCTGGGCAGTTAGCTTAACACACTAGCTAGAGTTACTCTGAAGGACTCTCCTACCCAACCTCTCCCCTCAGCTGGGCCATGGTGACCCTCTGATTAAATCCCCACCAGACACCGCTCTCTCATGAGGAGCTGCCCCATGCTCTGGTAAGACTATGGTGACATTACATTGGTTTGTACCTGGGGCACTGTGTGCAGGACTAGTCACTGCATTGCCAGTGGGATGTTAGTGTGTGGGGAAGGTTTACTGGATAAATCCCCATGGGAATGAACAGCACTCTCTTTCCCCCAGTTACGTCACTCTTGCAGCTTTTGTGTGTTTGGAGACACGAGGGCCAATTCACCTGAAACAGCAGCTGGATTTTATATTCATGGGCACCTGATAAGATTGGCTAGTTTGCACGCGCTCTCTCACACGCACACACACACACACACACACACACACACATACACACATACACACACACGCTCCCTCAAACACACACAGACGCACTCTCACACATACTTACACACAGGCACAACTCTCTCTCACACACACATACACACTTTCCCTCAAACACACACAGACACACTCTCTCACACACATATACACACACAGACACACTCTCACATACATACACACAGGCACAACTCTCTCTCTCACACACATGCACACACAGACACATGCTCCCTCAAACACACACAGACACTCTCTCTCACACACATACACACAGGCACACTCTCTCTCACACACACAGACACACTCGCACACACACACGTAAACACACAGTTACACTTTCTCTCACACACACAGACACACACAGACACATTCTCTCTCAGGCACACACCTCGACACACACACTCTCTCACACACACCTCAACACACACTCTTTCTCACACACACCTCAACACACAGTCTCTCTCACACACACACACATTCTCACACACACAGACACACACTCTCACACACTCTCACTCACGCACTCTCACACACAGTCTCTTACGCACACAAATACGCACACTCTCTCTTACGCATTCTCTCACACACACTGTCTCTTACACACAGACACACTCTCTCACACACATACACACTCTCTCACACACACACATACACACTCCTTCTCACACACAGACACATTGTCTCACACACACACATAGACACACAGACACAATCTCTCACAAAGACCTCTCTCACATATACACACAGACACTCTCTCACACACATATACACACAGATACACTCTCTTGCACACAATGACACACTCTCTCTCACACAAAAACATACTCTCTCTCACACACGCTTATACACTCTCACACACACACACCATCACTCTCACAGACATGCACACACAGACATACACACCATCAAACACACACACACAGACACACACTCCCACATAAACACACATTTTGTCTCTCACTCTCTCACGCACACACATACAGACACACAGAGATACACATGCATCCACTCTTCCACACACACAAACACGGACAGTCTCTCTCTCTCTCTCTCTGTTTCTCTCTCTCTCTCCCTCTCTCTCTCTCTCTCACACACACACACAGACACACACACACAGAGGGCTGTAAAGGCATGGTTGAGCTTTTGATGGAGAAATGATTTTTCCTAGGACTGAACCATGATCTCACATGATGACTGCTCCAGGGAGACAGACAGCAGCTAAAGATGACTTGTTGGATCTTGTGTGCACCACCTCTTGCATCGACAGCGTTAGTCTGTTTGGGTGCCTGCTTTTCTAAAGCGTCTCCAAGCAACAAGTGACAATAGATTGATGAATGTTTTCACCCAAACCATGTTTCAGACACATGCTGCTGTTATTTTTCACTGATTGTTTAAAAAGATCTGAATGTTCTGAAATGGTGAGTGGCTTCCATTTCAAATTACAACACCAGAGTGCCTCGGGGAATTGCATCTGTTCCTTTCTACCCTCTGCACTCTGTACCGCCAGATAATTCTCCCTCAGTACCTCAGAACGTGCTCCCTCAATACATCAGATAGTGCTCCCTCAATACCTCAGAAAGTGCTCCCTCAATTCCTCAGAGAGTGCTCCCTCAGTACCTCAGATAGTGCTCCCTCAATAGCTCAGAAAGTGCTCCCTCAATACCTCAGAAAGTGCTCTCTCAATACCTCACAACTTGCTTCCTCAGTACCTCAGATAATTCTCCCTCAATACCTCAGAAAGTGCTCCCTCAATACCTCAGATAGTGCTCTCTCAATACCTCAGAAAGCATCACTTTGTTGTGTTTAACCCCGAAAGTCCCTCAGACAGTAGCTCCACAAAACATTCACATCCTCAACACTTCAGGATTCAGTCCAGCCCCCCCCCCCCCCCCCCTCAGATTGTGTTCAAACCCCTTCAGACTGTAAGCACCCACATCCACCCCTGTCCAAGATTGGGGCCCAGGTCCCCCGAACATGACTTGTCTCTCTGGATTAATTTTAAAATTTACTACAGTGTAGAAGCAAGCCATTCCGTCCATTGGCCCCACACTGACTGTCTGAACAGCATCCCAACCAGACTCACATCCTCTACTCTATCCCTGTAATGCTGCATTTTCCATGGCATCTTTGGGCGGTGGGAGGAAAGTGGAGCATCCGGAGGGAACCCGCATAGATACAGAGAGAATGTGTAAACTCCACACAGACAGTCACCGGGAGTTAGAATCAAACCACTGAGGCACCGTGCTGTCCTCTTCCTTGGGTGCCATCTCATCTAAGCAACTAAGCAACCTCCCATGTGAAACCTTCTCATCTGTCTCCTTGGTCATCCCTTCAAAAGCTCTATCAAGTTGGACACATCATTTCCACAAACAAAGCCAAGCTGACCATCCCTCATCAATTCTTGCTTTTCCAAATGCATGTACATTGTCTCTCAGAATGCCCACCAACAGCTTACCCACCACTGCCATCAGGCTCACAGCTCCATAGTTCAATGGCTGTTCCTTGCAGCCTTACTTCAATAATGGCACATCATTAATCACCCTCCAGTCTTCAGGCACCTCACCCATTGCCACTGATCTGTCCATCTGACAAGGCCATCTCCATCCTTCTGTAACCTAAGGCTATCCTCCTCAGTATTTATCACCCTACCAATCCTCATATCATTCATGAACCCAATGATTAACCTTCCACCATTCAAATCTATTTTTTTTCTAACAACCACATCTGCAAGACCCCAACAGTGAGACATGAACAGACAGAGATTTCTAATTGGGCCATCACTGTCTCCTTCCTGCCACTCAGCTTTCTGTGCCAAATTCCTTGGATCTTGAGTGTTTATGTTCACTATCAGTTTCCAGTATAGGCCCTGATTAAAGTCTTACTGACCTCCAAGCAGACGACAGGAAAGTATTGCCCTTATTTTCACAGCTGGTCACCTCCTTAAAAAGTGCAATCCCATTGGTCAGACCTGAGCTCCCCTTAACAGAACCATTCTGAATGTTCTTCATGAACTCCAGTCTCTGTAAATGCTGATTAATTCTATCTCCCAAAATTGCTTCCAACAGACATCCCACCCACGGTATTAGCCTGACTGGCCTGTAGCTGCCTGGTGCATCCCATGTTCCTGCTTGAATAACAGTACCACATGGTCAGTCCGACGGCACCTCTCCTGTGGCCAGATGGGGTTTGAAAATGTTAGCAAATGTACCTGCTACTTCCTCCATCACCTCAATCGGTAAACTGAGATACATTTCCACCGTCTTTGGAAATTTATTGGGTTGTAAGAAGGCCAGACCACTCAGAACCATCTCTCTCTATATGTATGCGAATACATTTAATTGCATCACAGAGCATCTCCACGATTTCATATCAACCCTGTCCCAATGAGCATTGACAAAATGCATCCATTCACGATAGCCTCTGGGTCCTTGCACAAATTCTCACTGTGTTCCACAACCTACTCTTTCTCTCATTATCAATTCACCCTTAATGTCACTGTAAAGTCCTTTCAGATTTTTATTTCCTCTCTTCGCACTCCTCGCTCCCAGGCAATTAGCCTGCAATACGATTTGGAGGAGTGTAGGATGTCATTCTGTATGTGGATTAGCATTGGGAAGCTCAGAAATAAGGAACACACGACTGTGCTGAGTGTGGGACAGTGGGATTCATTTGGGATGAGCACATGGAATCTGAGGAATAAACCTCATCCCTGCAGCATGAAAATCTCTCTTTGAGCTGGCAGGTCAGTCACTCGAAACGAAAACTTGATCCCTGGGAAAAGAGGGTGGTAACCAAATGAAGACGGTCTGTTTGAACACAGTCTCTGGAACCTGGACGTGGGAATCATTGCTGAGCAGGGTATGTGTGAAGCAGAGGCAGAAATGTACTGAACAATTTCAGATATTCCTCGTAGACCACAAGACATGGGAGCAGATATTAGGCCATTCAGCCCATCTGATAGTGTGGCACTCACTCAATACTGATTCTCTTACAATGCAGAATGGTGCGCTGACAGTACAGCACTCCCTCAGTCACGATCCCCTGACAGTGTGGAACTCCCTCAGTACTAACTCTCTGACAGTGCAGCGCTCCCTCAGGACTGCCCCCAGATTGACTCTCTGACATTGCGGCAATCCCCCATTACTGACCCCCTGAAAGTGCAGCACTCCCTCAGCAGTATCCTCTGACAGTGCAGCACTCCCTCAGTACTGACCCTCTGACAGTGCAGCATTTCCACAGTACTGTCCCTCCGACAGTACGGCACACCCGCAGTGCTGACCCTCTGTGAGTGCAGCCCTCCCTCAAACTGACCCTCTGACAGTGCAGCAATCCCTCAGTACTGACCCTCTCACAGTGTAGCAATCCCTGAGTACTGATCCTCACTCAGTGCGGCACTCCCTCAGTACTGACCCTCTGATAGCGCGGTGGTCCATCAGTACTGACTCTCCAACAATGCAGCTCTCCCACAGTACAGACCCTCTGATAGCGGAGCACTCCCTCAGTACTGATCCTCCGACAGTGCATCTCTCCCACAGTACAGTCCCTCCGACAATGAAGCTCTCAACAGTACAGACCCTCTGACAGTGCAGCACTCCCTCAGTACTGACCCTCTGGCAGTGCAGCACTCCCTCCGTACAGATCCCCTGACAGTGCAGCGCACCCTCAGTAATGACCATCTGACAGGGCAGCTCTCCCTCAGCATTGCTCCTTTGATACTGCAGCACTCCATCAGAAATGACGCTCTAACACAACAGCATTCCCTCAGTACTGACAATCTGACTCTGCAGCACTCGCTTTGTACTGACATTTCTACAGTGCAGCAGTCCCTCAGTACTGATACTCATACAGTGTGGCATTCCCTCAGTACTGACCCTCCGACAATGTGGCACTCCCTCAATACAGCTGCTCTTACAGTGTAGCACACCCTCGGTACTGAACCTCCGATAACGTGGCATTTTCTCAGTATTGACCCTCCGGCAGAGCAGAACTCCCTCAGTACTGACACTCTGACAGTGAGGCACTGCCTCATTCCTGCACTACGGATAGTCCAGCAATGCCTCAGTACTGACGCTTTGGCAGTGCAGCTCTCCCTCAGTACTGACCCTCTGAAACAACACTCCCTCAGAACTGCCACACTGACTGTGTAGCGCTCCCTCAGTAATGACCATTTGACAGTGCATCACTCTCTCAGCACTGACCCTCTGGCGATGCAGCAATCAGTCAGTACTGATGGTCCGACACATCGTGTGATACTCCCTCAGTACTGACCCTCTCACAGCGCGGTGATCCCTCAGTACTAACCACCTCAGAGTGCGGTGCTCCCTCAGTTCTAACCCTTTCACAGTGCAGCGCTCCCTCAGTAGTAACCCTCTCACAGTGCGACACTCTGACTGCATGGCCATCCATTAGCACTGACCCTCAGAGAGTGCGCACTTCATCATTACTGACCACTCACTGCACAGTAATCCCTCCGTCCTGACTCTCTGACAATGCTGCACTCCCTCCACACTGACCCTCTGACAATGCTGCACTCCCTCCACACTGATCCTCTGACAATGCTGCACTCCCTCCACACTGATCCTCTGACAATGCTGCAATCCCCCCATCCTGATCCTCTGACAATGCTACACTCCCTCCACACTGACCTTCTGACAATGCTGCACTCCATCCACACTGATCCTCTGACAATGCTGCACTCCATCCACACTGATCCTCTGACAATGCTGCACTCCCTCCACACTGATCCTCTGACAATGATACACTCCCTCCACACCGACCCTCTGACAATGCTGCACTCCCTCCACACTGATCCTCTGACAATGCTGCACTCCTTCCATACTGATACTCTGACAATGCTGCACTACCTGCATACTGATCGTCTGATAGTGATGCACTCCCTCAGTACTGACCCTCTGACAGTGCAGCACTTCCTCAGTACTGCCCCTCTGGCAATGAGGCAATCACTCAGTATTGACCATCTGACAGTGCAACACTCTCTCATTCCTGACCCTCTGACAGTGCAGCACTCCCTCAGTACTGACCATGTTACAGTGCAACACTCCCACAGTACTGACCATCTTACAGTGCAACACTCCCTCAGTACTTACCCTCTGACAGTGCAGCATTCCCTCAGTACTGATCCTCTGACAGTGCAGCACTCCCTCAGTACTGACCCTCTGACAGTGCAACACTCCCTCAGTACTGACCCTCTGACAGTGCAGCACTCCCTCAGTACTGACCCTCATACAGTGCAGCACTCCCTCAGTGTTGACCCTCCGACAGTGCAGCACTCTGTCAGTACTGACCCTCTGACAGTGCAGCACTCCCTGAGTACTGATCCCCTGACAGTGCAGCACTCCCTCAGTACTGATCCTCTGACAGTGCAGCATTCCCTCAGTACTGATCCTCTGACAGTGCAGCACTCCCTCAGTACTGACCCTCTGACAGTGCAACACTCCCTCAGTACTGACCATGTGACAGTGCGGAACTCCCTCAGTACTGACCCTCTGAGAATGTACCGCTCCCTCATTACTGACCCTCTGACAGTGCAGCACTCCCTCTTTTTTTCTAATTCATAGAGTCTTGTGGAAATTTGGAGACATGGGGCTTGCAGATTCTGAGGAAGCATGAGAGAGACACACAAACCAAACCCTGTCTGAAACTCTCTGCAATAGACTATTCAGAGGCACTGAGTCACAGAGGTGCACAGCTTGGAAACAATCCCTCCTATCCAACGCGTCCAGACCAACCAGATATTCTCATCTCATTTCGTACCATTTGCTAGCACTTGGCTGATATCCCTCTAAACCCTTCCCATTCACATACTTATCCTGATGCCTTTTAAATGTCGCAATTATACAGCCCCCATGACTTCCTCTGGTAGCTACCTGCATGCCCTTGAATAAGTGCTCAAGCATTCATATTATCGATACAAACTCTAATAAACACCAACCTACGAAAGGCTATCATTGTCATTTTCAACCCACCCTTAGCTTCTTCACTACGCTGATTTCAACAGAGGTAAAGACCATCCACCGTGACCCTGTTATAAAACTTACTTTCAAATTTGGCTTGCATGTGATTACCACACCCTCTAATCGTTGCCTGGAAGGTGGGGGTGAGCTGTACTTTCCTGCTGCAGTCCTTGGGTGTCCCACAGTGATGTTAGGGAGGTAGCTCCAGGATTTTGACTTGAACCATGTAAAGAGCTCTCTTACTGGAATGCCTTTTTAAAATTGGGAAGTTATTATAGACCAGGACAACCCGAGAGCTGCTGTCTTGTCAGAGAGAGAGGCCTGGTGGGTCACACGCCGCAGGTGAGGGGCGAGGTATTGAAGTTGGGGCCTTCATGGTAATTTCAGATATGATAGAGATTGAGCCAACAATGCTGGCATCACAAACCTGTTAGCTGTGGTAACTGACCCCCCTTTGTAGCAGAGGGATTCAATCCCTTTAATAGAGCATGCTTGAGAATTCAACACTAAAATCAATCTGTACCGTCGCGTTGGAGACCTGAAACATCAACACAGAGCTTGCTGAAGGAGCTAAGCATATCCGGCAGCACCTTTGAAGGGAGAGGGTGAAAGAGACAGACAGAGTTCACCTTTCAATCCAGTGATTTCTGCAGGAACAGGCCGTTTTGAGGAAGGGTCACTTGAAATGTGAATTGTTCCTCTCTGTTCACCGTTGCTACTGAATATCCCCAGCCATCTGTTTGATTGAGAATTTGACCTGATCCAAGCGTCACTGAATAATTCAGTCTGTGTTCAATGCCCTGAGGCTGCTTCTTCTGAAAGTTGACAAACAGGTTTACGGCTTTGTAAGGTATTGTATTCGGAGGGCGGGCTACATGGGAGAACAGATACAGAACACAGGCACTTCACAAAGATCCTTCTCAATGTAACTTTGTGATGTTAATTCAGAAGGAACAGCTCAGACCTTACATTTCAGTTAATCAGCCAAGGGGAGCATATATGTCATGACAAAGACTTGTTGTAAAAATTGTACAGAACCGAACTTTCGTGACTATGTTTGTACGTAAAGTTTTTTTGTGAATAAAGTCTCCTTTTGAGGGGGATGAAGCATCTTGAGCTTTGGAGGCATTGCCCTTTTCCCTAATCTTTTTTAAATAAACGCGAGACAAGTTAGATACTCCCCGGGTATAGACATCAAACCATCATCAACGGGGAGGAGATGGTGGGATGGTCACGGGGGCTCAGTGTTGCCCCACCCCACCCGGGTTCGATTCCAGCCTCGGGCGACAGTCTGTGTGGAGTTGGCACATTCTCCCCGTGTCAGCTTCCGGGTGCTCCAGACCCCACCCACTGTCCAAAGATGTGCAGGCTGGGTGGGTTAGCGAGAGGAAATGAAGGGATCCAGGGATAGAGTGGGGAGATGGGCTGCTCTGCCGAGGGTCAGTGTGAACCTGATAGGCCGAATGGCCTGCTTCCACATCTTAGGGATTGTATGATCAATCCAGAGACTCAAATAATGTTCTGGGCCCTGGGATCCAATCTTGGGGGTGGCTGTGGGTCATCACAGTGAGAACAGGCTTGGGAATGAACACTGTCCAAGGGGGCATCAGGTTTGCTTTCTGAGGTGTTGAGCGCATGAATGTTCTGTCGAGGTGCTTTGGGAATAAACATACTGAGGGGATGGTTTCTAAATTATTGAGGGAACACTATTTGTCAGTACAGGATGCAGATGGTCGAAAGGTACAGATGCACTTCATAGAACATAGAACTTAGAACAGTACAGCACAGAACAGGCCCTTCAGCCCACGATGTTGTGCTGACCATTTATCCTCATGTAAGGTAAACCTAATGTATGACCCCTCAAATGTCTGTGACCATATGCATGTCCAGCAGTCTCTTAAATATCCCCAATGACCTCGCCATCACAACTGCTGCTGACAACGCATTCCATTCTCTCGCAACTCTCTGCGTAAAGAACCCGCCTCTGACATTCCTTCTGTACATTCCGCCAAACAGCTTAAAACTATGTCCCCTCGTGTGAACAATTTCTGTCCTGGGAAAAAAGTCTCGAGCCATCAACTATATCTATGCCTCTCATTATCTTGTACACCTCAATTAGGTCCCCTGTCTTCCTTTTTTCCACTGAAAGAAGTCCGAGCTCAGTCAACCTCTCTTTGTTAGATAAGCCCTCCATTCCAGGCAGCATCCTGGTAAACCTCCTCTGAACCCTCTCCAAAGTATCCACATCTTTCCTATAATAGGGCGACCTGAACTGGACAGTATTCCAAGTGCGTTCTAACCAAAGTTTTATAGAGCTGCATCAAGATCTCACGACTCTTAAACTCAATCCTCCTGTTAATGAAAGCCAAAACACCAAATGCTTTCTTCACAACCCTGTCCACTTGGGTAGCCATTTTAAGGGATCTATGTACCTGCACAGCAAGATCCCTCTGTTCCTCCACACTGCTAAGAATCCTGTCGTTAATCCTATACTCAGCTTTCAAATTTGACGTTCCAAAATGCATCACCTCGCATTTATCCAGGTTGAACTCCATCTGCCACCTCTCAGCCCATCTCTGCATCCTGTGAATGTCCCGCTGCAGCCAACAACAGCCCTCTATACTGTCAATGACACCTCCAACGTTTGTGTTGTCTGCAAACTTGCTGACCCATTCTTCAATCCCCTCATCCAAGTCATTAATAAAAATCACAAACAGTAGAGGCTCAAGGACAGAGCCCTGTGGAACACCACTCACCACTAACTTCCAGGCAGAATATTTTCCTTCTACTACCACTCGCTGTCTTCTGTTGGCCAGCCAATTCTGTATCCAGACAGCTACGTTTCCCTGTATCCCAGTCCTCCAAACCTTCTGAACGCGCCTACCATGGGGAACCTTATCAAATGCCTTAATGAAGTCCACAATCACAACATCCATAGCTCGACCCTCATCAAGTTGCCTAGTCACATCCGCAACGACCTCAGTAAGGTTTGTGAGGCATGACCTGCCCCTCACAAAGCCGTGTTGACTGCATTTAATCAAGCCATGCTCTTCCACACGGTCATAAATCCTGTCCCTCAGTATCCTTTCTAACTCCTTACAGACGACAGACGTGAGAGTGTCTGGTCTGTAATTGCCGGGTATTTCCCTATTTCCTTTCTTGAAGAGAGGAATTACATTTGCCTCCCTCCAGTCCTCAGGTACGACTCCAACGGAGAGCGAGGATGTAAGGATCTTCACAAGCAGCGAAGAAATCACATTTCTCACTTCCCACAGCAGCCAAGGACAAATCTGGTTTGGCCCTGGCGACTTGTCAATCTTAATGTTTGTCAAAATGTTCAGCACATCAGCTTCCTCTAGCTGTATCCGTTCGAGCATGCTTACCTGCTCCTCAATGGTTTCATTCACTACAAGGTCCTTTTCTTTAGTAACAACAGAAGCACAAAACTCATTTAGGGCTTCTCCTACCTCCTCAGACTCTATACACAAGTTCCCTATGCTATCCCAGATCGGCCCTACTCTTTCTTTGATCATTGTCTTACTCCTCACATAGGTGTAAAATGTCTTTGGATTCTCCCTAATCCTTCCTGCCAAGCCTTTTTCGTGCCCTCTCGCTCTCCTCAGGCCATTTTTCAGCTCCTTCTTCTCCTGCCTGTAATCCTCCAGAGCTGAGCAAGACCCTTGCTTCCTCCACCTTACGTAAGCTGCCTTCTTTCTTTTGAAAATAAGCTCCTCCGCTCTCTTCATCCAAGGTTCCTTTATCTTACCCCTTCTTGCCTGTCTCAGAGGAACACATTTATGCATCACTCGCAACAACTGTTCCTTAAACCGTCTCCACATTTCTATAGTAGCCTTTCCATGGAGCAATTGCTCCCAGTCCATGGTTCTCAACTCACGTCTGATAGTATCATAGTTTCCTTTTCCCCAATTAAATATCCTCCCATTGTGCTTGCTTCTCTCCTTCTCCATGGCTATATAGAATGTGAGGCAGTTGTGGTCACTATCACCAAAATGCTCTCCCACCACAAGATCTGATACCTGCCCCAGCTCATTGCCGAGCACCAAAATCAAAATGGCCTCTCCCCTCGTCGGCCGCTTCAATGTGCTGAGTTAGGAAACCCTCCTGAACACACCTTACAAAAATAGCTCCTTCCAAACCATCTGCTCGAAGGAGGTTCCAATCAATATTGGGAAAGTTAAAGTCACCCATTACAACAACCCTGTTACATTCACTCTTTACCAAAATCTGCTGACCTACGCTTTCTTCAATCTCCCTGCTGCTGTTGAGGGGCCTGTAGTAAACGCCTAATGAGGTGACTGCTCCCTTACTGTTTCTAATTTCCACCCATACTGACTGAGTAGGCAGACCCTCCTCCACAATGGTAACTTCTGTAGCTTTGATACCCTCTCTGATTTCCTTTCTGAATTCATTGCATGTGGTGTCCCTCAAGGGTTGGCCAGCACGGTGGCTCAATTGTGAGCACTGCTGCCTCAAACCACCAGGGACCCAGGTTCGATTCCAGACTCGGGCGACTGTCTGTGTGGAGTTTGCACATTCTCCCCGTATCTGCATGGGTTTCCTCTGGGTGTTCCGGTTTCTTCCCACAGTCCAAAGATGTGCAGGTTAGGTGAAATGGCCATGCTAAATTGCCTGTAGTGTTAGGTGCATCAATAAGTAAACGTATGGCAATGGGTCCGGATGGGTTCCTCCTCGGACGGTCGGTGTGGACTTGTTGGGCCGAAGGGACTATTTCCACACAGTAGAGAATATAAGGATCTATCCTTAGACTCTCCTTTTTCTCACCTACATAATGCCAGGAGCTGACATTGTCCAAAAGTACAGTGTGAGGTTTCACATATACACGGACAGTGCCCAACCTTCCCTCCCCATCATCCTTCTTCATTACTCCACTGTTACTCAGTTATCAAACTGCTTACCACGCTCCCACTACTCGATTAGCTGCAATTTTCTCCAATGAAACAGTGTAATGGTTAAACCCATTGCCTTCAGTTGCTATTACAAATTCCTTTCCCTTACTGCTGAGCCCGTCCCTCAAACTGGGAAATATCTGAGATAGAACTACATTCTTTACAATATTGCTGTTATATCTGACCCCAAGGTGACCTTCTAATCGGACATCCACACAATCACAAACACCAGGAGTTCCATTCTCTAAAACGTTGCTTGTCTCCCCCTCACCCCAGCTCCTTAGCTACTGAAACCCCATACCCGTGTCGGTGTTGGCTAAAAACTTGACGAATCTGAAGCAGAACCCTTGATTCCACGACTGACCCAGAATCTGCTAGCTTTCTGTGTTTCCTGCACAATTTCCCCCGGTCCCTTTGTGTTGCAGCTTTGTACAGTTTCCACCAATTAAATAGCATTTTGTTCTTTTATTATCTCCTCCAAAATGATCAACTTCCCATTTTCCCAAATTATACTCCATCTGGCAACTTGTTGCCCCCTTCTCCTGTGCATCTCTCTCTCTTCACAATCCTCTTCGACCTTTACAGTTATGCCTGTTCTGACAAACTCCCCCCACCCCCACCCACCCCAATTCTTCTAAACGTTTACTGGGAATCCTCGGCAGTGGGAAGCGTGCAGTGTTGCTCTGTTTTTCGTGAGACTCTATGGGATGACTCGGAGGAGCTTGCTGCCCATTGGTCAGAATGGAGACAACTTGCCCATCGCGCTGCATGTCTTATTAATGAGGCACAGCGGCAACACGGAAGGAAAGAAAAGGAAGGAAATCCTGCTCTCCACATCTCACTGACTCTTGGATCATTCTGTCCCATCTACGAAAGATCTGCCCTGTTGAGTCACATGAAGTCCCAAGGTGGAAATTCATAGAAACCCACATAGATTTCCCCCTGAACTAACTGCTGACCTCCACAAGGGGAAATGTGTACAGTCATCCTGACCCAGGAGGAGGGGATGATGTGAGTTTCTAACCTGAACTGACAGTGATGGTTTTTATAACTTGTATTAGAGGATACTGCAGGTGGATATACAGATGGTAATCTCAGTAACTGTAACGCCAAACCTTGACAGAATTACTCAATTAATCAGGACCTGGATATTCACATTGTGCGTGAGTATTGTGTTCCAGCTCAATCCCATTTACTGCATAAAAGTTCTCCTTTAAATCATCCCATTCTCTCAATAGTTCTCCCCACACCTTCAATGTGTCCTGTAATCCTTGTATAATGAGCTGATGAGTATAAGGTTTATTATAACGGGTAACTTTTGAAAACCCCTCTGTCACAGCTCCCCTCAATTTCCTTTGCTACAAGGAGAACAATCTCGGTTTCCCCAAACCCCTGATTCCCCAATGTCTGTTTGCTCTCTATAAGGCACACATCAGGGTTGTGTTGGAACAGTGTCCACTCACCTACATCAGTGCAGCCCCCAGCAATGTTAAAGAACGTGAACATCCTCCAGGACAAAGCACTGTGCCTGAGTGGTGTCCCATCCACCACCTTCAGCATTCCCTCTCTCCACCCCCGAGGTCCAGTATCATCACTGTGTAAGAGGCAAAGTCAGTATTGTCCTACCAGATCATCAGACTGCTCTCTTATTAGGGAGAGATGACTGGTCGTGGTTTAACCTGGAGGTTACCCCAGCCCAGGCAGGGGGAGAGGTTGGGAAGGAGAGCCCATCTATTGTAGATCGATATTATCTACCCAATGTATCAGCAACAACTATATCATACCAATGACTAATGTAAAAGAATATCCAAAACATGCTACTACAATCCCCATTCCTTGAACCATCCTGGTAAATCCCCTGTACCCCCTCTCAGTGACCCTGCCATCCTTCCCAATGTATGGGCGATCTCTGGTTTGCACACACCCAGCTGCTCTTTGTTCCTGCGGGTGATGCCATCATCGAGCACCAGTTGCACTAAACCTCACTGTCTGGAAGGGTTGGAGACACAGAATTCCCAATAGCATTTAAGACACATTTCGGTGTACACTTGTGATACCAAGACAGATGGTGCGAATGACTGTGTATTGGAAAATGGATCAGGATAGTTTGGTGATAGTTTTCTTTACTGGCACAGACTCAATGGCCCACAGAGCCTTTTTCTGTGCTGTAAACCTCGAGACACATAATATCGGACTATGACAGGCCACCTTTGAAACCAGGTCAGAAAACATGAAAGTAGAATAGATGACACATGATTGGTCAATGTGTTTGGGAGGAAAGTGAGATGGAGCGGTTTAGGAGGAAATTCTGGAACTCGATGGAGGAATCTGAAAGGGCCGTCATCATGTGAGAAATAAAAATGCGGAATCCTCAAGGCCGAAATCAAAGAAAGGCACATATAACACAGCTTTGAGAGACTGGAGGGGATTAGAGTTAGGGAGAGATCTGAGGCTGGAGAGGGATTATTAGAGATAAGGAAGATGTTCGCCGAGCTGGAAATTTGTGTTGCAGACGTTTCGTCCCCTGTCTGCTGCAGCTGGAACTGACAACCGGAAGCGGCAGATACAAACCACTATAAATGCCGGAGGAAACATCACAGAAGCGCGTCACAGGAGGCTCCCAAGCACTGAGGATGTCACCTAGACAGGGGACGAAACGTGTGCAACACAAATTCCCAGCTCGACGAAGAGAACCACATCAACGAGCAGCCGAGCTACAAATCTTCTCACAAACTTTGAAGATAAGGAAGAGTTTTCAGGCTGGGTGAGGTGACAGAGATAGGGAGAGATGTGAAGAGGGAGGGATGCAGAGATAGCACGAATTAGAGTCGTAATGTTATGTAGCATGGAAACAGACCCTGTGATCCAATCAATCCATGTCAAACATAATTCCAAACTGAGTTAATCTCACCTGCCTCCCCTTGGTCCACATGTATCCAAACATTTCCAATTAGGTATCTGTCCAAATGGGTTTTCCGTAGAATCACTGTGGTGTGGAAACTGGCCATTTAGGGTCAGAGTCATTGAGATGTACAACATGGAAACAGACCCTTCGGTCCAACCCATCCATGCCGACCAGATATCCCAACCCAATCTAGTCCCACCCGCCAGCACCCAGCCCAAATCCCGCCAAACCCTTCCTATTCATATATCCATCCAAATGCCTCTTAAATGTTGCAATTGTACCTGCCTCCACCACTTCCTCTGGCAGCTCATTCCATGCACGTACCACCCTCTGCGTGAAATAGTTGCCCCTTCAGTCTTTTTTATATCTTTACCCTGTCACCCTAAACCTATGCCCTCTAGTTGTGGACTAGTTGCTGGAAGACTGGTGCCATTATTTGAGAAAGGTGGTAAGGAAAAGTCAGCAAACTATAGACTGGTGAGGCTGTAGTCAGTAGAAGGCAAGTTGTTGGAAGGGCGTATGAGGGGCAGGATGTACATGTAATTGGAAAGACAAGAATGATCAGGGATAGTCAGCATGGCTTTGTGCACGGAAATCACTTACTTGGACTTCAGAAATCCGTTTAGCAAGGGTCCACATAACACACAGGTTAGCAAGTTCATCACCATAGAATACAAGGAGATGGGGAGATTTGGATACAAAATTGGCTGGAAGGTCATAGAGTCATAGATGTATACAGCACAGAAACAGACCCTTCGGTCCAACGCGTCCATGCTGACCAGGTATCCCAACCCATTCTTGGCCTGCCTGCCAGAACCTGGCCCATATCCCTCTAAACCCTTCCAAATCATGTTCCCACCGAGAGAGGAACCTCCATTATGTGAACGAGTTGGGTGGGCACTAATTCATTCGGATAATCAATGATTCGGTGAATTGATTAAATGCCTTTCCTCTGGGGCTCGGAGTTTTCAAAGTCTGCTCCCCATTCAGGAGACTGCAGCAGCACACACCGTCCCCAGCCTGACCCTCACTGCCTCCCACACACCGTCCCCAGCCTGACCCTCACTGCCTCCCACACACCGCCACCAGCCTGACCCTCACTGCCGCCCACACACCACCACCAGCCTGACCCTCATCGCTGTCCAATACCGCCCCCAGCTTGATCCTCACTGCTGCCCACACACCAACCCCAGCCTGACCCTCATCGTCGTCCAACACCGTTCCCAGGCTGACACTCACTGCCAAACACATACCGCCTCCAACCTGATCCTCACTGCCACCCGCACATTGCCCCACAGCCTGACACTCACCGCCGTCCACTCACCACCCCGAACCTGACCCTCACTGCCGCTCACACAACACCCCCAGCCTGACCCTCAGCATTGTCAAACACCGCTCTCAGCCTGACCCTCAACGCCGCCCACACAATGTCCCACAGCCTGACACTCACCGCCCCCAGCCTAACCATCACCAGCATCTACACACCACGCACAGCCTGACCCTTACCATCGTCTGCACACCACCCCAGTCAGAATCTCCATTGCCCCCAGCCTGACCCTCACCACCACCCACACACTACCCCCAACCTGACCTTCTCCGCCGTCCACACATCGACCCCCGACTGACCTTCAACGGCATCCACACACCTCCCCAGCCTGCTCCTCACTGCCATCCACACACCGACCCAGCCTGACCCTCACCGCCATCCACACACCGACCCAGCCTGACCCTTACCACCGTCTGCACACCACCCCAGTCTGACTCTCACCGGAATCCACGCTGCCTCCAGCCTGACCCTGACCTCCGTCCAAACACCGCCCCCAACCTGACCTTCTCCGCCGTCCACACATCGCCCCCAGCCTGACCTTCACTGCCATCCACACACCGACCCTGCCTGACCCTCACTGCCATCCACACACTGACCCAGCCTGACCCTTACTGCCATCAACACAATGCCCCCAGACTGATCCACACCGGCATCGTCACACCACCCCCAGCCTGACCCTCACTGCCATCCACATACCGACCCAGCCTGACCCTTACTGCCATCCACACACCGCCCCGGACTGATCTTAACTGCCGCCCATACAGTGCCCCCAAGACTGACCCTCAGCGCCATCCATACACCGTGCCCAGCCTGACCCTCACCACCTTCCAACCTGGGGACCCTCCGCCCCCAGGTTGGCTCTCACGGATGCCCACACACCGCCCTCAGCCTGACCCTTATTGCTACCCACAAATCACCCCATCCTGACCCTCACCGCCGTCGAACACTGCCCCCAGCCTGACCCTCACCGCCGTTCAACACCACCCCCAGCCTGACACTCACTGCCGCCCACACACCACCACAAACTGTCCCTCACTGCCGTCCACACTCCGCCGCCCCAGCCTGACCTCACCACCGTCCACACACGGCCCCCAGCCTGACCATCACCACCTTCCAAAGACTGCCCCCAGGCAGGCCCTCACTGATGCCCACACACCGCCCTCAACCTGACCCTTACTGCTACCCACAAATCACCCCATCCTGACCCTCACCGCCATCCAATACTGCCCCCAGCCTGAACCTCACTGCCGCCCACACACCACCCCAGCCTGACTCTAAGCGCCATCCACACACCGCCCCCAGCCTGACACTCACCCCCGTCCACACACTGTCCCCAGCCTGAGCCTCACCACCGTCCACATACTGCCACCAGCCTGACCCTCATCACCGCCGACACACCGACCCCAGGCTGACCCTCAATGCCGTCCACACAGCACCCCCAGCCTGTCTCTCACTGCCGTCCACACACCGCCCCAGCCTGTCTCTCACTACTGTCCACACACCGCCCCCCAGCCTGACCCTCACTGCCGTCCACACACCACCCCCCAGCCTGACCCTCACCGCCCCAGACTCACTGCCCCCAGCCTGACCCTCACCGTCCCCAGCTTGTCCTTACCGCTCCCAGCCTGACCTTACCGCCCCCAGCCTGACCTTCACCGCTGTCCAACATTGCCCCAGCCTGACCCTCACTGCCACCCACACACCACCCCCAGCCTGACCTTCTGCGTCATCCAACATCGCTCCCAACCTGACCCTCAATGTCGCCCACACATTGCCCCACAACCTGACACTCACCGCCGTCCAACACCTCCCCCAGTCTGACCCTCACTGCCACCCACACACCACCCCCTGACCTTCACCGTCATCCAACACCGCTCCAAACCTGCCCCTCAATGTCGCCCACGCATTGCCCCACAGCCTGACCCTCACCGCCGTCCACTCACCGCCCCCAGCCTGACCCTCACCACCGTCCACACACTGCCCCCAGCCTGGCCCTCACTGCCGCCCATTCACCGCTCCCAGCCTCACCCTCAGTGCCATCCACACACTGCCCCCAGGCTGACCATCACTGCCACCCACAAACCACCCCCAGACTGACCCTCAATGCCCTCCACACACCGCCCCCAGACTGACACGCACCGCCGCCCACACACCGCCCCCAAACTAACCCTCACCATCGTCCACACACCGCCCCCAGCCAGACCCTCACTGCTCCGCCACACACCATCCCACAGCCTGACCCTCACCGCCCCGGACGCACTGCCCCCAGCCGGACCCTCACCGCACCCAGCCTGACCTTACCGCCCACAGCCTGACCCTCACCGCTGTCCAACATTGCCACCAGCCTAACCCTCGCCGCCGTTCAACACCACCCCAGCCTGATCCTCACCGCCATCCACACACCGCCCCAGACTGGCCCTCGCTGCCGCCCACACACCACCCCCAAACTAACCCTCACCATCGTCCACACACTGCCCCCAGCCAGAACCTCACTGTTCCGCCACACCCCACCGCCCAGCCTGACCCTCACCGACCCGGACGCACTGCCCCCAGCCGGACCCTCACCGCACCCAGCCTGACCTTACCGCCTCCAGCCTGACATTACCGCCCCCAGCCTGACCCTCACCGCCCCAGTCGCACTGCCCCTAGCCGGACCCTCACCGCACCCAGCCTGATCTTACGGCCCCCAGCCTGACCTTGACCGCTGTCCCTGTGAGGGACCCTGTGAGGGTCAGGCTGGGCATGGAGTGAGGATGGCGGCAAGGGTCAGGCTGGGGGTGATGTGTGGAAGACGGAAAGGATCAGACTGGAGACGGTATTTGCGTGGTGGCGGGGGTCAGACTGAGGACCGTGTGTGGGCGGCAGCGAGGGTCAGACTGAGTGCAGTGTTTGGATGGCACTGAGGGTCAGTCTAGGGGTGGTGTGTGGGTGGCAGCGATGGTCATGCTTGGGGTAGTGTGTAGACTGTGGTGAGGGTCAAGCTGGGGGCTGTGGGTAGATGGCGCAGAGGGTCAAGTTGAGGGCGGTGTGTGAGCGTAACTGAGGACCAGGCTGGGCGCAGAGTGTGGATGGTGGTGAGGATCAGGCTGGTGGCAGTGTGTGGATGGCGCTGAGGGTCGGGCTGGGGGCGGTGCGTAGGCGGCAGTGGGGGTCACGCTGAGGTGGTGCTGAACGGTGGTGAGGGACAGGTTGGTGACAATGTTGGACAGCGGTGAAGGTCAGGCTGGGGGCAGTAAGGTCAGGCTGGATGCATTATGGTCCTGCTGGGGGCAGTGCGTCCGGTGCGGTGAGGGTCAGGCTGTGGGGTGGTGTGTGGCAGAGCAGTGAGGGTCTGGCTGGGGGCGGTATGTCGCCGATAGTGAGGGTTAGTTTGGGGGCGGTGTGTGGGTGGCAGTGAGGGTCAGGCTGGGGGCGGTGTGTGGGTGGCAGTGAGGGTCAGCCTGGGGGCAGTTTGTGGATGGCACTGAGGGTAAGGCTGGGGGCGGTGTGTGAATGGCATTGAGGGTCAGTCTGGGAGTGGTGTGTGGGCAGCAGTGAGGGCCAGGCAGGGGGCAGTGTGTGGACGGTGCTGATGGTAAGGCTGTGGGGCAATGTGTGGGCGACATTGAGGGTCAGGTTAGGAGCAGTGTTGGATGATGGTGAAGGTCAGGCTGGGGGTGGTGTGTGGGTGGCAGTGAGGGTCAGGCTGGGGACAGTGTTGGGCGGTGGTGAGTGTCAGGCTGGGGGCGGTGTTCGACGGCGGTGAGGGTCAGGCTGGGGGCGGTGTGTGGGTGGCAGTGAGGATCAGGATGGGGGTGGTGTTGAACGGCAGTGAGGGTCAGGCTGGGGGCAATGTTGGACGGCGGTGAGGGACAGGCTGGGGGCAGTAAGGTCAGGCTTGGGGCGGTAAGGTCAGGCTGGGGGCGGGGAGAGTCCAGCTGGGGCAGTGAGTCCAGGGTGGTGAGGTTCAGGCTGGGGGTAGCGTGTCGGCGGTGGTGAGTGTCAGGCTGGGGGCAGCGTGTGGACGGCGGTGAGAGTCAGGCTGACGGCAGTGTGTGGACGGTGGTGAGGGTCAGGCTGGGGGCAGTGTGTGGATGATGGTGAGGGTCAGGATGGGGTGGTTTGTGGGTAGCAGTACGGGTCAGGCTGAGGGCGGTGTGTGGTCATCAGTGAGGGCAAGCCTTGGGCGGTCTTTGGAAGATGGTGAGGGTCAGGCTGGGGGCCCTGTGTGGACGGTGGTGAGGTTCAGATTGGGGGCAGTGTGTGGACGGCAGTGAGAGTCACACTGGGGGCGGTGTGCGGACGGCGCTTATGGTCAGGCTGGGGTGGTGTGTGGGTGGCAGTGAGGGTCAGGCTGGGGGCAGTGTTGGACGGCGGTGAGGGTCAGGATGGGGTGGTTTGTGGGTAGCAGTACGGGTCAGGCTGAGGGCGGTGTGTGGTCATCAGTGAGGGCAAGCCTTGGGCGGTCTTTGGAAGATGGTGAGGATCAGGCTGGGGGCCCTGTGTGGACGGTGGTGAGGGTCAGGCTGGGGGCAGTGTGTGGATGGCAGTGAGAGTCACACTGGGGGCGGTGTGCGGATGGCAGTGAGGGTCTGGCTGGGGTCGTTGTTGGACGTTGGTGAGGGTCAGGCTAAGGGCAGTGTGTGGATGGCAGTGAGGGCCAACCTGGGAGTGGTGTGTGGACGGTGAGGGTCGGGCAGGGGGCGGTGTGTGGACGGTGGTGAGGGTCAGGCTGTGGCTAGTGTGTGGATAGTGTTGAGGGTCAGGTTGTTGGCGGTGTGTGGATGGCGCTTAGGGTCAGGCTGGGGTGGTGTGTGGGCGGCAGTCAGGGTCAAGCTGGGGGAAATGTTGGACGGCGGTGAGGGTCAGGATGGGGTGAATTGGGGTAGCAGTAAGGGTCAGGCTGAGGGCGGTGTGTGGGCATCAGTGAGGGCCAGCCTGGGGGCGGTCTTTGGAAGGTGGTGAGGGTCAGGCTGGGGGCGGTGTATGGATGGCGCTGAGGGTCAGTCTTGGGAGCATTGTGTGGGCGCCAGTGAAGATCAGTCTGGGGCGGTGTGTGGATGGCAGTAAGGGTCAGGCGGGGTTAGTGTGTGGATGGCAGTGAGGGTGAGGCTGGGGGTGGTGTGTGGATGGCGGAGAAGGTCAGGCTGAGGGCGGTGTGTGGGCATCAGTGAGGGCCAGCCTGGGGGCGGTATTTGGAAGGTGGTGAGTGTCAGGCTGGGGGCGGGGTGTGGATGGCGCTTAGAGTCAGGCTGGGTGGGTGTGTGGGCGGCAGTGAGGGTCAGGCTGGGGGCAGTGTTGGACGGCGGTGAGGGTCAGGATGGGGTGGTTTGTGAGTAGCAGTAAGGGTCAGGCTGAGGGCGGTGTGTGGGCATCAGTGAGGGCCAGCCTGGGGGCCGTCTTTGGAAGGTGGTCAGGGTCATGCTGGGGGCGGTGTATGGATGGTGCTGAGGGTCAGTCTTGGGGGCATTGTATGGGCGGCAGTGAAGATTATATGGGTCGGTGTGTGGATGGCAGTTAGGGTCAGGCTGGGTCGATGTGTGGATGACAGTGAGGGTGAGGCTGGGGGTGGTGTGTGGACAGCAGTGAGGGTCAGACTGGGGGAAGTGTGGTGAGATGTCAGACTGGGGTGGTGCGCGGATGGTGGTAAGGTCAGGCTGGGTCGGTGTGTGGATGGCGGTGAGGGTCAGACTGGGGGCAGTGTGGATTCTGGTGAGAGTCAGACTGGGGTGGTGCGCGGATGGTGGTAAGGTCAGGCTGGGTCGGTGTGTGGATGGCGGTGTGGGTCAGGCTGGGGGCGATGTGTGGACAGCGGAGAATGTTAGGTTCAGGGTGGTGTGTGGACGGCGGTGAGGGTCAGGCTGGGGGCAATGTGGATTCCGGTGAGAGTGAGACTGGGGTGGTGTGCGGATGATGGTGATGGCTAGGCTGGGGGCGGTGAGTTTCAGGCTGTGGGACATTGTGTGGGCGGCATTAAGGGTCAGGCTGGGAGCGGTGTTGGATGATAGTGAGGGTCAGGCTTGGGGCGGTGAGTTGACGGCGGTGAGTGTCAGGCTGTGGGACAATGTGTGGGTGGCATTGAGGGTCAGGCTGGGAGCAGTGTTCGACAATGCTGAGGGTCAGGCTGGGGGTGTTGTGTGAGTGGCAGTGAGGGTCAGGCTGGGGGTGGTGAGTGGACGGCGGTGAGTGTCAGGCTGTGGGACAATGTGAGGGTCAGGCTGGGGGCAGTGTTGGACGGTGGTGAGGGTCAGCATGAGGCGGTATTTGGAAGGTGGTGAGGTTCAGGCTGGTGGCCCTGTGTGGACGGTGGTGAGGTTCAGGCTGGGGGCGGTGTGTGGACGGCAATAAGGGTCAGACTGGGGGCGGTGTGTGGACGGCAGTGAGGGCCTGGCTGGTGCGTTGTTGGACGTTGGTGAGGGTCAGGCTAAGGGCAGTGTGTAGACGGCAGTGAGGGACAAGCTGGGAACGGTGTGTGGACGGTGGTGAGGGTCGGGCTGGGGGCGGTGTGAGGACGGTGGTGAGGGTCAGGCTGGGGGTGCTGTGAGGACGGCAGTGAGGGTCAGACTGGGGGCGGCGTGTCGGCGGTGGTGAGGGTGTGGACGGTGGTGAGGGTCAGGCTGTGGCTAGTGTGTGGAGGGTGGTGAGTGTCAGGCTGGGGCGGTGTGTGGACGGCGCTGAGAGTCACGCTGAGGGCAGTGTGTGGATGGTGTTGAGGATCAGGCTGTTGGCGGTGTGTGAATGGCGCTGGAGTCAGGCTGGGGTGGTGTGTGGGCGGCAGTGAGGGTCAGGCTGGGGGCAGTGTTGGATGGCGGTGAGGGTTAGGATGGGGTGGTTTGTGAGTAGCAGTAAGGGTCAGGCTGAGGGCGGTGTGTGGGAATCAGTGAGGGTCAGCCTGGGGACGGTATTTGGAAGGTGGTGAGTGTCAGGCTGGGGGCGGTGTATGGATGGCGCTGAGGGTCAGTCTTGGGGGCATTGTATGGGCGGCAGCGAAGATTATATGGGGCGGTGTATGTAGGGCAGTTAGGGTCAGGCTGGGTCGGTGTGTGGATGGCAGTGAGGGTGAAGCTGGGGGTGGTGTGTGGATGGCGGTGAAGGTCAGACTGGGGGCGATGTGTGGACGGCGGAGAAGGTCATGTTGGCGGCGGTGTGAGGACGGCAGTGAGGGTCAGGCTGGGGGATGTGTGGATTCTGGTGAGAGTCAGACTGGGGTGGTGTGCAGACAGGATACGGTGGTAAGGATCAGGTTGGGTCGGTGTGTGGATGGCAGTGATGGTCAGGCTGGGGGTGGTGTGTGGACGGTGGTGAGTGTCAGGCTGGGGGCGGTGTGTGGACAGCAGTGAGGGACAGGCTGGGGTGGTGTGTGGATGGCAGTGAGGGTCAGACTGGGGGTGGCGTGTCGGCTGTGGTGAGTGTGTGGCTGGGGGAAGTGTGTGGACGGTGGTGAGGGTCAGACTGGGGCTAGTGTGTGGAGGCTGGTGAGTGTAAGGCTGGGGGCGCTGTGTGAACCGCGCTGAGAGTCAGATTGCGGGCAGTGTGTGGATGGTGGTGAGGGTCAGGCTGTTGGCGATCTGTGGACGGTGGTGAGGGTCAGGCTGCGGTGGTGTGTGGGCAGCAGTCAGGGTCAGGCTGGGGGCAGTGTTGGACGGCGGTGAGGAACAGGATGGGGTGGTTTGTGGGTAGCAGTAAGGGTCAGGCTGAGGGCGGTGCCTGGGCATCAGTGAGGGCCAGCCTGGGGGCGGTCTTTGGAAGGTGGTGAGGGTCAGGCTGGGGGCGGTGTTTGGATGGCGCTGAGGGTCAGTCTTGGGGGCATTGTATGGGCGGCAATGAAGATTAGTCTGGGGCAGTGTGTGGATGGCAGTGAGGGTCAGGCTGGGGGTGGTGTGTGGATGCCGGTGAAGGTCAGGCTGGGGGCGATGTGTAGACTGTGCAGAAGGTCAGTTTGGGGGCGGTGTGGGGACGGTGGTGAGGGTCAGGCTGGGGGCAGTGTGGATTCTGGTGAGAGTCAGAGTGGGGTGGTGCGCGGACGGTGATAAGGGTCAGGCTGGGTCGGTGTGTGGATGGCAGTGAGGGTCAGGCTCTGTCGATGTGTGGATGGCAGTGTGGGTAAGTCTGGGGGCAATGTGTGGACAGCGGAGAGGGTCAGCTTGGGGGCGGTGTGTGGACGGCAGTGAGGGTCAGGCAGAGGGCAATGTGGATTCCGGTGAGAGTGAGCCTGGGATGGTGTGCGGATGCTGGTGATGGTTAGCCTGGGGGCGGTGAGTGTCAAGCTGTGGGACAATGTGTGAGCGGCATTGAGTGTCAGGCTGGAAGTGGTGTTGGATGGGGGCGGTGAGTGTCAGGCTGTGGGAAAATGTGTGGGCGGCATTGAGGGTCAGGCTGGGAGAGGTTTTCGACAATGCTGAGGGTCAGGCTGTGGGTGTTGTGTGAATGACAGTGAGGGTCAGGCTGGGGGCGGTGAGTGGACTGCGGTGAGTGTCAGCTGTGGGGCAATGTTTGGGTGGCAGTGAGGGTCAGGCTGGAGGCAGAATGTGGTTGGCAGTGAGTGTCAGCCTGGGAGCGGTGTTGGACCACGATGAGAGTCAGGCTGGGGTTGGTGTGTGGGCGGCAGTGAGGGTCAAGCGGGAGGTGGTGTTGGACGGCGGTGTGTGTCAAGCTGGGGGCGGTATTGGACAGCGATGAGGGTCAGGCTGGTGGTGGTGTGTAGACGGCAGTGAGGGGCAGGCTGGGACCGGTGTGTGCGCGGGCAATCATGCTGTGTGCCTCTGCAGTCTCCTGAATGGGGAGCAGACATTGAAAACTCCGAGCCCCAGAGGAAAGGTTTTTAATCAATTCACCGAATCATTGATTATCTGAATGAATTAGTGTCCACCCAACTCGTTCACATAATTGAGGTTCCTCTCTCGGTGGGAACATGATTTGGAGGGATATGGGCCAGGTTCTGGCAGGCAGGCCAAGAATGGGTTGGGATACCTGGTCAGCATGGATGCGTTGGACCGAAGGGTCTGTTTCTGTGCTGTATACATCTATGACTCTATGACCTTCCAGCCAATTTTGTATCCAAATCTCCCCATCTCCTTGTATTCTATGATAATGAACTTGCTAACCCGTCTGTTATGTGGACCCTTGCTGAATGTCTTTCTGAAGTCTAAGTTAGTGATTTCCATGCACAAAGCCATGCTGACTATCCCTAATCATTCTTGTCTTTCCAATTACATGTACATCCTGCCCCTTATAAACCCTTCCGACAACTTGCCTTCTACTGACTACAGGCTCACCGGTCTATAGTTTGCTGACTTTTCCTTACCACCTTTCTCAAATAATGGCACCAGTCTTCCAGCAACTAGTCCACAACTAGAGGGCATAGGTTTAGGGTGACAGGGTAAAGATATAAAAAAGACTGAAGGGGCAACTTTTTCGCGTAGAGGGTGGTACGTGCATGGAATGAGCTGCCAGAGGAAGTGGTGGAGGCAGGTACAATTGCAACATTTAAGAGGCATTTGGTTGGATATATGAATAGGAAGGGTTTGGAGGGATATGGGCCGGGTGCTGGCAGGTGGGACTAGATTAGCTTGGGATATCTGGTCAGCATGGATGTGTTGGACTGAAGAGTCTGATTTCATGTTGTACATCTCAATGACTCTGACTCTAAATGGCCAGTTTCCATACCACAGTGATTCTATGAGAAACCCATTTGGACAGGTACCTAATAGGAAATATTTGGATACATGTGGACCAAGGGGAGGCAGGTGAGATTATGTTTGACATGGATTGATTGGATCACAGGGTCTGTTTCCATGCTACATAACATTACGACTCTAATTCTTGCTGTCTCTGCATTCCTCCCTCTTCACATCTCTCCCTATCTCTGTCACCTCACCCAGCCTGAAAACTCTTCCTTATCTTCAAAGTTTGTGCGAAGATTTGTAGCTCGGCTGCTCGTTGATGTGGTTCTCTTCGCCTAGCTGGGAATTTGTGTTGCACACGTTTCGGCCCCTGTCCAGGTGACATCCTCAGTGCTTGGGAGCCTCCTGTGACGCGCTTCTGTGATGTTTCCTCCGGCATGTATAGTGATTTGTATCTGCCACTTCCCGTTGTCAGTTCCAGCTGCAGCGGACAGGGAACGAAACGTCTGCAACACAAATTTCCAGCTCGGTGAACATCTTCCTTATCTCTAATAGTCCCTCTCCAGCCTCAGATCCCTCCCTAACTCTAATCCCCTCCAGTCTCTCAAAGCTGTGCTATATGTGCCTTTCTTTGATTTCGGCCTTGAGGATTCCGCATTTTTATTTCTCATATGATGAAGGCCCTTTCAGATTCCTGCATCGAGCTCCAGAATTTCCTCCTAAACCGCTCCATCTCACTTTCCTCCCAAACACATTGACCAATCATGTGTCATCTATTCTACTATCATTTTTTTTTCTGACCTGGTTTCAAAGGTGGCCTGTCATATTCCTGTATTAAGTGTCTTGTGGTTGACAGCACAGAAACAGGCTCTGTGGGCCATTGAGTCTGTGCCAGTAAAGAAAACTATCACCAAACTATCCTGATCCATTTTCCAATACACAGTCATTCGCACCATCTGTCTTGGTCTCACAAGTGTGCACCGAAATGTGTCTTAAATGCTATTGGGAATTCTGTGTCTCCCACCCTTCCAGACAGTGAGGTTTAGTGCAACTGGTGCTCGATGATGGCATCACCCGCAGGAACACAGAGCAGCTAGGTCTGTGCAAACCAGAGATCGCCCACACATTGGGAAGAATGGCAGGGTCCCTGAGAGGGGGCACAGGAGGGATTTACCAGGATGGTTCAAGGAATGGGGGATTGTAGTAGCATGTTTTGGATATTATTTTACATTATTCGTTAGTATGATATAGTTGTTGCTAATACATGGGTAGATAATATCGATCTACAATAAATGGACTCTCCTTCCCAACCTCTCCCCTTGCCTGGGCTGGGGTAACCTTCAGGTTTAACCACCACCAGACATCTCTCCCTAATGAGAAAGCAACCCTATGGTCTGGTAGGACAATGCTGACTTTGCCTCTGACACATTGACGCCACTGTGTCTCTGGGGTGTGGAGAGAGAATGCTGAAGGTCGTGGATGGGTCACCACTCAGGCACAGTGCTTTGTCTTGGAGGATGTTCACGTTCTTTAACATTGCTGGGAGCTGCACTGATGCAGGCAAGTGCACACTGTTCCAACACAACCCTGATGTGTGCCTTATAGAGAGCAAACGGACATTGAGGAATCAGGGGTTTGGGGAAACTGAGATTGTTCTCCTTGTAGCAAAGGAAATTGAGGGGAGCTGTGACAGAGGGGTTTTCAAAAGTTACCCGTTATAATAAGAAACCTTACACCCATCAGCTCATTATACAAGGATGACAGGACACATTGAAGGTGTGGGGAGAACTATTGAGAGAATGGGGTGATTTAAAGGAAAACTTTTCTGCAGTAAATGGGATTGAGCTGGAACACAATACTCACGCACAATGTGAATATCCAGGTCCTGATGAATTGAGTAATGCTGTCAGAGTTTGGCGTTACAGTTACTGCGATTGCCATCTGAATGTCCACCTGTAGTATCCTCGAATACAAGTTATAAAATCCATCACTGTCAGTTCAGGTTAGAAACTCACACCATCCCTCCCTCCTGGGCCAGGATGACTGGATACATTTCCCCTTGTGGAGGTCAGCAGTTAGTTCAAGGGGGGAATCTATGTGGGTTTCAATAAGTTTCCACCTTGGGACTGCATGTGATTGAACAGGGCAGATCTTTTACACATGGGACAGATGATCCAAGAGTCAGTGAGATGTGGAGAGCAGGATTTCCTTCATTTTCCTTCCTCTGTGTTGCCGCTGTGCCTCATCAATAAGACATGGGGGTGGGGGGGGGGGGGGCGGTGAAAGGCTCATGCAGCTTGATGGACTAGTTGTCTCCATTCTGACCAATGGGCAGCAAGCTCATCCCAGTCATCCCATAGAGTCTCATGAAAAACAGAGCAACACTGCACGCTTCCCACTGCCGAGGATTCCCAGTAAACGTTTAGAAGAATTGGTAGGACTCTGTCAGAAAAGGCATAACTGTAAAGTTCTAAGAGGATTGTGAAGAGAGAGAGATGCACAGGAGAAGGGGGCAACAAGTTGCCAGATGGAGTATAATTTGGGAAAATGGGAAGTTGGTCATTTTGGGGGAGATAATAAAAGAACAGTGCCATTTAAATGGTGGAAACTGTAGAAAGCTGCACCACAAAGGGACGAGGGGTAATTTTGCAGGAAACACAGAAAGCAGCAGAATCTGGGTCAGTCACGGAATCAAGGGTTCGGCTTCAGATTCGTCAAGTTTAAGGCAACACCGACACGGGTCAGGTGTTTCAGTAACAATGGAGCTGGGGTGAGGGGGATGTGGGATATAGGTAAATTAATGTTATTTCTGCAATTATAATTTCTGATACAAGGTAAATGAACTCACACCAGTGTGTAATTGCTTCAGCCAAGAGCTGAGTCATCAAGAATGGAAACGATGTGGAGTAAATATATAATTGTTTTTGTATTAGCTAAAATTGTATGTCAGCATGAAACATGATTGCAAAACAATGGTAGATTTTATGGGCAAATGGATAAGATCTTGTGAGGGGATGCAGTCAAGCTCGAAAGCCTGTATAAACAGTAGGTTTCACATTTTTAGACAGACACAGGAACAAACCCTAACTAAAGAGGTCATGGAGATCAGAGTGTTCTCGGGAGATGCCCAGATGGATGGAGTAGATACTGATGAAGAAAGAATATGCCTAAAAATGATCTGCAGTGGGATGAGGTCAAACGGCCTTGTGAGGCCAGAATAAGCATTTTGTCACAGACAAGGCCGGATGAGCAGGAGTGGTGGGATCAGTCTTCGGGAAGTGGAGGATGTAAACGGGGTGGGGGGGAGGGGGGAAACAATGAAATAAGAAAAAAGATGTAGGAACCAAATGATATAAATATCGAAAGTTTGTTGAATTTGGTGTGTGTATGCCCTCTGCCTGGCACTGGACATCACACCCAATTGCAAGGGTAAAAATAAAGGACACTACTGATTCCGATCTTTTCTCAGACTGCAATGATTGAAGTGTGTGAGCTTTGTTTCTCACAGGGAGACAAGCAACGTGTAACAGAATGGAATTCCTGGTGTTTGTGATTGTGTGGATGTCTGATCAGAAGGTCACCTTGGGGTCAGATATAACAGCAATATTGGGAAGAATGTAGTTCGACCTCAGATATTTCCCAGTGGGAGGGAGGGGCTCAGCAGTAAGGGAAAGGAATTTGTAATAGCAACTGAAGGCAATGGTTCTAACCATTACAATGTTTCACTGGAGAAAATTGCAGCTAATCGAGTAGTGGGAGCGTGGTAAGTAGTTTGATAACTGAGTAACAGTGGAGTAATGGAGAGGGATGATGGGGAGGGAGAGCTGGGCAGTGTCAGTGTACATGTGAAACCTAACACGGTGTTTTCGGACAATGTCACCTCCTGGCAGTATGTCGGTGAGAAAAAGGAGAGACCAAGGATAGACCCTTAGATTCCCTACAGTGTGGAAACAGTCCCTTCGGCCTAACAAGTCCACACCGACCCTCCGAAGAGGAACCCATCCAGATCCATTCCGCTACGTTTACCACTGATTGATGCACCTAACACTACAGGCACTTTAGCATGGCCATTTCACCTAACCTGCACATCTTTGGACTGTGGGAAGAAACTGCAGCACCCGGAGGAAACCCACGCAGACACTGGGAGAATGTGCAAACTCCACACAATCGCCCGAGTCTGGAATCGAACCTGGGTCCCTGATGCTGTGAGACAGCAGTTCCCACCATTGAGCCACCATGCTGGCCAACCCTTGAGGGACACCACATGCAATGGATTCAGAAAGGAAACCAGAGAGGGTATCACAGCTACAGAAGTTACCATTGTCGAGGAGGTTCTGCCTACTGAGTCAGTATGGGTGGAAATTAGGATCAGTAAGGGAGCAGTCACCTCATTAGGGGTTTACTACAGCCCCTCCCCCCCGCCCCAACAGCAGCAGGGAGATTGAAGAAAGCATAGGTCAGCAGATTTTGGTAAAGAGTGAATGTAATAGGGTTGTTGTAATGGGTGACTTTAACTTTCTCAATATAGATTGGAACCTCCTTCGAGCAGATGGTTTTGTAAGGTGTGTTCAGGAGGGTTTCCTAACTCAGCACATTGAAGCGGCCGACGAGGGGAGAGGCCATTTTGATTTTGGTGCTCGGCAATGAGCTGGGGCAGGTGTCAGATCTTGCGGTGGGAGAGCATTTTGGTGATAGTGACCACAACTGCCTCACATTCTATATAGCCATGGAAAAGGAGAGAAGCAGGCACAATGGGAGGATATTTAATTGGGGAAAAGGAAACTATGATACTATCAGACATGAGTTGAGAACCATGGACTGGGTGCAATTATTCCATGGAAAGGCCATTATAGACATGTGGAGACTGTTTAAGGAACAGTTGTTGCGAGTGATGCATAAATGTGTCCCTCTGAGACAGGCAAGAAGGGGCAAGATAAAGTAACCTTGGATGACAAGAGCAGAGGAGCTACTTTTCGAAAGAAAGATGGCAGCTTACGTAAGGTGGAGGAAGGAAGGGTCTTGGTCAGCTCTAGAGGATTACAGGCAGGCGAGGAAGGAGCTCAAAAATGGCCTGAGGAGAGCCAGGAGGGGGCTGGAAAAAGGCTTGACAGGAAGGATTAGGGAGAATCCAAAGACATTTTACACGGATGTGAGGAGTAAGACAATGATCAAAGAAAGAGTAGGGCCGCTCAGGGATAGCATAGGGTACTTGTGTGTAGAGTCTGAGGAGGCAGGGGAACCCCCTAAATGAGTTTTTTGCTTCTATCATTACTAAAGAAAAGGACCTTGTAGTGAATGAAACCATTGAGGAGCAGGTAAGCATGCTGGAACAGATAGAGATTGAGGAAGCTGATGTGCTGAACATTTTGACAAACATTAAGATTGACAAGTCGCCAGGGCCAAACCAGATTTGTCCTTGGCTGCTTGGGAAGTGAGAAATGTGATTGCTTCGCTGCTTGCGAAGATCCTTACATCCTCGGTCTCCATTGGAGTCGTACCTGAGGACTGGAGGGAGACAAATATAATTCCTCTCTTCAAGAAAGGAAATAGGGAAATCCCCGGCAATTACAGACCAGACACTTTCAAGTCTGTCGTCTGTAAGGAGTTAGAAAGGATTCTAAGGGACAGGATTTATGAGCATCTGGAAGAGCATGGCTTGATTTAATGCAATCAACACGGCTTTGTGAGGGGCAGGTCATGCCTCACAAACCTTACTGAGTTCTTTGAGGATGTTACTAGGCAAGTTGATGAGGGTCGAGCTGTGGATGTGGTGTATATGGACTTCAAGAAGGCATTTGATAAGGTTCCCCATGGTAGGTTCATTCAGAAGGTCAGGAGGAATGGGATACAGAGGAACTTAGCTGTCTGGATACAGAATTGGTTGGCCAACAGAAGACAGCGAGTGGTAGTAGAAGGAAAATATTCTGCCTGGAAGTCAGTAGTGAGTGGTGTTCCACAGGGCTCTGTCCTTGGGCCTCTACTGTTTGTAATTTTTATTAATGACTTGGATGAGGGGATTGAAGGAGGGGTCAGCAAGTTTGCAGACGACACAAAGGTTGGAGGTGTCGTTGACAGTATAGAGGGCTGTTGATGGCTGCAACGGGACATTGACAGGATGCAGAGATGGGCTGAGAGGTGGCAGATGGAGTTCAACCTGGATAAATGGAGGTGATGCATTTTGGAAGGTCAAATTTGAAAACTGAGTCCAGGATTAAAGACAGGACTCTTGGCAGGGTGGAGGAACAGAGGGATCTTGGTGTGCAGGTACATAGATCCCTTAAAATGGCTACCCATGTGGACAGGGTTGTTAAGAAAGCATATGGTGTTTTGGCTTTCATTAACAGGAGGATTGTGTTTAAGAGCCGTGAGATCTTGATGCAGCTCTATAAAACTTTGTTTAGAACGCACTTGGAATACTGTGTCCAGTTCTGGTTGCCCTATTATAGGAAAGATGTGGATGCTTTGGAGAGGGTTCAGAGGAGGTTTACCAGGATACTGCCTGGAATGGAGGGCTTATCTAACAAAGAGAGATTGATTGAGCTCTGACTTCTTTCAGTGGAATAAAGAAGTAAGGCAGGGGACCTAATTGAGGTGTACAAGATAATGAGAGTCATAGATAGGGTTGATAGCCAGAGACTTTTTCCCAGGGCAGAAACTGTTAACACGAGAGGTCATAGTTTTAAGCTGTTTGGAGGAAAGTATAGAGGGGATGTCAGAGGCGGGTTCTTTAAGCAGAGAGTTGCGAGAGCATGGAATGCGTTGCAAGCAGCAGTTGTGGAAGCAAGGTCATTGGGGATATTTAAGTGACTGCTGGACATGCATATAGTCATAGAAATGTGAGGGGTCATACATTAGGTTTACCTTACATGAGGATCGATGATCGGCACAGCATCAAGGGCTGAAGGGCATGTTCTGTGCTGTACTGTTCGATGTCCTATGTTCTATGTTCTATGAAGTGTATCTGTACCTTTCGACCATCTGCACCCTGTACTGACAGATAGTGCTCTTTCAATACCTTAGAAACCAACCCCTCAGTATGTTTATCCCCAAAGCACCTCGACAGAACATTCATGCCTTCAACACCTCAGAAAGCAAACCTGTTGCCCCCTTGGACCGTGTTCATCCCCAAACCTGTTCTCACTGTGATGACCCATAGCCACCTCCAAGATTGGAGCCCAGGGCCCAGAACAGTATTTGAGTCTCTGGATTGATCATACAATCCCTAAGATGTGGAAGCAGGTCATTCGGCCTACCAGGTTCACACTGACCCTCGGCAGAGCATCCCACCCTACCCCCTCAATCCCTGGATCCCTTCATTTCCTCTGGCTAACCCACTCAGCCTGCACATCTTTGGACAGTGGGTGGGAACTGGAGCACCCGGAGGCTGACACAGGGAGAATGTGCCAACTCCACACAGACAGTCGCCCGAAGCTGGAATCGAACCCGGGTGGGGTGAGGCAACACTGAGCCCCGGTGACCATCCCACCATCTCTTCCCCGTTGATGACCGTTTGATGTCGGTACCCGGGGAGTATCGAACTTGTCGAGCGTTTATTTAAGAAAGATTAGGGACAAGGGCAATGCCTCCACAAGCTCAAGATGCTTGGTCCCCCTCGAAAAAAATATTTATATCAATTTCAAAAAGAGACTTTATTCACAAAAGCACTTTACGTACAAACATAGTCACTAAAGTTCTGTTCTGTACAGTCTTTACAAGAAGTCTTTGCAATGACATATATACCCCCCTTGGCTGATTAACTGAAATGTTAGGTCTGAGCTATTCATTCTGAATTAACATCACAAAGTTACATTGAGAAGGATCTTTGTGAAGTGCCTGTGCTCTGTATCTGTTCTCCCATGTACCCCGCCCTCCGAATACAATACCTGACAAAGCTAAAACCTGTTTGTCAACTTTCAGCAGAATCAGCCTCAGGGCATTGAACACAGACTGAATGACTCAGTGACGCTTGGATCAGGTCAAATTCTCAAGCAAACAGATGGTGGGGAAATTCAGCAGAATTCAGCAGGTAGCAACGGTGAAGAGAGAGAGGAACAATTCGCATTTCAAGTGACCCTTCCTCAAAACGGTCTGTTCTGATGGAAGCTTCCCGCAGAAATCACTGATTGAAAGGTGAATTCTGTCTGTCTCTTTCTCCCTCCCCCTTCAGAGATGCTGCTGGACATGCTGAGTTTCTTCAGCAATCTCTGTATTGATGGTTCAGGTCTCCAGCGCGTCCGTACAGATTGATTTTATGGTTGAATTCTCAAGCTTGCTCTATTAAAGGGATTGAATCCCTCTGCTACAAAGGAGGGTCAGTTACCACAGCTAACAGGTTCGTGATGCCAACATTGTTGGCTCAGTCTCTATCATTTCTGAAATTACCATGAAGGCCCCAGCTTGTCAACATCGCCCCTCACCTGAGGTGTGTGACCCACCAGGCCTCTCTCTCTGACAAGACAGCAGCACCCACCAGGCCTCTCTCTCTGACAAGACAGCAGCTCTACGGTCCTCCTGGTCTATAATAACTTCCCAACTTTAAAAGGGCACTCCAGTAAGAGAGCTCTTTACATGGTTCAGGTCAAAATCCTGGAGCTCCCTCTCTAACATCACTGTAGGACACCCAAGGACTGCAGCAGCAGAGTACAGCTCATCCACACCTTCCAGACAACTATAGAGGGTGTGGGAATCACATACAAGCCACATGTGAAAATAAGTTTTATAACAGGGTCACGGTGGATGGTCACTAACTCTGTTTCTTTACCTGTGTTGAAATCAGCGGAATGAAGTAGCTAAGGGTGGGTTGAAAATGACAATGATAGCATTTCGCAGTTTGATGTTTATTAGAGTATGTATCGACAGTATCAATGTTTGAGCACTTATTCAAGGGCATGCAGGTAGCTGCCAGATGAAGTGATGGGGGCTGGTACAATTGTGACATTTAAAAGGCATCACAATGAGTGTGTGAATACGAAAGGTTTAGAGGGACATCAGCCAAGTGCTAGCTAATGGAATGAAATGAGATGAGAATATCTGGTTGGTATGGACGAGTTGGACAGGAGGGCCTGATTCCAAACTGTGCATCTCTGTGACTCAGTGCCTCTGAATAGTCTATAACAGAGAGTTTCAGACAGGGTTTGGTTTGTGTGTCTCTCTCATGCTTCCTCAGAATCTGCAGACCCAATGTCTCCAAATTTCCACAAGACTCTATGAAATAGAAGAAAAGAGGGTCAGTACTGAGGGAGTGCTGCACTGTCAGAGGGTCAGTACTGAGGGAGTGCTGCACTGTCAGAGGGTCAGTACTGAAGAAGTGCTGCACTGTCAGAGGATCAGTACTGAGGGAGTGCTGCACTGTCAGAGGGTCAGTAATGAGGGAGTGCTGCACTGTCAGAGGGTCAGTACTGAGGGAGTGCTGCACTGTCAAAGGGTCAGTACTGAGGGAGTGCTGCACTATCAGAGGGTCAGTAATGAGGGAGTGCTGCACTGTCAGAGGGTCAGTGCTGCGGGAGTGTTGCACTGTCAGAGGGTCAGTACTGAGGGAGTGCTGCACTGTCAGAGGGTCAGTGCTGCGGGAGTGTTGCACTGTCAGAGGGTCAGTATTGAGGGAGCGCTGCACTGTGAGAGGGTCAACACTGAGGGAGTGCTGCACGGTCGGAGGGTCACTAGTGAGGGAGTGTTGCACTGTCAGAGGGTCAGCACGGAGGGAGTACTGCACTGTAAGAGGGTCAGTACTGAGGGAATGCTGCACTGTCAGAGGGTCAGAACTGAGGGAGTGTTGCACTGTCAGAGGGTCAGTACTGAGGGATAGCTGCACTGTCGGAGGGTCAACACTGAGGGAATGCTGAACTGTCAGAGGGTCAGTCCAGAGGGACTGCTGCACTGTCGGAGGGTTAGTACTGTGGGAGTGCTGCACTGTCAGATGGTCAGTAATGAGGCAGTGCTGCACTGTCAGAGGGTCAGTACTGAGGGAATGCTGCACTGTCAAAGGATCAGTATTGAGGAAGTGCTGCACTGTGAGATGGTTAGTACTGAGGGAGTGCTGCACTTTCAGAGGGTCAGTACTGAGGGAGTGCTGCACTGTCAGAGGGTCAGTACTGAGGGAGTGCTGCACTGTCAGAGGGTCTGTACTGAGGGAGTGCTGCACTATTAGATCGTCAGTACTGAGGAAGTGCTGCACTGTCAGAGGGTCAGTATTGAGGGAGTGCTGAACTGTCAGCGTGTCAGTAATGAGGGAGTGCTGCACTGTTAGATGGTCAATACTGAGGGAATGCTGCACTGTCAGAGGGTCAGTACTGAGGGAGTGCTGCACTATTAGATCGTCAGTACTGAGGAAGTGCTGCACTGTCAGAGGGTCAGTATTGAGGGAGTGCTGAACTGTCAGCGTGTCAGTAATGAGGGAGTGCTGCACTGTTAGATGGTCAGTACTGAGGGAATGCTGCACTGTCAGAGGGTCAGTACTGAGGGAGTGCAGCACTGTCAGAGGGTCAGTAATGAGGGAGTGTTGCACTGTCAGAGGGTCAGTCCTGAGGGAATGCTGCACTGTCAGAGGGTCAGTAATGAGGGATTGATGCAATGTCATATGTTCAGCACTGAGGGAATGCTGCACTCTCAGAGGGTGAGTACTGAGGTAGCGCTGCACTGTTAGATGGTCAGGACTGAGGGAATGCTGCACAGTCAGAGGGTCAGTACTGATGGAGTGCTGCACTGTCAGAGGGTCAGTAAAGTGGGTGTGCTGCACTGTCAGAGGGACACAAATGAGGGAGTGTTGCACTGTCAGAGGGTCAATACTGAGGGAATGCTGCACTGTCAGAGGGTCAGTACTGATGGAATGCTGCACTGTCAGAGGGTCAGTACTGAGGGAATGCTGCACTGTCAGAGGGTGAGTACTGAGGTAGCGCTGCACTGTTAGATGTTCAGGACTGAGGGAGTGCTGCACAGTCAGAGGGTCAGTACTGATGTAGTGCTGCACTGTCAGAGGGTCAGTAATGTGGGTGTGCTGCACTGTCAGAGGGTCAGTACTGAGGGAATGCTGCACTGTCAGAGGGTCAGTACTGAGGGAATGCTGCACTGTCAGATGGTCAGTACTGAGGGAGTGCTGCACTGTCAGAGGGTCAGTACTGAGTTGGGGCTGCACTGTCAAATGGTCAGTACTGAGGGAATGCTGCACTGTCAGAGGGTCAGTACTGAGGGAATGCTGCACTGTCAGAGGGTCAGTACTGAGGGAATGCTGCACTGTCAGAGGGTCAGTACTGAGGGAATGCTGCTCTATCAGAGGGTCAGTAATGAGGGAGTGCTGCACTGTCAGAGGGTCAGTGCTGCGGGTGTGATGCACTGTCAGAGGGTCAGTACTGAGTGAGTGCTGCACTGTCAGAGGGTCAGTGCAGCGGGAGTGTTGCACTGTCAGAGGGTCAGTACTGAGGGAGCGCTGCACTGTGAGAGGGTCAACACTGAGGGAGTGCTGCACGGTCGGAGGGTCACTAGTGAGGGAGTGTTGCATTGTCGGAGGGTCAGTACGGAGGGAAAGCTGCACTGTCGGATGGTCAGTGCTGCGGGAGTGTTGCACTGTCAGAGGGTCAGTACTGAGGGAGTACTGCACTGTCAGAGGGTCAGTACTGAGGGAATGCTGCACTGTCAGAGGGTCAGTACTGAGGGAGTGTTGCACTGTCGGAGGGTCAGTACTGAGGGAGAGCTGCACTGTCGGAGGGTCAACACTGAGGGAATGCTGCACTGTCAGAGGGTCAGTACAGAGCGACTGCTGCACTGTCGGAGGGTCAACACTGAGGGAGTGCTGCACTGTCGGAGGGTCAGTAGTGAGGGAGTGTTGCACTGTCAGAGAGTCAAACTGAGGGAATGCTGCACTGTCAGAGTGTCAGTACTGACGGAGTGCTGCACTGTCAGAGGGTCAGTACTGAGGGAGTGCTGCACTGTCAGAGGGTCAGTCCTGAGGGAGTGCAGTAATGTCAGAGGGTTAGTACTGTGGGAGTGCTGCACTGTCAGATGGTCAGTAATGACGTAGTGCTGCACTGTCAGAGGGTCAGTACTGAGGGAATGCTGCACTGTCAGAGGATCAGTATTGAGGAAGTGCTGCACTGTGAGAGGGTCAGTGCTGAGGGAGTGCTGCACTTTCAGAGGGTCAGTACTGAGGGAGTGCTGCACTGTCAGAGGTTCAGTACTGATGGAGTGCTGCACTGTCAGACGGTCTGTACTGAGGGAGCGGTGCATTCTCAGAGGGTCAGTACTGAGGGAGCACTACACTGTTCGATTGTCAGAACTAAAGGATCGCTGCACTGTCAAAGGACTGCAAGGTCATAGGGTCAGTTCCTCGGGAATGCTGCACTGTCAGAGGGTCAGTACTGACGGAGTGCTGCACTGTCAGAGTGTCAGTACTGAGGGACTGCTGCACTGTCAGAGGGTCAGTACTGAGGGAGTGCTGCACTGACAGAGGGTTAGTACTGAGGTAGCGCTACACTTTTAGATCGTCAGTACTGAGGGAGTGCTGCACTGTCAGAGGGTCCGTACTGAGGGAATGCTGCACTGTCAGAGGGTCAGTAATGAGGGAGTGCTGCACTGTCAGAGTGTCAGTAATGAGGGAGTGCTGCACTGTTAGATGGTCAGTACTGAGGGAATGCTGCACTATCAGAGGGTCAGTACTGAGGGAGTGCTGCACTGTCGGAGGGTTAGTACTGTGGGAGTGCTGCACTGTCAGATGGTCAGTAATGAGGTAGTGCTGCACTGTCAGAGGGTCAGTACTGAGGGATTGCTGCACTGTCAAAGGATCAGTATTGAGGAAATGCTGCACTGTTAAAGGGTTAGTATGGAGGGAGTGCTGCACTTTCAGAGGGTCAGTACTGAGGGATTGCTGCACTGTCAGAGGGTCAGTACTGAGGGAGTGCTGCACTGTCAGAGGGTCTGTACTGAGGGAGCGGTGCATTCTCAGATGGTCAGTACTGAGGGAGCACTACACTGTTCGATTGTCAGAACTAAAGGATCGCTGCACTGTCAAAGGGCTGCAAGGTCATAGGGTCAGTTCTGCGGGAATGCTGCACTGTCAGAGGGTCAGTACTGACGGAGGGCTGCACTGTCAGAGGGTCAGTACTGAGGGAGTGCCGCACTGTCAGAGGGTCAGTACTGAGGTAGTGCTGCACTGCTAGATCGTCAGTACTGAGGGAGTGCTGCACTGTCAGAGGGTCAGGACTGAGGGAGTGCTGCACTGACAGAGGGTCAGTACTGAGGTAGCGCTACACTGTGAGATCGTCAGTACGGAGGAAGTGCTGCACTGTCAGAGGGTCTGTACTGAGGGAATGCTGCACTGACAGAGGGTCAGTAATGAGGGTGTGCTGCACTGTCAGAGTGTCAGTAATGAGGGAGTGCTGCACTGTTAGATGGTCAGTACTGAGGGAATGCTGCACTGTCAGAGGGTCAGTACTGAGGGAGTGCAGCACTGTCAGAGGGTCAGTAATGAGGGAGTGCTGCACTGTTAGATGGTCAGTACTGAGGGAATGCTGCACTGTTAGATGGTCAGTACTGAGGGAATGCTGCACTGTCAGAGGGTCAGTACTGAGGGAGTGCTGCACTGTCAGAGGGTCAGTAATGAGGGAGTGTTGCACTGTCAGAGGGTCAGTACTGAGGGAAGGCTGCACTGTCAGAGGGTCAGTAATGAGGGAATGCTGCAATGTCATATGTTCAGCACTGAGGGAATGCTGCACTGTCAGAGGGTGAGTACTGAGGTAGCGCTGCACTGTTAGATGGTCAGGACTGAGGGAGTGCTGCACAGTTAGAGGGTCAGTACTGATGGAGTTCTGCACTGTCAGAGGGTCAGTAAAGTGGGTGTGCTGCACTGTCAGAGGGACACAAATGAGGGAGTGTTGCACTGTCAGAGGGTCAATACTGATGGAACGCTGCACTGTCAGAGGGTCAGTACTGAGGGAATGCTGCACTGTCAGAGGGTCAGTACTGAGGGAATGCTGCACTGTCAGAGGGTGAGTACTGAGTTAGCGCTGCACTGTTAGATGGTCAGGACTGAGGGAGTGCTGCACAGTCAGAGGGTCAGTACTGATGGAGTTCTGCACTGTCAGAGGGTCAGTAAAGTGGGTGTGCTGCACTGTCAGAGGGTCAGTAATGTGGGTGTGCTGCACTGTCAGAGGGTCAGTACTGAGGGAATGCTGCACTGTCAGAGGGTCAGTACTGAGGGAATGCTGCACTGTCAGATGGTCAGTACTGAGGTAGTGCTGCACTGTCAGAGGGTCAGTACTGAGGTAGCGCTGCACTGTCAGAGGGTCAGTACTGAGGGAGTGCTGCACTGTCAGAGGGTCAGCACTGAGGTAGCGCTGCACTGTCAGAGGGTCAGTACTGAGGGAGTGCTGAACTGTCAGAGGGTCTGTACTGAGGGAGTGCTGCACTGTTCGAGGTTGAGTACTGAGGTAGCGCTGCACTGTTCGATGGTCAGGACTGAGAGAGTGCTGCACTGTCAGAGGGTCAGTACTGAGGGAGTGCTGCACTGTCCGAGGGTCAGTACTGAGGGAGTGCTGCACTGTCAGAGGATCAGTACTGAGGGAGTGCTGCACTGTCAGAGGGTCAGTACTGAGGGAGTGCTGCACTGTCACTGGATCAGTACTGAGGGTGTGTTGCACTGTCAGAGGGTCAGTACTGAGGGAGTGCTGCACTGTCAGAGGGTCAGTACTGTGGGAATGCTGCACAGTCAGAGGGTCAGTACTGAGGGAGTGCTGCACTGTCAGAGGGTCAGTACTGAGGGAGTGCTGCACTGTCTGATGGTCAGTAATGAGGGTGTGTTGCACTGTCAGAGCGTCAGTGCTGATGGAATGCTGCACTGTCAGAGGGTCAGTACTGAGTGAATGCTGCACTGACAGAGGGTCAGTACTGACGGAATGCTGCACTGTCTGGTGGTCACTAATGAGGAATTGCTGCACTGTGAGAGGGTCAGTACTGAGGGAGTGTTACACTGTCAGTGGGTCAGTACTGAGGGCGTGCTGCACTGCCAGAGGGTCAGTACTGAGGGAGTGCTGCACTGTCTGATGGTCAGTACTGAGTGAATGCTGCACTGCCAGACGCTCAGTACTGAGGGAATGCTGCACTGTCTGATGGTCAGTACTGAGGGAGTGCTGCACAGTCAGAGAGTCAGTACTGAGGGAATGCTGCACTGTCAGAGGGTCAGTACTGAGGGAATGCTGCACTGTCAGAGGGTCAGTACTGAGGTAGCGCTGCACTGTTAGCTGGTCAGTACTGAAGGAGTGCTGCACTGTTAGCTGGTCAGTACTGAGGGAGTGCTGCACTGTGAGAGTGTCTGTACTGAGGGAGCGGTGCATTCTCAGAGAGTCAGTACTGAGGGAGTACTGCACTGTGAGAGGGTCTGTACTGAGGGAGCGGTGCATTCTCAGAGGGTCAGTACTGAGGAAGCGGTGCACTGTGAGAGGTCCAGGACTGCGGGAGTGCTGCACTGTCAGAGGGTCAGCACTGAGGGAGTGCTGCACTGTCAGAGGGCCAGCACTGAGGGAGTGCTGCACTGTCAGAGGGTCAGTACTGAGGGAGTGCTGCACAGTCAGAGAGTCAGTACTGAGGGAATGCTGAAATGTCAGAGGGTCAGTACTGAGGGAGTGCTGCACAGTCAGAGAGTCAGTACTGAGGGAAAGCTGCACTGTCAGATGGTCAGTACTGAGGGAATGCTGCACTGTCAGAGGGTCAGTATTGAGGGAGTGCTGCACTGTTAGCTGGTCAGTACTGAAGGAGTGCTGCACTGTCAGAGGATCAGTACTGAGGGAGTGCTGCACTATCAGACGGTCAGTACTGAGGGAGTGCTGTACTGTCAGATGGTCAGTAATGAGGTAGTGCTGCACTGTCAGAGGGTCAGTACTGAGGGATTGCTGCACTGTCAAAGGATCAGTATTGAGGAAATGCTGCACTGTTAAAGGGTTAGTACGGAGGGAGTGCTGCACTTTCAGTGGGTCAGTACTGAGGGATTGCTGCACTGTCAGAGGGTCAGTACTGAGGGAGTGCTGCACTGTCAGAGGGTCTGTACTGAGGGAGCGGTGCATTCTCAGAGGGTCAGTACTGAGGGAGCACTACACTGTTCGATTGTCAGAACTAAAGGATCGCTGCACTGTCAAAGGGCTGCAAGGTCATAGGGTCAGTTCTGCGGGAATGCTGCACTGTCAGAGGGTCAGTACTGACGGAGGGCTGCACTGTCAGAGGGTCAGTACTGAGGGAGTGCCGCACTGTCAGAGGGTCAGTACTGAGGTAGTGCTGCACTGCGAGATCGTCAGTACTGAGGGAGTGCTGCACTGTCAGAGGGTCAGGACTGAGGGAGTGCTGCACTGACAGAGGGTCAGTACTGAGGTAGCGCTACACTGTGAGATCGTCAGTACGGAGGAAGTGCTGCACTGTCAGAGGGTCTGTACTGAGGGAATGCTGCACTGACAGAGGGTCAGTAATGATGGTGTGCTGCACTGTCAGAGTGTCAGTAATGAGGGAGTGCTGCACTGTTAGATGGTCAGTACTGAGGGAATGCTGCACTGTCAGAGGGTCAGTACTGAGGGAGTGCAGCACTGTCAGAGGGTCAGTAATGAGGGAGTGCTGCACTGTTAGATGGTCAGTACTGAGGGAATGCTGCACTGTTAGATGGTCAGTACTGAGGGAATGCTGCACTGTCAGAGGGTCAGTACTGAGGGAGTGCTGCACTGTCAGAGGGTCAGTAATGAGGGAGTGTTGCACTGTCAGAGGGTCAGTACTGAGGGAAGGCTGCACTGTCAGAGGGTCAGTAATGAGGGAATGCTGCAATGTCATATGTTAAGCACTGAGGGAATGCTGCACTGTCAGAGGGTGAGTACTGAGGTAGCGCTGCACTGTTAGATGGTCAGGACTGAGGGAGTGCTGCACAGTTAGAGGGTCAGTACTGATGGAGTGCTGCACTGTCAGAGGGTCAGTAAAGTGGGTGTGCTGCACTGTCAGAGGGACACAAATGAGGGAGTGTTGCACTGTCAGAGGGTCAATACTGATGGAACGCTGCACTGTCAGAGTGTCAGTACTGAGGGAATGCTGCACTGTCAGAGGGTCAGTACTGAGGGAATGCTGCACTTTCAGAGGGTGAGTACTGAGGTAGCGCTGCACTGTTAGATGGTCAGGACTGAGGGAGTGCAGCACAGTCAGAGGGTCAGTACTGATGGAGTTCTGCACTGTCAGAGGGTCAGTAAAGTGGGTGTGCTGCACTGTCAGAGGGTCAGTAATGTGGGTGTGCTGCACTGTCAGAGGGTCAGTACTGAGGGAATGCTGCACTGTCAGAGGGTCAGTACTGAGGGAATGCTGCACTGTCAGATGGTCAGTACTGAGGTAGTGCTGCACTGTCAGAGGGTCAGTACTGAGGTAGCGCTGCACTGTCAGAGGGTCAGTACTGAGGGAGTGCTGCACTGTCAGAGGGTCAGTACTGAGGTAGCGCTGCACTGTCAGAGGGTCTGTACTGAGGGAGTGCTGCACTGTTCGAGGTTGAGTACTGAGGTAGCGCTGCACTGTTAGATGGTCAGGACTGAGAGAGTGCTGCACTGTCAGAGGGTGTGTACTGAGGGAGTGCTGCACTGTCCGAGGGTCAGTACTGAGGTAGCGCTGCACTGTTAGATGGTCAGTACTGAGGGAGTGCTGCACTGTCAGAGGGTCAGTACTGAGGGAGTGCAGCACTGTCAGAGGGTCAGTAATGAGGGAGTGCTGCACTGTTAGATGGTCAGTACTGAGGTAGTGCTGCACTGTCAGAGGGTCAGTACTGAGGTAGCGCTGCACTGTCAGAGGGTCAGTACTGAGGGAGTGCTGCACTGTCAGAGGGTCAGTACTGAGGTAGCGCTGCACTGTCAGAGGGTCTGTACTGAGGGAGTGCTGCACTGTTCGAGGTTGAGTACTGAGGTAGCGCTGCACTGTTAGATGGTCAGGACTGAGAGAGTGCTGCACTGTCAGAGGGTGTGTACTGAGGGAGTGCTGCACTGTCCGAGGGTCAGTACTGAGGTAGCGCTGCACTGTTAGATGGTCAGTACTGAGGGAATGCTGCACTGTCAGAGGGTCAGTACTGAGGGAGTGCAGCACTGTCAGAGGGTCAGTAATGAGGGAGTGCTGCACTGTTAGATGGTCAGTACTGAGGTAGCGCTGCACTGTCAGAGGGTCAGTACTGAGGGAGTGCTGCACTGTTAGATGGTCAGGACTGAGGGAGTGCTGCACAGTCAGAGGGTCAGTACTGATGGAGTTCTGCACTGTCAGAGGGTCAGTAAAGTGGGTGTGCTGCACTGTCAGAGGGTCAGTAATGTGGGTGAGCTGCACTGTCAGAGGGTCTGTACTGAGGGAATGCTGCACTGTCAGAGGGTCAGTACTGAGGGAATGCTGCACTGTCAGATGGTCAGTACTGAGGTAGTGCTGCACTGTCAGAGGGTCAGTACTGAGGTAGCGCTGCACTGTCAGAGGGTCAGTACTGAGGAGGTGCTGCACTGTCAGAGGGTCAGTACTGAGGTAGCGCTGCACTGTCAGAGGGTCTGTACTGAGGGAGTGCTGCACTGTTCGAGGTTGAGTACTGAGGTAGCGCTGCACTGTTAGATGGTCAGGACTGAGAGAGTGCTGCACTGTCAGAGGGTCTGTACTGAGGGAGTGCTGCACTGTCCGAGGGTCAGTACTGAGGTAGCGCTGCACTGTTAGATTGTCAGGACTGAGGGAATGCTGCACTGTCAGAGGGTCAGTACTGAGGGAGTGCTGCACTGTCAGAGGATCAGTACTGAGGGAGTGCTGCACTGTCAGAGGGTCAGTACTGAGGGAGTGCTGCACTGTCACTGGATCAGTACTGAGGGAATGCTGCACGGTCAGAGGGTCAGTACTGAGGGAGTGCAGCACTGTCAGAGGGTCAGTACTGAGGGAGTGCTGCACTGTCTGATGGTCAGTAATGAGGGTGTGTTGCACTGTCAGAGCGTCAGTGCTGATGGAATGCTGCACTGTCAGAGGGTCAGTACTGAGTGAATGCTGCACTGCCAGAGGGTCAGTACTGACGGAATGCTGCACTGTCTGGTGGTCACTAATGAGGAATTGCTGCACTGTGAGAGGGTCAGTACTGAGGGAGCGTTACACTGTCAGTGGGTCAGTACTGAGGGCGTGCTGCACTGCCAGAGGGTCAGTACTGAGGGAGTGCTGCACTGTCTGATGGTCAGTACTGAGTGAATGCTGCACTGCCAGTCGGTCAGTACTGAGGGAATGCTGCACTGTCTGATGGTCAGTACTGAGGGAGTGCTGCACAGTCAGAGAGTCAGTACTGAGGGAATGCTGCACTGTCAGAGGGTCAGTACTGAGGGAATGCTGCACTGTCAGAGGGTCAGTACTGAGGTAGCGCTGCACTGTTAGCTGGTCAGTACTGAAGGAGTGCTGCACTGTTAGCTGGTCAGTACTGAGGGAGTGCTGCACTGTGAGAGTGTCTGTACTGAGGGAGCGGTGCATTCTCAGAGAGTCAGTACTGAGGGAGTACTGCACTGTGAGAGGGTCTGTACTGAGGGAGCGGTGCATTCTCAGAGGGTCAGTACTGAGGAAGCGGTGCACTGTGAGAGGTCCAGTACTGCGGGAGTGCTGCACTGTCAGAAGGTCAGTACTGAGGGAGTGCTGCACTGTCAGAGGGTCAGCACTGAGGGAGTGCTGCACTGTCAGAGGGCCAGCACTGAGGGAGTGCTGCACTGTCAGAGGGTCAGTACTGAGGGAGTGCTGCACAGTCAGAGAGTCAGTACTGAGGGAATGCTGAAATGTCAGAGGGTCAGTACTGAGGGAGTGCTGCACAGTCAGAGAGTCAGTACTGAGGGAATGCTGCACTGTCAGAGGGTCAGTACTGAGGGAATGCTGCACTGTCAGAGGGTCAGTACTGAGGGAGTGCTGCACTGTTAGCTGGTCAGTACTGAAGGAGTGCTGCACTGTCAGAGGATCAGTACTGAGGGAGTGCTGCACTATCAGAGGGTCAGTACTGAGGGAGTGCTGTACTGTCAGAGGGTCAGTACTGAGGGAGTGCTGCACTGTCAGAGGTTCAGTAATGTCGGAGTGCTGCACTATCAGAGGGACAGTAATGAGGGAGTGTTGCACTATCAGAGGGTCAGTACTGAGGGAATGCTGCACTGTCAGAGGGTCAGTACTGAGGAAGTGCTGCACTATGAGATGGTCAGTACTGTGGGAGTGCTGCACTGTCTGATGGTCAGTACTGAGGGAGTGCTGCACTGTCAGAGGGTCAGTACTGAGGGAATGCTGCACTGTCAGAGGGTCAGTACTGAGGTAGCGCTGCACTGTTAGCTGGTCAGTACTGAAGGAGTGCTGCACTGTTAGCTGGTCAGTACTGAGGGAGTGCTGCACTGTGAGAGTGTCTGTACTGAGGGAGCGGTGCATTCTCAGAGAGTCACTACTGAGGGAGTACTGCACTGTGAGAGGGTCTGTACTGAGGGAGCGGTGCATTCTCAGAGGGTCAGTACTAAGGAGGGGTGCACTGTGAGAGGTCCAGTACTGCGGGAGTGCTGCACTGTCAGAAGGTCAGTACTGAGGGAGTGCTGCACTGTCAGAGGGTCAGCACTGAGGGAGTGCTGCACTGTCAGAGGGCCAGCACTGAGGGAGTGCTGCACTGTCAGAGGGTCAGTACTGAGGGAGTGCTGCACAGTCAGAGAGTCAGTACTGAGGGAATGCTGAAATGTCAGAGGGTCAGTACTGAGGGAGTGCTGCACAGTCAGAGAGTCAGTACTGAGGGAATGCTGCACTGTCAGAGGGTCAGTACTGAGGGAATGCTGCACTGTCAGAGGGTCAGTACTGAGGGAGTGCTGCACTGTTAGCTGGTCAGTACTGAAGGAGTGCTGCACTGTCAGAGGATCAGTACTGAGGGAGTGCTGCAAAATCAGAGGGTCAGTACTGAGGGAGTGCTGTACTGTCAGAGGGTCAGTACTGAGGGAGTGCTGCACTGTCAGAGGTTCAGTAATGTGGGAGTGCTGCACTATCAGAGGGACAGTAATGAGGGAGTGTTGCACTATCAGAGGGTCAGTACTGAGGGAATGCTGCACTGTCAGAGGGTCAGTACTGAGGAAGTGCTGCACTATGAGATGGTCAGTACTGTGGGAGTGCTGCACTGTCAGAGGGTCAGTACTGAGGGAGTGCTGCACTGTTAGATCGTCAGTACTGAGGGAGTGCTGCACTGTCAGAGGTTCAGTAATGTGGGAGTGCTGCACTATCAGAGGGACAGTAATGAGGGAGTGTTGCACTATCAGAGGGTCTGTACTGAGGGAATGCTGCACTGTCAGAGGGTCAGTATTGATGGAGTGCTGCACTGTCTGATGGTCAGTAATGAGGGAGTGCTGCACTGTTAGATGGTCAGTACTGAGGGAATGCTGCACTGTCAGAGGGTCAGTACTGAGGGAGTGCTGCACTGTCAGAGGGTCAGTAATGAGGGAGTGTTGCATTGTCACAGGGTCAGTACTGAGGGAATGATGCACTGTCAGAGGGTCAGTAATGAGGGATTGCTGCAATGTCATATGTTCAGCACTGAGGGAATGCTGCACTCTCAGAGGGTGAGTACTCAGGTAGCGCTGCACTGTTAGATGGTCAGGACTGAGGGAGTGCTGCACAGTCAGAGGGTCAGTACTGATGGAGTGCTGCACTGTCAGAGGGTCAGTAAAGTGGGTGTGCTGCACTGTCAGAGGGACACAAATGAGGGAGTGTTGCACTGTCAGAGGGTCAATACTGAGGGAATGCTGCACTGTCAGAGGGTCAGTACTGAGGGAATGCTGCACTGTCAGAGGGTCAGTACTGAGGGAATGCTGCACTGTCAGAGGGTGAGTACTGAGGTAGCGCTGCACTGTTAGATGTTCAGGACTGAGGGAGTGCTGCACAGTCAGAGGGTCAGTACTGTTGTAGTGCTGCACTGTCAGAGGGTCAGTAATGTGGGTGTGCTGCACTGTCAGAGGGTCAGTACTGAGGGAATGCTGCACTGTCAGAGGGTCAGTACTGAGGGAATGCTGCACTGTCAGATGGTCAGTACTGAGGGAGTGCTGCACTGTCAGAGGGTCAGTACTGAGGTAGCGCTGCACTGTCAAATGGTCAGTACTGAGGGAGTGCTGCACTATCAGAGGGTCAGTAATGAGGGAATGCTGCACTGTCAGATGGTCAGTGCTGCGGGAGTGTTGCACTGTCAGAGGGTCAGTACTGAGGGAGTGCTGCACTGTCAGAGGGTCAGTGCAGCGGGGGTGTTTCACTGTCAATGGGTCAGTACTGAGGGAGCGCTGCACTGTGAGAGGGTCAACACTGAGGGAGTGCTGCACGGTCGGATGGTCACTAGTGAGGGAGTGTTGCATTGTCGGAGGGTCAGTACTGAGGGAAAGCTGCACTGTCGGATGGTCAGTGCTGCGGGAGTGTTGCACTGTCAGAGGGTCAGTACTGAGGGAGTACTGCACTGTCAGAGGGTCAGTACTGAGGGAATGCTGCACTGTCAGAGGGTCAGTACTGAGGGAGTGTTGCACTGTCGGAGGGTCAGTACTGAGGGAGAGCTGCACTGTCGGAGAGTCAACACTGAGGGAATGCTGCACTGTCAGAGGGTCAGTACAGAGGGACTGCTGCACTGTCGGAGGGTCAACACTGAGGGAGTGCTGCACTGTCGGAGGGTCAGTAGTGAGGGAGTGTTGCACTGTCGGAGAGTCAACACTGAGGGAATGCTGCACTGTCAGAGGGTCAGGACTGAGGGAGTGCTGCACTGTCAGAGGGTCAGTACTGAGGGAGTTCTGCACTGTCAGAGGGTCAGTACTGAGGGAGTGAAGTAATGTCAGAGGGTTAGTACTGTGGGAGTGCTGCACTGTCAGATGGTCAGTACTGACGTAGTGCTGCACTGTCAGAGGGTCAGTACTGAGGGAATGCTGCACTGTCAGAGGATCAGTATTGAGGAAGTGCTGCACTGTGAGAGGGTCAGTGCTGAGGGAGTGCTGCACTTTCAGAGGGTCAGTACTGAGGGAGTGCTGCACTGTCAGAGGGTCAGTACTGAGGGAGTGCTGCACTGTCAGACGGTCTGTACTGAGGGAGCGGTGCATTCTCAGAGGATCAGTACTGAGGGAGCACTACACTGTTCGATTGTCAGAACTAAAGGATCGCTGCACTGTCAAAGGGCTGCAAGGTCATAGGGTCAGTTCTTCGGGAATGCTGCACTGTCAGAGGGTCAGTACTGACGGAGTGCTGCACTGTTAGATCGTCAGTACTGAGGGAGTGCTGCACTGTCAGAGGGTCTGTACTAAGGGAATGCTGCACTGACAGAGGGTCAGTAATGAGGGTGTGCTGCACTGTCAGAGTGTCAGTAATGAGGGAGTGCTGCACTGTTAGATGGTCAGTACTGAGGGAATGCTGCACTGTCAGAGGGTCAGTACTGAGGGAGTGCAGCACTGTCAGAGGGTCAGTAATGAGGGAGTGCTGCACTGTTAGATGGTCAGTACTGAGGGAATGCTGCACTGTTAGATGGTCAGTACTGAGGGAATGCTGCACTGTCAGAGGGTCAGTACTGAGGGAGTGCTGCACTGTCAGAGGGTCAGTAATGAGGGAGTGTTGCACTGTCAGAGGGTCAGTACTGAGGGAAGGCTGCACTGTCAGAGGGTCAGTAAAGTGGGTGTGCTGCACTGTCAGAGGGACACAAATGAGGGAGTGTTGCACTGTCAGAGGGTCAATACTGAGGGAATGCTGCACTGTCAGAGGGTCAGTACTGAGGGAATGCTGCACTGTCAGAGGGTCAGTACTGAGGGAATGCTGCACTGTCAGAGGGTGAGTACTGAGGTAGCGCTGCACTGTTAGATGGTCAGGACTGAGGGAGTGCTGCACAGTCAGAGGGTCAGTACTGATGGAGTTCTGCACTGTCATAGGGTCAGTAAAGTAGGTGTGCTGCACTGTCAGAGGGTCAGTAATGTGGGTGTGCTGCACTTTCAGAGGGTCAGTACTGAGGGAATGCTGCACTGTCAGAGGGTCAGTACTGAGGGAATGCTGCACTGTCAGATGGTCAGTACTGAGGGAGTGCTGCACTGTCAGAGGGTCAGTACTGAGGTAGCGCTGCACTGTCAGAGGGTCAGTACTGAGGGAGTGCTGCACTGTCAGAGGGTCAGTACTGAGGTAGTGCTGCACTGTCAGAGGGTCAGTACTGAGGGAGTGCTGAACTGTCAGAGGGTCTGTACTGAGGGAGTGCTGCACTGTTCGAGGTTGAGTACTGAGGTAGCGCTGCACTGTTAGATGGTCAGGACTGAGAGAGTGCTGCACTGTCAGAGGGTCAGTACTGAGGGAGTGCTGCACTGTCCGAGGGTCAGTACTGAGGTAGCGCTGCACTGTTAGATGGTCAGGACTGAGGGAATGCTGCACTGTCAGAGGGTCAGTACTGAGGGAGTGCAGCACTGTCAGAGGATCAGTACTGAGGGAGTGCTGCACTGTTAGATGGTCAGTACTGAGGGAATGCTGCACTGTTAGATGGTCAGTACTGAGGGAATGCTGCACTGTCAGAGGGTCAGTACTGAGGGAATGCTGCACTGTCAGAGGGTCAGTACTGAGTGAATGCTGCACTGCCAGAGGGTCAGTACTGACGGAATGCTGCACTGTCTGGTGGTCACTAATGAGGAATTGCTGCACTGTGAGAGGGTCAGTACTGAGGGAGTGTTACACTGTCAGAGATTCAGTACTGAGGGCGTGCTGCACTGCCAGAGGGTAAGTACTGAGGGAGTGCTGCACTGTCTGATGGTCAGTACTGAGTGAATGCTGCACTGCCAGACGGTCAGTACTGAGGGAATTCTGCACTGTCTGATGGTCAGTACTGAGGGAGTGCTGCACAGTCAGAGAGTCAGTACTGAGGGAATGCTGCACTGTCAGAGGTTCAGTACTGAGGGAATGCTGCACTGTCAGAGGGTCAGTACTGAGGGAGTGCTGAACTGTCTGAGGGTCTGTACTGAGGGAGAGCTGCACTGTTCGAGGTTGAGTACTGAGGTAGCGCTGCACTGTTAGATGGTCAGGACTGAGAGAGTGCTGCACTGTCAGAGGGTCAGTACTGAGGGAGTGCTGCACTGTCCGAGGGTCAGTACTGAGGTAGCGCTGCACTGTTAGATGGTCAGGACTGAGGGAATGCTGCACTGTCAGAGGGTCAGTACTGAGGGAGTGCTGCACTGTCAGAGGATCAGTATTGAGGGTGTGTTGCACTGTCAGAGTGTCAGTACTGAGGGAGTGCTGCACTGTCAGAGGGTCAGTACTGTGGGAATGCTGCACGGTCAGAGGGTCAGGACTGAGGGAGTGCTGCACTGTCAGAGGGTCAGCACTGAGGGAGTGCTGCACTGTCTGATGGTCAGTAATGAGGGTGTGTTGCACTGTCAGAGCGTCAGTGCTGATGGAATGCTGCACTGTCAGAGGGTCAGTACTGAGTGAATGCTGCACTGCCAGAGGGTCAGTACTGACGGAATGCTGCACTGTCTGGTGGTCACTAATGAGGAATTGCTGCACTGTGAGAGGGTCAGTACTAAGGGAGTGTTACACTGTCAGAGGGTTCGTACTGAGGGCGTGCTGCACTGCCAGAGGGTCAGTACTGAGGGAGTGCTGCACTGTCTGATGGTCAGTACTGAGTGAATGCTGCACTGCCAGACGGTCAGTACTGAGGGAATGCTGCACTGTCTGATGGTCAGTACTGAGGGAGTGCTGCACAGTCAGAGAGTCAGTACTGAGGGAATGCTGCACTGTCAGAGGGTCAGTACTGAGGGAATGCTGCACTGTCAGAGGGTCAGTACTGAGGTAGCGCTGCACTGTTAGCTGGTCAGTACTGAAGGAGTGCTGCACTGTTAGCTGGTCAGTACTGAGGGAGTGCTGCACTGTGAGAGTGTCTGTACTGAGGGAGCGGTGCATTCTCAGAGAGTCAGTACTGAGGGAGTACTGCACTGTGAGAGGTCTGTACTGAGGGAGCGGTGCATTCTCAGAGGGTCAGTACTGAGGAAGCGGTGCACTATGAGAGGTCCAGTACTGCGGGAGTGCTGCACTGTCAGAAGGTCAGTACTGAGGGAGTGCTGCACTGTCAGAGGGTCAGCACTGAGGGAGTGCTGCACTGTCAGAGGGCCAGCACTGAGGGAGTGCTGCACTGTCAGAGGGTCAGTACTGAGGGAGTGCTGCACAGTCAGAGAGTCAGTACTGAGGGAATGCTGAAATGTCAGAGGGTCAGTACTGAGGGAGTGCTGCACAGTCAGAGAGTCAGTACTGAGGGAATGCTGCACTGTCAGAGGGTCAGTACTGTAGGAATGCTGCACTGCCAGAGGGTCAGTACTGGGGGAGTGCTGCACTGTTAGCTGGTCAGTACTGAAGGAGTGCTGCACTGTCAGAGGATCAGTACTGAGGGAGTGCTGCACTATCAGAGGGTCAGTACTGAGGGAGTGCTGTACTGTCAGAGGGTCAGTACTGAGGGAGTGCTGCACTGTCAGAGGGTCAGTAATGTGGGAGTGCTGCACTATCAGAGGGACAGTAATGAGGGAGTGTTGCACTATCAGAGGGTCAGTACTGAGGGAATGCTGCACTGTCAGAGGGACAGTACTGAGGAAGTGCTGCACTATGAGATGGTCAGTACTGTGGGAGTGCTGCACTGTCAGAGGGTCAGTACTGAGGAATTGCTGCACTATGAGATGGTCAGTACTGAGGGAGTGCCACACTGTCAGAAGGTGAGTACTGAGGTAGCGCTGCACTGTTAGATGGTCAGTACTGAGGGAGTGCTGCACTGTCTGATGGTCAGTAATGAGGGAGTGCTGCACTGTCAGAGGGTCAGTACTGAGGGAGTGCTGCACTGTCAGAGGGTGAGTATTGAGGTAGCGGTATATTCACAGAGGGTCAGTACTGAGGGAGTGCCGCACTGTCAGAGGGTGAGTACTGAAGTAGCGCTGCACTGTTAGATGGTCAGTACTGAGGGAGTGCTGCACTGTCAGAGGGTCAGTACTGAGGGAGTGCTGCACTGTCAGAGTGTCTGTACTGAGGGAGCGGTGCATTCTCAGAGGGTCAGTACTGAGGGAGTGCTGCACTGTGAGAGTGTCTGTACTGAGGGAGCGGTGCATTCTCAGAGAGTCAGTACTGAGGGAGTACTGCACTGTGAGAGGGTCTGTACTGAGGGAGCGGTGCATTCTCAGAGGGTCAGTAATGAGGAAGCGGTGCACTGTGAGAGGGCCAGTACTGCGGGAGTGCTGCACTGTCAGAAGGTCAGTACTGAGGGAGTGCTGCACTGTCAGAGGGTCAGCACTGAGGGAGTGCTGCACTGTCAGAGGGCCAGCACTGAGGGAGTGCTGCACGGTCAGAGTGTCAGCACTGAGGGAGTGCTGCACTGTCATAGAGTCAGTACTGAGGGAGCGGTGCATTCACTGAGGGTTAGTACTGAGGGAGCGCTACACTGTCAAAGAGCTGCACTGCCAGAGGGTCAGGAATGAGGGTGTACCGCGCTGTCACACGGTCGTTATGGGGGCAGTGCCACTCTGTCACATGGTCAGTACTGAGGAATTTCTGTACTGTGTGAGCGTCAGTACTGAGGGAATGCTGCACTGTCAGAGGGTGAGTACTGAGGTAGCGCTGCACTGTTAGATGTTCAGGACTGAGGGAGTGCTGCACAGTCAGAGGGTCAGTACTGATGTAGTGCTGCACTGTCAGAGGGTCAGTAATGTGGGTGTGCTGCACTGTCAGAGGGTCAGTACTGAGGGAATGCTGCACTGTCAGAGGGTCAGTACTGAGGTAGTGCTGCACTGTCAAATGGTCAGTACTGAGGGAGTGCTGCACTATCAGAGGGTCAGTAATGAGGGAGTGCTGCACTGTCAGAGGGTCAGTGCTGCGGGAGTGTTGCACTGTCAGAGGGTCAGTACTGAGGGAATGCTGCACTGTCAGAGGGTCAGTGCAGCGGGAGTGTTGCACTGTCAGAGGGTCAGTACTGAGGGAGCGCTGCACTGTGAGAAGGTCAACACTGAGGGAGTGCTGCACGGTCGGAGGGTCACTAGTGAGGGAGTGTTGCATTGTCGGAGGGTCAGTACTGAGGGAAAGCTGCACTGTCGGATGGTCAGTGCTGCGGGAGTGTTGCACTGTCAGAGGGTCAGTACTGAGGGAGTACTGCACTGTCAGAGGGTCAGTACTGAGGGAATGCTGCACTGTCAGAGGGTCAGTACTGAGGGAGTGTTGCACTGTCGGAGGGTCAGTACTGAGGGAGAGCTGCACTGTCGGAGGGTCAACACTGAGGGAATGCTGCACTGTCAGAGGGTCAGTACAGAGGGACTGCTGCACTGTCGGAGGGTCAACACTGAGGGAGTGCTGCACTGTCGGAGGGTCAGTAGTGAGGGAGTGTTGCACTGTCGGAGAGTCAACACTGAGGGAATGCTGCACTGTCAGAGGGTCAGTACTGAGTGAGTGCTGCACTGTCAGAGGGTCAGTACTGAGGGAGTGCTGCACTGTCAGAGGGTCAGTACTGAGGGAGTGCAGTAATGTCAGAGGGTTATTACTGTGGGAGTGCTGCACTGTCAGATGGTCAGTAATGACGTAGTGCTGCACTGTCAGAGGGTCAGTACTGAGGGAATGCTGCACTGTCAGAGGATCAGTATTGAGGAAGTGCTGCACTGTGAGAGGGTCAGTGCTGAGGGAGTGCTGCACTTTCAGAGGGTCAGTACTGAGGGAGTGCTGCACTGTCAGAGGGTCAGTACTGAGGGAGTGCTGCACTGTCAGACGGTCTGTACTGAGGGAGCGGTGCATTCTCAGAGGGTCAGTACTGAGGGAGCACTACACTGTTCGATTGTCAGAACTAAAGGATCGCTGCACTATCAAAGGGCTGCAAGGTCACAGGGTCAGTTCTTCGGGAATGCTGCACTGTCAGAGGGTCAGTACTGACGGAGTGCTGCACTGTCAGAGTGTCAGTACTGAGGGTGTGCTGCACTGTCAGAGGATCAGTACTGAGGGAGTGCTGCACTGTTAGATCGTCAGTACTGAGGGAGTGCTGCACTGTCAGAGGGTCAGTACTGAGGGAGTGCTGCACTGACAGAGGGTTAGTACTGAGGTAGCGCTACACTGTTAGATCGTCAGTCCTGAGGGAGTGCTGGACTGGCAGAGGGTCCGTACTGAGGGAATGCTGCACTGTCAGAGGGTCAGTAATGAGGGAGTGCTGCACTGTTAGATGGTCAGTACTGAGGGAATGCTGCACTATCAGAGGGTCAGTACTGAGGGAGTGCTGCACTGTCAGAGGGTTAGTACTGTGGGAGTGCTGCACTGTCAGATGGTCAGTAATGAGGTAGTGCTGCACTGTCAGAGGGTCAGTACTGAGGGATTGCTGCACTGTGAGAGTGTCTGTACTGAGGGAGCGGTGCATTCTCAGAGGGTCAGTACTGAGGGAGTGCTGCACTGTGAGAGTGTCTGTACTGAGGGAGCGGTGCATTCTCAGAGGGTCAGTACTGAGGGAGCACTACACTGTTCGATTGTCAGAACTAAAGGATCGCTGCACTGTCAAAGGGCTGCAAGCTCATAGGGACAGTTCTGCGGGAATGCTGCACTGTCAGAGGGTCAGTACTGAGGGAGTGGTGCACTGTCAGAGGGTCAGTACTGAGGGAGTGCTGCACTGTCAGTGGGTCAGTACTGAGGGAGTGCTGCACTGCTCGATCGTCAGTACTGAGGGAGTGCTGCACTGTCAGAGGGTCAGGACTGAGGGAGTGCTGCACTGACAGAGGGTCAGTACTGAGGTAGCGCTACACTGTTAGATCGTCAGTACGGAGGAAGAGCTGCACTGTCAGAGGGTCTGAACTGAGGGAATGCTGCACTGACAGAGGGTCAGTAATGAGGGTGTGCTGCACTGTCAGAGTGTCAGTAATGAGGGAGTGCTGCACTGTTAGATGGTCAGTACTGAGCGAATGCTGCACTGTCAGAGGGTCAGTACTGAGGGAGTGCAGCACTGTCAGAGGGTCAGTAATGAGGGAGTGCTGCACTGTTAGATGGTCAGTACTGAGGGAATGCTGCACTGTTAGATGGTCAGTACTGAGGGAATGCTGCACTGTCAGAGTGTCAGTACTGAGGGAGTGCTGCACTGTCAGAGGGTCAGTAATGAGGGAGTGTTGCACTGTCAGAGGGTCAGTACTGAGGGAAGGCTGCACTGTCAGAGGGTCAGTAATGAGGGAATGCTGCAATGTCATATGTTCAGCACTGAGGGAATGCTGCACTGTCAGAGGGTGAGTACTGAGGTAGCGCTGCACTGTTAGATGGTCAGGACTGAGGGAGTGCTGCACAGTTAGAGGGTCAGTACTGATGGAGTGCTGCACTGTCAGAGGGTCAGTAAAGTGGGTGTGCTGCACTGTCAGAGGGACACAAATGAGGGTGTGTTGCACTGTTAGAGGGTCAATACTGATGGAACGCTGCACTGTCAGAGGGTCAGTACTGAGGGAATGCTGCACTGTCAGAGGGTCAGTACTGAGGGAATGCTGCACTGTCAGAGGGTGAGTACTGAGGTAGCGCTGCACTGTTAGATGGTCAGGACTGAGGGAGTGCTGCACAGTCAGAGGGTCAGTACTGATGGAGTTCTGCACTGTCAGAGGGTCAGTAAAGTGGGTGTGCTGCACTGTCAGAGGGTCAGTAATGTGGGTGTGCAGCACTGTCAGAGGGTCAGTACTGAGGGAATGCTGCACTGTCAGAGTGTCAGTACTGAGGGAATGCTGCACTGTCAGATGGTCAGTACTGAGGGAGTGCTGCACTGTCAGAGGGTCAGTACTGAGGTAGCGCTGCACTGTCAGAGGGTCAGTACTGAGGGAGTGCTGCACTGTCAGAGGGTCAGTACTGTGGTAGCGCTGCACTGTCAGAGGGTCAGTACTGAGGGAGTGCTGAACTGTCAGAGGGTCTGTACTGAGGGAGAGCTGCACTGTTCGAGGTTGAGTACTGAGGTAGCGCTGCACTGTTAGATGTTCAGGACTGAGAGAGTGCTGCACTGTCAGAGGGTCAGTACTGAGGGAGTGCTGCACTGTCCGAGGGTCAGTACTGAGGTAGCGCTGCACTGTTAGATGGTCAGGACTGAGGGAATACTGCACTGTCAGAGGGTCAGTACTGAGGGAGTGCTGCACTGTCAGAGGATCAGTACTGAGGGAGTGCTGCACTGTCAGAGGGTCAGTACTGAGGGAGTGCTGCACTGTCAGTGGATCAGTACTGAGGCTGTGTTGCACTGTCAGAGGGTCAGTACTGAGGGAGTGCTGCACTGTAAGAGGGTCAGTACTGTGGGAATGCTGCACGGTCAGAGGGTCAGTACTGAGGGAGTGCTGCACTGTCAGAGGGTCAGTACTGAGGGAGTGCTGCACTGTCTGATGGTCAGTAATGAGGGTGTGTTGCACTGTCAGAGCGTCAGTGCTGATGGAATGCTGCACTGTCAGAGGGTCAGTACTGAGTGAATGCTGCACTGCCAGAGGGTCAGTACTGACGGAATGCTGCACTGTCTGGTGGTCACTAATGAGGAATTGCTGCACTGTGAGAGGGTCAGTACTGAGGGAGTGTTACACTGTCAGAGGGTCAGTACTGAGGGCGTGCTGCACTGCCAGAGGGTCAGTACTGAGGGAGTGCTGCACTGTCTGATGGTCAGTACTGAGTGAATGCTGCACTGCCAGACGGTCAGTACTGAGGGAATGCTGCACTGTCTGATGGTCAGTACTGAGGGAGTGCTGCACAGTCAGAGAGTCAGTACTGAGGGAATGCTGCACTGTCAGAGGGTCAGTACTGAGGGAATGCTGCACTGTCAGAGGGTCAGTACTGAGGTAGCGCTGCACTGTTAGCTGGTCAGTACTGAAGGAGTGCTGCACTGTTAGCTGGTCAGTACTGAGGGAGTGCTGCACTGTGAGAGTGTCTGTACTGAGGGAGCGGTGCATTCTCAGAGAGTCAGTACTGAGGGAGTACTGCACTGTGAGAGGGTCTGTACTGAGGGAGCGGTGCATTCTCAGAGGGTCAGTACTGAGGAAGCGGTGCACTGTGAGAGGTCCAGTACTGCGGGAGTGCTGCACTGTCAGAAGGTCAGTACTGAGGGAGTGCTGCACTGTCAGAGGGTCAGCACTGAGGGAGTGCTGCACTGTCAGAGGGCCAGCACTGAGGGAGTGCTGCACTGTCAGAGGGTCAGTACTGAGGGAGTGCTGCACAGTCAGAGAGTCAGTACTGAGGGAATGCTGAAATGTCAGAGGGTCAGTACTGAGGGAGTGCTGCACAGTCAGAGAGTCAGTACTGAGGGAATGCTGCACTGTCAGAGGGTCAGTACTGAGGGAATGCTGCACTGTCAGAGGGTCAGTACTGAGGGAGTGCTGCACTGTTAGCTGGTCAGTACTGAAGGAGTGCTGCACTGTCAGAGGATCAGTACTGAGGGAGTGCTGCACTATCAGAGGGTCAGTACTGAGGGAGTGCTGTACTGTCAGAGGGTCAGTTCTGAGGGAGTGCTGCACTGTCAGAGGGTCAGTAATGTGGGAGTGCTGCACTATCAGAGGGACAGTAATGAGGGAGTGTTGCACTATCAGAGGTTCAGTACTGAGGGAATGCTGCACTGTCAGAGGGTCAGTACTGAGGAAGTGCTGCACTATGAGATGGTCAGTACTGTGGGAGAGCTGCACTGTCAGAGCGTCAGTACTGAGGAATTGCTGCACTATGAGATGGTCAGTACTGAGGGAGTGCCACACTGTCAGAAGGTGAGTACAGAGGTTTGCGCTGCACTGTTAGATGGTCAGTACTGAGGGAGTGCTGCACTGTCTGATGGTCAGTAATGAGGGAGTGCTGCACTGTCAGAGTGTCTGTACTGAGGGAGTGCTGCACTGTCAGAGGGTGAGTACTGAGGTAGCGGTATATTCACAGAGGGTCAGTACTGAGGGAGTGCCGCACTGTCGGAGGGTGAGTACTGAGGTAGCGCTGCACTGTTAGATGGTCTGTACTGAGGGAGTGCTGCACTGTCAGAGGGTCAGTACTGAGGGAGTGCTGCACTGTGAGAGTGTCTGTACTGAGGGAGCGGTGCATTCTCAGAGAGTCAGTAATGAGGGAGTACTGCACTGTGAGAGGGTCTGTACTGAGGGAGCGGTGCATTCTCAGAGGGTCAGGAATGAGGAAGCGGTGCACTGTGAGAGGGCCAGTACTGCGGGAGTGCTGCACTGTCAGAAGGTCAGTACTGAGGGAGTGCTGCACTGTCAGAGGGTCAGCACTGAGGGAGTGCTGCACTGTCAGAGGGCCAGCACTGAGGGAGTGCTGCACGGTCAGAGGGTCAGCACTGAGGGAGTGCTGCACTGTCATAGAGTCAGTACTGAGGGAGCGGTGCATTCACTGAGGGTTAGTACTGAGGGAGCGCTACACTGTCAAAGAGCTGCATTGCCAGAGGGTCAGTACTGAAGGTGTACCGCGCAGTCACACGGTCGTTATGGGGGCAGTGCCACTCTGTCACATGGTCAGTACTGAGGTATTTCTGTACTGTGTGAGCGTCAGGATTGAGGGAATGCCGCACTGTCAGAGGGTCAGTACTGAGGGATCACTGCACTGTCGAACAGTCAGTAGTGAGGGACTGCTGCATTACCAGACAGCCATTTCTGAGGATTACTACACTGTCAAACGGTCAGTACTGAGGGAGCACTATACTGTCAGAGGGTCAGTACTGAGGGAGCATGCATTATCAAAAGGTCACGACTGAGGGAGCGCTGCACAGTGAGAGTGTCAAATCTGAGTCAGTGCAATTTCAGAGAGTCAGTACAGAGAGAGTGCTGCACAGTCAGATGGTCAGTACTGAGAGAGTGCTGCACTGTCAGATGGTCAGTACTGAGAGAGTGCTGCACTGTCAGAGGATCAGTAATGAGAGAGTGCTGTACTGTCAGATGGTCAGTACTGAGAGAGTGCTGCACTGTCAGACGGTCAGTACTGAGAGAGTGCTGCACTGTCAGATGGTCAATACTGAGAGAGTGCTGCACTGTCAGAGGATCAGTACTGAGAGAGTGCTGCACTGTCAGTTGGTCAGTACTGAGAGAGTGCTGCACTGTCAGATGGTCAGTACTGAGAGAGTGCTGCACTGTCTGAGGGTCAGTACTGAGGGAGTGCTGCACTGTCAGAGAGTCAGTACTGAGGGAGTGCTGAACTGTCAGAGGGTCTGTACTGAGGGAGTGCTGCACTGTCAGAGGTGAGTACTGAGGTAGCGCTGCACTGTTAGATGGTCAGGAGTGAGGGAGTGCTGCACTGTCAGAGGGTCAGTACTGAGGGAGTGCTGCAGTGTCAGAGGGTGAGTACTGAGGTAGCGGTATATTCACAGAGGGTCAGTACTGAGGGAGTGCCGCACTGTCGGAGGGTGAGTACTGAGGTCGCGCTGCACTGTTAGATGGTCAGTACTGAGGGAGTGTTGCACTGTCAGAGGGTCAGTACTGAGGGAGTGCTGCACTGTCAGAGTGTCAGTACTGAGGGAATGCTGCACTGTCAGAGGGTCAGTACTGAGGGAGTGTTGCACTGTCGGAGGGTCAGTACTGAGGGAGAGCTGCACTGTCGGAGGGTCAACACTGAGGGAATGCTGCACTGTCAGAGGGTCAGTACAGAGGGACTGCTGCACTGTCGGAGGGTCAACACTGAGGGAGTGCTGCACTGTCGGAGGGTCAGTAGTGAGGGAGTGTTGCACTGTCGGAGAGTCAACACTGAGGGAATGCTGCACTGTTAGAGGGTCAGTACTGAGGGAGTGCTGCACTGTCAGAGGGTCAGTACTGAGGGAGTGCTGCACTGTCAGAGGATCAGTACTGAGGGAGTGCAGTAATGTCAGAGGGTTAGTACTGTGGGAGTGCTTCACTGTCAGATGGTCAGTAATGACGTAGTGCTGCACTGTCAGAGGGTCAGTACTGAGGGAATGCTGCACTGTCAGAGGATCAGTATTGAGGAAGTGCTGCACTGTGAGAGAGTCAGTGCTGAGGGAGTGCTGCACTTTCAGAGGGTCAGTACTGAGGGAGTGCTGCACTCTCGGCGGGTCAGTACTGAGGGAGAGCTGCACTGTCGGAGGGTCAACACTGAGGGAATGCTGCACTGTCAGAGGGTCAGTACAGAGGGACTGCTGCACTGTCGGAGGGTCAACACTGAGGGAGTGCTGCACTGTCGGAGGGTCAGTAGTGAGGGAGTGTTGCACTGTCGGAGAGTCAACACTGAGGGAATGCTGCACTGTCAGAGGGTCAGTACTGAGGGAGTGCTGCACTGTCAGAGGGTCAGTACTGAGGGAGTGCTGCACTGTCAGAGGGTCAGTACTGAGGGAGTGCAGTAATGTCAGAGGGTTAGTACTGTGGGAGTGCTTCACTGTCAGATAGTCAGTAATGACGTAGTGCTGCACTGTCAGAGGGTCAGTACTGAGGGAATGCTGCACTGTCAGAGGATCAGTGTTGAGGAAGTGCTGCACTGTGAGAGAGTCAGTGCTGAGGGAGTGCTGCACTTTCAGAGGGTCAGTACTGAGGGAGTGCTGCACTGTCAGAGGGTCAGTACTGAGGGAGTGCTGCACTCTCAGACGGTCTGTACTGAGGGAGCGGTGCATTCTCAGAGGGTCAGTACTGAAGGAGCACGACACTGTTCGATTGTCAGAACTAAAGGATCGCTGCACTGTCAAAGGGCTGCAAGGTCATAGGGTCAGTTCTGAGGATCAGTAATGAGGGAGTGCTGCACTGTTAGATGGTCAGTACTGAGGGAATGCTGCACTATCAGAGGGTCAGTACTGAGGGAGTGCTGCACTGTCAGAGGGTTTGTACTGTGGGAGTGCTGCACTATCAGAGGGACAGTAAGGAGGGAGTGTTGCACTATCAGAGGCTCAGTACTGAGGGATTGCTGCACTGTCAAAAGATCAGTATTGAGGAAATGCTGCACTGTTAAAGGGTTAGTACGGAGGGAGTGCTGCACTGTGAGAGTGTCTGTACTGAGGGAGCGGTGCATTCTCAGAGGGTCAGTACTGAGGGAGTGCTGCACTGTGAGAGTGTCTGTACTGAGGGAGCGGTGCATTCTCAGAGGATAAGTACTGAGGGAGCACTACACTGTTCGATTGTCAGAACTAAAGGATCGCTGCACTGTCAAAGGGCTGCAAGCTCATAGGGTCAGTTCTGCGGGAATGCTGCACTGTCAGAGGGTCAGTACTGACGGAGTGCTGCACTGTCAGAGGGTCAGTACTGAGGGAGTGCTGCACTGTCAGTGGGTCAGTACTGAGGGAGTGCTGCACTGCTCGATCGTCAGTACTGAGGGAGTGCTGCACTGTCAGAGGGTCAGGACTGAGGGAGTGCTGCACTGACAGAGGGTCAGTACTGAGGTAGCGCTACACTGTGAGATCGTCAGTACGGAGGAAGTGCTGCACTGTCAGAGGGTCTGTACTGAGGGAATGCTGCACTGACAGAGGGTCAGTAATGAGGGTGTGCTGCACTGTCAGAGTGTCAGTAATGAGGGAGTGCTGCACTGTTAGATGGTCAGTACTGAGGGAATGCTGCACTGTCAGAGGGTCAGTACTGAGGGAGTGCAGCACTGTCAGAGGGTCAGTAATGAGGGAGTGCTGCACTGTTAGATGGTCAGTACTGAGCGAATGCTGCACTGTCAGAGGGTCAGTACTGAGGGAGTGCAGCACTGTCAGAGGGTCAGTAATGAGGGAGTGCTGCACTGTTATATGGTCAGTACTGAGGGAATGCTGCACTGTTAGATGGTCAGTACTGAGGGAATGCTGCACTGTCAGAGGGTCAGTACTGAGGGAGTGCTGCACTGTCAGAGGGTCAGTAATGAGGGAGTGTTGCACTGTCAGAGGGTCAGTACTGAGGGAAGGCTGCACTGTCAGAGGGTCAGTAATGAGGGAATGCTGCAATGTCATATGTTCAGCACTGAGGGAATGCTGCACTGTCAGAGGGTGAGTACTGAGGTAGCGCTGCACTGTTAGAACATAGAACATAGAACATAGAAGAATACAGCGCAGTACAGGCCCTTGGGCCCTCGATGTTGCGCCGATCCAAGCCCACCTAAACTACACTAACCCACTATCCTCCATATACCTATCCAATGCCCTCTTAAATGCCCATAAAGAGGGAGAGTCCACCACTGTTACTGGCAGGGCATTCCATGAACTAACGACTCGCTGAGTGAAGAACCTACCCCTAACATCAGTCCTATATCTACCCCCCCTTAATTTAAAGCTATGCCCCCTTGTAATACCCGACTCAATACGCGGGAAAAGGTTCATACTGTCGACCCTATCTAACCCCCTAATCATCTTGTACACCTCAATCAAGTCACCCCAAAACCTTCTTTTCTCTAGTGAAAACAGCCCCAAGTGCCTCAGTCTTTCCTCATACGATTTTCCTACCATACCAGGCAACATCCTGGTAAACCTCCTCTGCACCCGTTCCAATGCCTCCACATCCTTCCTAAAGTATGGCGACCAAAACTGCACACAATATTCCAGATGCGGCCGTACCAGAGTCTTATACAACTGCATCATGACCTCAGGACTCCGGAACTCAATTCCTCTACCAATAAAAGCCAGTACGCCATATGCCTTCCTCACCGCACTATTTACCTGGGTGGCAACTTTCAGAGATCTGTGTACATGGACACCAAGATCCCTCTGCTCATCCACACTACCAAGTATCCGACCATTAGCCCAGTACCCCATCTTCTTGTTATTCTTCCCAAAGTGAATCACCTCGCACTTAGCTACATTGAATTCCATCTGCCACCTTTCTGCCCAGCTCTGCAGCTTCTCTATATCCTGCTGTAACCTGCCACATGCTTCCTCACTGTCAACAACTCCTCCGACTTTCGTATCATCCGCAAACTTGCTCACCCAACCTTCTAACCCCTCTTCCAGGTCATTTATAAAAATGACAAACAGCAATGGTCCCAAAACAGATCCTTGCGGAACACCGCTAGTGACGGCACTCCATGAAGAAACTTTGCCATCAACTACTACCCTCTGTCTTCTTCCATCCAGCCAATTCCTAATCCAAACCTCCAACTCACCCTCAATGCCATATCTCCGTATTTTCTGCAGTAGCCTACCATGGGGAACCTTATCAAACGCCTTACTAAAATCCATATATACCACATCTACCGCTTTCCCCTCATCAACCTCCTTCGTCACCTTTTCAAAGAATTCAATAAGGTTTGTGAGGCACGACTTGCCCTTCACAAAACCATGCTGACTATCCTTGATCACATTATTCCTATCTAGATGTGCATAAATCCTATCCCTTACAATTCTCTCTAAGACTTTGCCCACAACAGAAGTGAGACTCACCGGCCTATAGTTACTAGGGCTATCCCTACTCCCCTTTTTGAACAAGGGAACCACATTTGCTATCCTCCAGTCTTCTGGGACTACTCCTGTAGACAAAGAGGACATAAAAATCAAGGCCAATGGCTCTGCAATCTCCTCCCTTGCTTCCCAGAGAATCCTAGGATAAATGCCATCAGGCCCAGGGGACTTATCTATTTTCACCTTTTCCAGGATTTCCAACACCTCTTCTCTACATACCTCAAAGCCATCCATTCTACTTATTTGTGCCTTAGTATTCTCATCGACAACAATGCCCTGTTCCTGAGTGAATACTGAAGAAAAGTATTCATTCAGTGTCTCCCCAATCTCTTCCGCCTCCACACGCAACTTCCCCCTACTATCCTTGACTGGACCTATTCCTACCCTAGTCATTCTTTTATTCCTAACATACCTATAGAAAGCCTTAGGGTTTTCCCTAATCCTATCTACTAAGGACCTTTCATGTCCCCTCCTTGCTGCTTTTAGCTCTCTCTTCAGGTCCTTCCTGGCTACCCTATAACTCTCAATCGCCCCAATTGAACCTTCACGTCTCATCTTGAGATAGGCCGCCCTCTTCCATTTAACAAGGGATTCCAATTCCTTATTAAACCACGGCTCCCTCGCACGACCCTTTCCTTCCTGCCTGACAGGTACATAATTATCAAGGACACTCAATAGTTGCCCCTTGAACAAGTTCCACATATCATTTACACTCTTGCCTTGGAGTCTACTTTTCCAAGCCACACATCCTAAGTCATGCCTCACCGCATCATAATTTCCCTTACCCCAGCTATAATTCTTGCCCTGTAGTACACACTTATCCCTCTCCATCACGAGAGTAAAAATCACCGAATTATGGTCACTATCCCCAAAGTGCTCACCTACCTCTAATTCTAACACCTGGCCTGGTTCGTTACCCAGAACCAAATCCAGTATGGCCTCACCTCTTGTTGGCCTGTCTACATATTGTGTCAGGAAACTCTCCTGCACACATTGAACAAACACTGACCCATCTAACGAACTTGAGCTATAGCTTTCCCAATCAATATCAGGAAAGTTAAAGTCCCCCATAACAACCACCCTATTACTGTCACTCATCTCCTGAATCACCTTCCCAATCCTTTCTTCAATGATTCTAGGACTATTAGGAGGCCTGTAAAAGACTCCTAACAGGGTGACCTCACCTTTCCTATTCCTAACCTCAGCCCAAACTACCTCAGATGGCAAGTCCTCATCCATCGTCCTTTCCACCGCTGTAATACTATCTTTGACAAGCAATGCCACACCTCCCCCTCTTTTACCCCCACCTCTGACCCTACTAAAACATTTAAATCCCGGAACCTGCAACAGCCAATCCTGTCCCTGTTCTAGCCATGTCTCCGTAATAGCCACAACATCGAAGTCCCAGGTACCAACCAACGCTGCAAGTTCACCTACCTTATTTCGTATACTTCTTGCATTGAAGTATACACACTTCAAGCCACTTTCCTGTTTACAGGCACCCTCCTTGGAAATTGATGCCATGTTCCTCACCTCCCTACACTCCAGGCCCTGCACCCTGAAGCTACGATCTGGGTTCCCATGCCCCTGCCGAGTTAGTTTAAACCCCCCCCAAGAGCACTAGCAAACCTCCCCCCAAGGATACTGGTTCCCCTCAGGTTCAGGTGTAGACCATCCTGTTTATAGAGGTCCCACCGTCCCCAGAAAGAACCCCAGTTATCCAAAAACTGGAACCCCTCCCTCCTGCACCATCCCTGAAGCCACGCATTTAATTGTTCTCTCTCCCTATTCCTCGAATCTCTATCACGTGGCACGGGTAACAAACCAGAGACAACAACTCTGTTTGTTCTAACTCCAAGCTTCCAACCTAGCTCCCTGAAAGCCTGTCTAACATCCTCAGCACTCCTCCTACCTATGTCGTTGGTGCCAATGTGGACCACGACTTCGGGTTGCTCCCCCTCCCCCTCCAGGACCCAGAAAACACGATCAGAGACATCACGTACCCTTGCACCTGGGAGGCAACATACCAAACGTGAGTCTCTCTCGTTCCCACAAAACCGCCTATCTGTGCCACGAACTATCGAGTCCCCAATTACTACTGCTCTGCTCTTCTTCACCCTTCCCTTCTGAGTAACGGGGACAGGCTCCGTGCCAGAGACCTGAGCCCCGTTACTTACCCCTGGTAAGTCATCCCCCCCACAAGTATCCAAAACGGTATACTTGTTCTTGAGGGGAATGGCCGCAGGAGGTCCCTGCACTGGCTGCTTCCTCCCAGTCCCCCTCACTGTAACCCATCTATCTGCCATCTTTGGAGTTACTACTTCCCTATAACTCTGATCTATGACCCCCTCTGCCTCCCGAATGATCCTAAGTTCATCCAACTCCAGCTCCAGTTCCCTAACACGGTCTTGGAGGAGCTGGAGATGGGTGCACTTCCTGCAAGTGTAATCGGCAGGGACGTCGATGGCATCCCTCACCTCATAGATGGTCAGGACTGAGGGAGTGATGCACAGTTAGAGGGTCAGTACTGATGGAGTGCTGCACTGTCAGAGGGTCAGTAAAGTGGGTGTGCTGCACTGTCAGAGGGACACAAATGAGGGAGTGTTGCACTGTTAGAGGGTCAATACTGATGGAACGCTGCACTGTCAGAGGGTCAGTACTGAGGGAATGCTGCACTGTCAGAGGGTCAGTACTGAGGGAATGCTGCACTGTCAGAGGGTGAGTACTGAGGTAGCGCTGCACTGTTAGATGGTCAGGACTGAGGGAGTGCTGCACAGTCAGAGGGTCAGTACTGATGGAGTTCTGCACTGTCAGAGGGTCAGTAAAGTGGGTGTGCTGCACTGTCAGAGGGTCAGTAATGTGGGTGTGCTGCACTGTCAGAGGGTCAGTACTGAGGGAATGCTGCACTGTCAGAGTGTCAGTACTGAGGGAATGCTGCACCCTGATGGCATTTATCCTAGGATTCTCTGGGAAGCAAGGGAGGCAACTATTGAGTGTCCTTGATAATTATGTACCTGTCAGGCAGGAAGGAAAGGGTCGTGCGAGGGAGCCGTGGTTTAATAAGGAATTGGAATCCCTTGTTAAATGGAAGAGGGCGGCCTATCTCAAGATGAGACGTGAAGGTTCAATTGGGGCGATTGAGTGTTATAGGGTAGCCAGGAAGGACCTGAAGAGAGAGCTAAAAGCAGCAAGGAGGGGACATGAAAGGTCCTTAGTAGATAGGATTAGGGAAAACCCTAAGGCTTTCTATAGGTATGTTAGGAATAAAAGAATGACTAGGGTAGGAATAGGTCCAGTCAAGGATAGTAGGGGGAAGTTGCGTGTGGAGGCGGAAGAGATTGGGGAGACACTGAATGAATACTTTTCTTCAGTATTCACTCAGGAACAGGGCATTGTTGTCGATGAGAATACTGAGGCACAAATAAGTAGAATGGATGGCTTTGAGGTATGTAGAGAAGAGGTGTTGGAAATCCTGGAAAAGGTGAAAATAGATAAGTCCCCTGGGCCTGATGGCATTTATCCTAGGATTCTCTGGGAAGCAAGGGAGGAGATTGCAGAGCCATTGGCCTTGATTTTTATGTCCTCTTTGTCTACAGGAGTAGTCCCAGAAGACTGGAGGATAGCAAATGTGGTTCCCTTGTTCAAAAAGGGGAGTAGGGATAGCCCTAGTAACTATAGGCCGGTGAGTCTCACTTCTGTTGTGGGCAAAGTCTTAGAGAGAATTGTAAGGGATAGGATTTATGCACATCTAGATAGGAATAATGTGATCAAGGATAGTCAGCATGGTTTTGTGAAGGGCAAGTCGTGCCTCACAAACCTTATTGAATTCTTTGAAAAGGTGACGAAGGAGGTTGATGAGGGGAAAGCGGTAGATGTGGTATATATGGATTTTAGTAAGGCGTTTGATAAGGTTCCCCATGGTAGGCTACTGCAGAAAATACGGAGATATGGCATTGAGGGTGAGTTGGAGGTTTGGATTAGGAATTGGCTGGATGGAAGAAGACAGAGGGTAGTAGTTGATGGCAAAGTTTCTTCATGGAGTGCCGTCACTAGCGGTGTTCCGCAAGGATCTGTTTTGGGACCATTGCTGTTTGTCATTTTTATAAATGACCTGGAAGAGGGGTTAGAAGGTTGGGTGAGCAAGTTTGCGGATGATACGAAAGTCGGAGGAGTTGTTGACAGTGAGGAAGCATGTAGCAGGTTACAGCAGGATATAGAGAAGCTGCAGAGCTGGGCAGAAAGGTGGCAGATGGAATTCAATGTAGCTAAGTGCGAGGTGATTCACTTTGGGAAGAATAACAAAAAGATGGGGTACTGGGCTAATGGTCGGATACTTGGTAGTGTGGATGAGCAGAGGGATCTTGGTGTCCATGTACACAGATCTCTGAAAGTTGCCACCCAGGTAAATAGTGCGGTGAGGAAGGCATATGGCGTACTGGCTTTTATTGGTAGAGGAATTGAGTTCCGGAGTCCTGAGGTCATGATGCAGTTGTATAAGACTCTGGTACGGCCGCATCTGGAATATTGTGTGCAGTTTTGGTCGCCATACTATAGGAAGGATGTGGAGGCATTGGAACGGGTGCAGAGGAGGTTTACCAGGATGTTGCCTGGTATGGAAGGAAAATCGTATGAGGAAAGACTGAGGCACTTGGGGCTGTTTTCACTAGAGAAAAGAAGGTTTAGGGGTGACTTGATTGAGGTGTACAAGATGATTAGGGGGTTAGATAGGGTCGACAGTATGAACCTTTTCCCGCGTATTGAGTCGGGTATTACAAGGGGGCATAGCTTTAAATTAAGGGGGGGTTGATATAGGACTGATGTTAGGGGTAGGTTCTTCACTCAGCGAGTCGTTAGTTCATGGAATGCCCTGCCAGTAACAGTGGTGGACTCTACCTCTTTATGGGCATTTAAGAGGGCATTGGATAGGTATATGGAGGATAGTGGGTTAGTGTAGTTTAGGTGGGCTTGGATCGGCGCAACATCGAGGGCCCAAGGGCCTGTACTGCGCTGTATTCTTCTATGTTCTATGTTCTATGTTCTATGTCAGATGGTCAGTACTGAGGGAGTGCTGCACTGTCAGAGGGTCAGTACTGAGGTAGCGCTGCACTGTCAGAGGGTCAGTACTGAGGGAGTGCTGCACTGTCAGAGGGTCAGTACTGTGGTAGCGCTGCACTGTCAGAGGGTCAGTACTGAGGGAGTGCTGAACTGTCAGAGGGTCTGTACTGAGGGAGTGCTGCACTGTTCGAGGTTGAGTACTGAGGTAGCGCTGCACTGTTAGATGGTCAGGACTGAGAGAGTGCTGCACTGTCCGAGGGTCAGTACTGAGGTAGCGCTGCACTGTTAGATGGTCAGGACTGAGGGAATACTGCACTGTCAGAGGGTCAGTACTGAGGGAGTGCTGCACTGTCAGAGGATCAGTACTGAGGGAGTGCTGCACTGTCAGAGGGTCAGTACTGAGGGAGTGCTGCACTGTCAGTGGATCAGTACTGAGGCTGTGTTGCACTGTCAGAGGGTCAGTACTGAGGGAGTGCTGCACTGTAAGAGGGTCAGTACTGTGGGAATGCTGCACGGTCAGAGGGTCAGTACTGAGGGAGTGCTGCACTGTCAGAGGGTCAGTACTGAGGGAGTGCTGCACTGTCTGATGGTCAGTAATGAGGGTGTGTTGCACTGTCAGAGCGTCAGTGCTGATGGAATGCTGCACTGTCAAAGGGTCAGTACTGAGTGAATGCTGCACTGCCAGAGGGTCAGTACTGACGGAATGCTGCACTGTCTGGTGGTCACTAATGAGGAATTGCTGCACTGTGAGAGGGTCAGTACTGAGGGAGTGTTACACTGTCAGAGGGTCAGTACTGAGGGCGTGCTGCACTGCCAGAGGGTCAGTACTGAGGGAGTGCTGCACTGTCTGATGGTCAGTACTGAGTGAATGCTGCACTGCCAGACGGTCAGTACTGAGGGAATGCTGCACTGTCTGATGGTCAGTACTGAGGGAGTGCTGCACAGTCAGAGAGTCAGTACTGAGGGAATGCTGCACTGTCAGAGGGTCAGTACTGATGGAATGCTGCACTGTCAGAGGGTCAGTACTGAGGTAGCGCTGCACTGTTAGCTGGTCAGTACTGAAGGAGTGCTGCACTGTTAGCTGGTCAGTACTGAGGGAGTGCTGCACTGTGAGAGTGTCTGTACTGAGGGAGCGGTGCATTCTCAGAGAGTCAGTACTGAGGGAGTACTGCACTGTGAGAGGGTCTGTACTGAGGGAGCGGTGCATTCTCAGAGGGTCAGTACTGAGGAAGCGGTGCACTGTGAGAGGTCCAGTACTGCGGGAGTGCTGCACTGTCAGAAGGTCAGTACTGAGGGAGTGCTGCACTGTCAGAGGGTCAGCACTGAGGGAGTGCTGCACTGTCAGAGGGCCAGCACTGAGGGAGTGCTGCACTGTCAGAGGGTCAGTACTGAGGGAGTGCTGCACAGTCAGAGAGTCAGTACTGAGGGAATGCTGAAATGTCAGAGGGTCAGTACTGAGGGAGTGCTGCACATTCAGAGAGTCAGTACTGAGGGAATGCTGCACTGTCAGATGGTCAGTACTGAGGGAATGCTGCACTGTCAGAGGGTCAGTACTGAGGGAGTGCTGCACTGTTAGCTGGTCAGTACTGAAGGAGTGCTGCACTGTCAGAGGATCAGTACTGAGGGAGTGCTGCACTATCAGAGGGTCAGTACTGAGGGAGTGCTGTACTGTCAGAGGGTCAGTAATGTGGGAGTGCTGTACTATCAGAGGGACAGTAATGAGGGAGTGTTGCACTATCAGAGGGTCAGTACTGAGGGAATGCTGCACTGTCAGAGGGTCAGTACTGAGGAAGTGCTGCACTATGAGATGGTCAGTACTGTGGGAGTGCTGCACTGTCAGAGGGTCAGTACTGAGGAATTGCTGCACTATGAGATGGTCAGTACTGAGGGATTGCCACACTGTCAGAAGGTGAGTACAGAGGTAGCGCTGCACTGTTAGATGGTCAGTACTGAGGGAGTGCTGCACTGTCTGATGGTCAGTAATGAGGGAGTGCTGCACTGTCAGAGGGTCAGTACTGAGGGAGTGCTGCACTGTCAGAGGGTGAGTACTGAGGTAGCGGTATATTCACAGAGGGTCAGTACTGAGGGAGTGCCGCACTGTCGGAGGGTGAGTACTGAGGTAGCGCTGCACTGTTAGATGGTCAGTACTGAGGGAGTGCTGCACTGTGAGAGTGTCTGTACTGAGGGAGCGGTGCATTCTCAGAGAGTCAGTAATGAGGGAGTACTGCACTGTGAGAGGGTCTGTACTGAGGGAGCGGTGCATTCTCAGAGGGTCAGGAATGAGGAAGCGGTGCACTGTGAGAGGGCCAGTACTGCGGGAGTGCTGCACTGTCAGAAGGTCAGTACTGAGGGAGTGCTGCACTGTCAGAGGATCAGCACTGAGGGAGTGCTGCACTGTCATAGAGTCAGTACTGAGGGAGCGGTGCATTCACTGAGGGTTAGTACTGAGGGAGCGCTACACTGTCAAAGAGCTGCATTGCCAGAGGGTCAGTACTGAGGGTGTACCGCGCAGTCACACGGTCGTTATGGGGGCAGTGCCACTCTGTCACATGGTCAGTACTGAGGTATTTCTGGACTGTGTGAGCGTCAGGATTGAGGGAATGCCGCACTGTCAGAGGGTCAATACTGAGGGATCACTGCACTGTCGAACAGTCAATAGTGAGGGACTGCTGCATTACCAGACAGCCATTTCTGAGGATTACTACACTGTCAAACGGTCAGTACTGAGGGAGCACTATACTGTCAGAGGGTCAGTACTGAGGGAGCATGCATTATCAAAAGGTCACTACTGAGGGAGCGCTGCACAGTGAGAGTGTCAAATCTGAGTCAGTGCAATTTCAGAGAGTCAGTACAGAGAGAGTGCTGCACAGTCAGATGGTCAGTACTGAGAGAGTGCTGCACTGTCAGATGGTCAGTACTGAGAGAGTGCTGCACTGTCAGAGGATCAGTAATGAGAGAGTGCTGTACTGTCAGATGGTCAGTACTGAGAGAGTGCTGCACTGTCAGACGGTCAGTACTGAGAGAGTGCTGCACTGTCAGATGGTCAATACTGAGAGAGTGCTGCACTGTCAGAGGATCAGTACTGAGAGAGTGCTGCACTGTCAGTTGGTCAGTACTGAGAGAGTGCTGCACTGTCAGATGGTCAGTACTGAGAGAGTGCTGCACTGTCTGAGGGTCAGTACTGAGGAATTGCTGCACTGTCAGAGAGTCAGTACTGAGGGAGTGCTGAACTGTCAGAGGGTCTGTACTGAGGGAGTGCTGCACTGTCAGAGGTGAGTACTGAGGTAGCGCTGCACTGTTAGATGGTCAGGACTGAGGGAGTGCTGCACTGTCAGAGGGTCAGTACTGAGGGAGTGCTGCACTGTCAGAGGGTGAGTACTGAGGTAGCGGTATATTCACAGAGGGTCAGTACTGAGGGAGTGCCGCACTGTCGGAGGGTGAGTACTGAGGTAGCGCTGCACTGTTAGATGGTCAGTACTGAGGGAGTGCTGCACTGTCAGAGGGTCAGTACTGAGGGAGTGCTGCACTGTGAGAGTGTCTGTACTGAGGGAGCGGTGTATTCTCAGAGAGTCAGTAATGAGGGAGTACTGCACTGTGAGAGGGTCTGTACTGAGGGAGCGGTGCATTCTCAGAGGGTCAGGAATGAGGAAGCGGTGCACTGTGAGAGGGCCAGTACTGCGGGAGTGCTGCACTGTCAGAAGTTCAGTACTGAGGGAGTGCTGCACTGTCAGAGGGTCAGCACTGAGGGAGTGCTGCACGGTCAGAGGGTCAGCACTGAGGGAGTGCTGCACTGTCATAGAGTCAGTACTGAGGGAGCGGTGCATTCACTGAGGGTTAGTACTGAGGGAGCGCTACACTGTCAAAGAGCTGCATTGCCAGAGGGTCAGTACTGAGGTTGTACCGCGCAGTCACACGGTCGTTATGGGGGCGGTGCCACTCTGTCACATGGTCAGTACTGAGGTATTTCTGTACTGTGTGAGCGTCAGGATTGAGGGAATGCCGCACTGTCAGAGGGTCAGTACTGAGGGATCACTGCACTGTCGAACAGTCAGTAGTGAGGGACTGCTGCATTACCAGACAGCCATTTCTGAGGATTACTACACTGTCAAACGGTCAGTACTGAGGGAGCACTATACTGTCAGAGGGTCAGTACTGAGGGAGCATGCATTATCAAAAGGTCACTACTGAGGGAGCGCTGCACAGTGAGAGTGTCAAATCTGAGTCAGTGCAATTTCAGAGAGTCAGTACAGAGAGAGTGCTGCACAGTCAGATGGTCAGTACTGAGAGAGTGCTGCACTGTCAGATGGTCAGTACTGAGAGAGTGCTGCACTGTCAGAGGATCAGTAATGAGAGAGTGCTGTTCTGTCAGATGGTCAGCACTGAGAGAGTGCTGCACTGTCAGACGGTCAGTACTGAGAGAGTGCTGCACGGTCAGATGGTCAGTACTGAGGGAGTGCTGCACTGTCAGAGGGTCAGTAATGTGGGAGTGCTGTACTATCAGAGGGACAGTAATGAGGGAGTGTTGCAATATCAGAGGGTCAGTACTGAGGGAATGCTGCACTGTCAGAGGGTCAGTACTGAGGAAGTGCTGCACTATGAGACGGTCAGTACTGTGGGAGTGCTGCACTGTCAGAGGGTCAGTACTGAGGAATTGCTGCACTATGAGATGGTCAGTACTGAGGGATTGCCACACTGTCAGAAGGTGAGTACAGAGGTAGCGCTGCACTGTTAGATGGTCAGTACTGAGGGAGTGCTGCACTGTCTGATGGTCAGTAATGAGGGAGTGCTGCACTGTCAGAGGGTCAGTACTGAGGGAGTGCTGCACTGTCAGAGGGTGAGTACTGAGGTAGCGGTATATTCACAGAGGGTCAGTACTGAGGGAGTGCCGCACTGTCGGAGGGTGAGTACTGAGGTAGCGCTGCACTGTTAGATGGTCAGTACTGAGGGAGTGCTGCACTGTCAGAGGGTCAGTACTGAGGGAGTGCTGCACTGTGAGAGTGTCTGTACTGAGGGAGCGGTGCATTCTCAGAGAGTCAGTAATGAGGGAGTACTGCACTGTGAGAGGGTCTGTACTGAGGGAGCGGTGCATTCTCAGAGGGTCAGGAATGAGGAAGCGGTGCACTGTGAGAGGGCCAGTACTGCGGGAGTGCTGCACTGTCAGAAGGTCAGTACTGAGGGAGTGCTGCACTGTCAGAGGGTCAGCACTGAGGGAGTGCTGCACTGTCATAGAGTCAGTACTGAGGGAGCGGTGCATTCACTGAGGGTTAGTACTGAGGGAGCGCTACACTGTCAAAGAGCTGCATTGCCAGAGGGTCAGTACTGAGGGTGTACCGCGCAGTCACACGGTCGTTATGGGGGCAGTGCCACTCTGTCACATGGTCAGTACTGAGGTATTTCTGTACTGTGTGAGCGTCAGGATTGAGGGAATGCCGCACTGTCAGAGGGTCAATACTGAGGGATCACCGCACTGTCGAACAGTCAATAGTGAGGGACTGCTGCATTACCAGACAGCCATTTCTGAGGATTACTACACTGTCAAACGGTCAGTACTGAGGGAGCACTATACTGTCAGAGGGTCAGTACTGAGGGAGCATGCATTATCAAAAGGTCACTACTGAGGGAGCGCTGCACAGTGAGAGTGTCAAATCTGAGTCAGTGCAATTTCAGAGAGTCAGTACAGAGAGAGTGCTGCACAGTCAGATGGTCAGTACTGAGAGAGTGCTGCACTGTCAGATGGTCAGTACTGAGAGAGTGCTGCACTGTCAGAGGATCAGTAATGAGAGAGTGCTGTACTGTCAGATGGTCAGTACTGAGAGAGTGCTGCACTGTCAGACGGTCAGTACTGAGAGAGTGCTGCACTGTCAGATGGTCAATACTGAGAGAGTGCTGCACTGTCAGAGGATCAGTACTGAGAGAGTGCTGCACTGTCAGTTGGTCAGTACTGAGAGAGTGCTGCACTGTCAGATGGTCAGTACTGAGAGAGTGCTGCACTGTCTGAGGGTCAGTACTGAGGGAGTGCTGCACTGTCAGAGAGTCAGTACTGAGGGAGTGCTGAACTGTCAGAGGGTCTGTACTGAGGGAGTGCTGCACTGTCAGAGGTGAGTACTGAGGTAGCGCTGCACTGTTAGATGGTCAGGACTGAGGGAGTGCTGCACTGTCAGAGTGTCAGTACTGAGGGAGTGCTGCACTGTCAGAGGGTGAGTACTGAGGTAGCGGTATATTCACAGAGGGTCAGTACTGAGGGAGTGCCGCACTGTCGGAGGGTGAGTGCTGAGGTAGCGCTGCACTGTTAGATGGTCAGTACTGAGGGAGTGCTGCACTGTCAGAGGGTCAGTACTGAGGGAGTGCTGCACTGTGAGAGTGTCTGTACTGAGGGAGCGGTGCATTCTCAGAGAGTCAGTAATGAGGGAGTACTGCACTGTGAGAGGGTCTGTACTGAGGGAGCGGTGCATTCTCAGAGGGTCAGGAATGAGGAAGCGGTGCACTGTGAGAGGGCCAGTACTGCGGGAGTGCTGCACTGTCAGAAGGTCAGTACTGAGGGAGTGCTGCACTGTCAGAGGGTCAGCACTGAGGGAGTGCTGCACGGCCAGAGGGTCAGCACTGAGGGAGTGCTGCACTGTCATAGAGTCAGTACTGAGGGAGCGGTGCATTCACTGAGGGTTAGTACTGAGGGAGCGCTACACTGTCAAAGAGCTGCATTGCCAGAGGGTCAGTACTGAGGTTGTACCGCGCAGTCACACGGTCGTTATGGGGGCAGTGCCACTCTGTCACATGGTCAGTACTGAGGTATTTCTGTACTGTGTGAGCGTCAGGATTGAGGGAATGCCGCACTGTCAGAGGGTCAGTACTGAGGGATCACTGCACTGTCGAACAGTCAGTAGTGAGGGACTGCTGCATTACCAGACAGCCATTTCTGAGGATTACTACACTGTCAAACGGTCAGTACTGAGGGAGCACTATACTGTCAGAGGGTCAGTACTGAGGGAGCATGCATTATCAAAAGGTCACTACTGAGGGAGCGCTGCACAGTGAGAGTGTCAAATCTGAGTCAGTGCAATTTCAGAGAGTCAGTACAGAGAGAGTGCTGCACAGTCAGATGGTCAGTACTGAGAGAGTGCTGCACTGTCAGATGGTCAGTACTGAGAGAGTGCTGCACTGTCAGAGGATCAGTAATGAGAGAGTGCTGTACTGTCAGATGGTCAGCACTGAGAGAGTGCTGCACTGTCAGATGGTCAGTACTGAGAGAGTGCTGCACTGTCAGAGGATCAGTAATGAGAGAGTGCTGTACTGTCAGATGGTCAGCACTGAGAGAGTGCTGCACTGTCAGACGGTCAGTACTGAGAGAGTGCTGCACGGTCAGATGGTCAATACTGAGAGAGTGCTGCACTGTCAGAGGATCAGTACTGAGAGAGTGCTGCACTGTCAGTTGCTCAGTACTGAGAGAGTGCTGCACTGTCAGATGGTCAGTACTGAGAGAGTGCTGCACTGTCTGAGGGTCAGTACTGAGGGAGTGCTGCGCTGTCAGAGAGTCAGTACTGAGGGAGTGCTGAACTGTCAGAGGGTCTGTAATGAGGGAGTGCTGCACTGTCAGAGGTGAGTACTGAGGTAGCGCTGCACTGTTAGATGGTCAGGACTGAGGGAGTGCTGCACTGTCAGAGGGTCAGTACTGAGGGAGTGCTGCACTGTCAGAGGGTCAGTGCTGAGGTAGCGCTGCACTGTTAGATGGTCAGGACTGAGGGAGTGCTGCACTGTCTGAGGGTCAGAACTGAGGGAGTGCTGCACTGTCAGAGGGTCAGTATTGAGGGAGTGCTGCACTGTCAGAGGCTCAGTACTGAGGGAGTGCTGCACTGTCAGCGGGTCAGTGCTGAGGGTGTGTTGCACTGTCAGAGGGTCAGTACTGAGGGAGTGCTGCACTGTCAGAGGGTCAGTACTGTGGGAATGCTGCACTGTCAGAGGGTCAGTACTGAGGGAGTGCTGCACTGTCAGTGGGTCAGTACTGAGGGAGTGCTGCACTGTCAGATGGTCAGTACTGAGAGAGTGCTGCACTGTCAGATGGTCAGTACTGAGAGAGTGATGCACTGTCAGAGGGTCAGTTCTGAGGGAGTGCTGCACTGTCAGAGAGTCAGTGCTGATTGAGCACCAACACTGTCAGAGTTTCAGTCCAGACGGCAAGGCTCGCTATCAGAGGATCTGCACTGAGAGAGCACTGCACCATCAGAGGATCAGTACTGAGGGAGTGCCTCATTGATAGAGGGTCAGTGTTAAGGGAGTGCTGCACTGTCAGAGGGTCAGTACTGATGGAATGCTGCACTGTCAGAGGGTCAGTACTGAGTGAATGCTGCACTGCCAGAGGGTCAGTACTGACGGAATGCTGCACTGTCTGATGGTCAGTAATGAGGAATTGCTGCACTGTGAGAGGGTCAGTACTGAGGGAGTGTTACACTGTCAGAGGGTTAGTACTGAGGGCGTGCTGCACTGTCAGAGGGTCAGTACTGAGGGAGTGCTGCACTGTCTGATGGTCAGTACTGAGTGAATGCTGCACTGCCAGAAGGTGAGCACTGAGGGAATGCTGCACTGTCTGATGGTCAGTACTGAGGGAGTGCTGCACTGTCAGAGGGTCAGTACTGAGGGAGTGCTGCACTGTCAGAGAGTCAGTACTGAGGGAATGCTGCACTGTCAGAGGGTCAGTACTGAGGGAATGCTGCACTGTCAGAGGGTGAGTACTGAGGTAGCGCTGCACTGTCAGAGGGTCAGTACTGAGAGAGTGCTTCACTGTCAGTGGGTCAGAACTGAGGGATTGCTGCACTATGAGATGGTCAGTACTGAGGGAGTGCTGCACTGTCAGAGGGTCAGTACTGAGGAATTGCTGCACTATGAGATGGTCAGTACTGAGGGAGTGCTGCACTGTCTGATGGTCAGCAATGTGGGAGTACTGCACAGTCAGAGGGTCAGTACTGAGGGAGTGCTGCACTGTCAGATGGTCACTACTGAGGGAGCGGTACATTCTCAGAGGGTCAGTACTGAGGGAGTTCCGCACTGTCAGAGGGTGAGTACTGAGGTAGCGCTGCACTGTTAGATGGTCAGTACTGAGGGAGTGCTGCACTGTCAGAGGGTCAGTACTGAGGGAGTGCTGCACTGTCAGAGTGTCTGTACTGAGGGAGTGGTGCATTCTCAGAGGGTCAGTACTGCGGGAGTGCTGCACTGTGAGAGAGTCTGTACTGAGGGAGCGGTGCATTCTCAGAGAGTCAGTACTGAGGGAGTGCTGCACTGTGAGAGGGTCTGTACTGAGGGAGCAGTGCATTCTCAGAGTGTCAGTACTGAGGAAGCGGTGCACTGTGAGAGGGTCTGTACTGCGGGAGTGCTGCACTGTCAGAGGGTCAGCACTGAGGGAGTGCTGCACTGTCATAGAGTCAGTACTGAGGGAGCAGTGCATTCACTGAGGGTTAGTACTGAGGTAGCGCTGCACTGTCAAAGAGCTGCACTGCCAGAGGGTCAGTACTGAGTGTGTACCGCACTGTCACACGGTCGGTATGGGGGCAGTGCCACTCTGTCACATGGTCAGTACTGAGGAATTTCTGCACTGTGTGAGCGTCAGTACTGAGGGAATGCCGCACTGTCAGAGGGTCAGTACTGAGGGAGCACTACACTGTCAGAGGGTCAGTACTGAGGGAGCATGCATTATCAAAAGGTCACTACTGAGGGAGCGCTGCACAGTGAGAGTGTCAATTCTGAGTCAGTGCAATTTCAGAGAGTCAGTACAGAAAGAGTGCTGCACAGTCAGATGGTCAGTACTGAGAGAGTGCTGCACTGTCAGATGGTCAGTACTGAGAGAGTGCTGCACTGTCAGAGGATCAGTACTGAGAGAGTGCGGCACTGTCAGATGGTCAGTACTGAGAGAGTGCTGCACTGTCAGATGGTCAGTCCTGAGAGAGTGCTGCACTGTCAGAGGGTCAGTTCTGAGGGAGTGCTGCACTGTCAGAGAGTCAGTGCTGAGTGAGCACCACACTGTCAGAGTTTCAGTCCAGACGGCAAGGCTCACTATCAGAGGATCTGCACTGAGAGAGCACTGCACCATCAGAGGGTCAGTACTGAGGGAGTGCCTCATTGACAGAGGGTCCGTATTGAGGGAGTGCTGCACTGTCAGAGGGTCAGTACTGAGGGAGTGCTGCACTGTCAGAGGGTTAGTACATAGAGAGTGCTGCACTGTCAGATAGACAGTACTGAGGCACTGCTGGACTGTCAGATGTGCAGGACCGAGGCAGAACGTCAGTGCTAAGGGACTGCTACACTGTCAATGAGTAAGTACTGGGGCAGTGCTGCACTGTCAGAGAGTCAGTTATGACGGAGTGCTGTACTGTCAGCGGTTTTGTGCTGAGTTTGGGCCACACTGTCGGAGGTCAGTATAGGGCCACTTCCACACAGTCAGAGAGTCAGTACTGAGGGAGTGGATCACTATCAGAGGATCAGTGTGGAGGGAGTGCAGCATTGTCAGAGGATCAGTGTGGGAGGAGTGCTGCATTGTCAGAGGGTCAGTGTGGAAGGAATGCAGCATTGTCAGAGGATCAGTATGGAGGGAGTACAGCATTGTCAGAGGATCAGTATGGAGGGAGTGTAGCATTGTCAGAGGATCAGTGTGGAGGGAGTGCTGCATTGTCAGAGGGTCAGTGTGGAAGGAATGCAGCATTGTCAGAGAATCAGTGTGGAGGGAGTGCAGCATTGTCAGAGGGTCAGTGTGGAGGGAGTGCAGCATTGTCAGAGGGTCAGTACGGAGGGAGTGCAGCATTGTCAGAGGGTCAGTGCGGAGGGAGTACAGAATTGTCAGAGGATCATTGTGGAGGGAGTGCAGCATTGCCATAGGGTCAGTGTGGAGGGAGTGCAGCATTGACAGAGGGTCAGTGTGGAGGGAGTGCATTATTGTCAGAGGGTGAGTATAGAGGGAGTGTAGCATTGTCAGAGGGTCAGTGTGGTGGGAGTGTAGCATTGTCGGAGGGTCAGTGTAGAGGGAGTGCAGCATTGTCAGAGGGTCAGTACGGAGTGAGTGCAGCATTGTCACAGGATCTGTCTGGAGGGAGTACAGCATTGTCAGAGGATCAGTATGGAGGGAGTGCTGCATTGTCAGAGGGTCAGTATGGAGGGAGTACAGCATTGTCAGAGGGTCAGTGTGGAGCGAGTGCAGCATTGTCAGAGGGTCAGTGTGGAGGGAGTGCAGTATTGTCAGAGAATCAGTATGTAGGGAGTGCAGCATTGTCAGAGGGTCAGTGTGGAGGAAATGCAGCATTGTCAGAGGATCAGTATGGTGGGAGTGCAGAATTGTCAGAGAATCAGTATGGAGGGAGTGCAGCATTGTCAGAGGGTCAGTGTGGAGAGAGTGCAGCATTGTCAGAGAATCAGTATGGAGGGAGTGCAGCATTGTCAGAGGGTCAGTGTGGAGGGAATGCAGCATTGTCAGAGAATCAGTATGGAGGTAGTGCAGCATTGTCAGAGGGTCAGTGTGGAGGGAGTGCAGCATTGTCAGAGGGTCAGTACGGAGGGAGTGCAGCATTGTCAGAGGGTCAGTGCGGAGGGAGTACAGAATTGTCAGAGGATCATTGTGGAGGGAGTGCAGCATTGCCATAGGGTCAGTGTGGAGGGAGTGCAGCATTGACAGAGGGTCAGTGTGGAGGGAGTGCATTATTGTCAGAGGGTGAGTATAGAGGGAGTGTAGCATTGTCAGAGGGTCAGTGTGGTGGGAGTGTAGCATTGTCGGAGGGTCAGTGTAGAGGGAGTGCAGCATTGTCAGAGGGTCAGTACGGAGTGAGTGCAGCATTGTCACAGGATCTGTCTGGAGGGAGTACAGCATTGTCAGAGGATCAGTATGGAGGGAGTGCTGCATTGTCAGAGGGTCAGTATGGAGGGAGTACAGCATTGTCAGAGGGTCAGTGTGGAGCGAGTGCAGCATTGTCAGAGGGTCAGTGTGGAGGGAGTGCAGTATTGTCAGAGAATCAGTATGTAGGGAGTGCAGCATTGTCAGAGGGTCAGTGTGGAGGAAATGCAGCATTGTCAGAGGATCAGTATGGTGGGAGTGCAGAATTGTCAGAGAATCAGTATGGAGGGAGTGCAGCATTGTCAGAGGGTCAGTGTGGAGAGAGTGCAGCATTGTCAGAGAATCAGTATGGAGGGAGTGCAGCATTGTCAGAGGGTCAGTGTGGAGGGAATGCAGCATTGTCAGAGAATCAGTATGGAGGTAGTGCAGCATTGTCAGAGGGTCAGTGTGGAGGGAGTGCAGCATTGTCAGAGGGTCAGTGTGGAAGGAGTGCAGCATTGTCAGAGAATCAGTATGGAGGGAGTGCAGCATTGTCAGAGGGTCAGTGTGGAGGGAATGCAGCATTGTCAGAGAATCAGTATGGAGGTAGTGCAGCATTGTCAGAGGGTTAGTGTGGAGGGAGTACAGCATTGTCACAGGATCAGTCTGGAGGGAGTACAGCATTGTCAGAGGATCAGTGTGGAGGGGGTGCAGCATTGTCAGAGGGTCAGTGTGGAGGGAATGCAGCATTGTCAGAGGATCAGTATGGAGGGAGTGCAGCATTGTCAGAGGATCAGTATGGAGGGTGTGCAGCATTGTCTGAGGGTCAGTATGGAGGGTGTGCTGCATTGTCAGAGGATCAGTGTGGAGAGAGTGCAGCATTGTCAGAGGGTCAGTGTGGAGGGAGTGCAGCATTGTCAGAGGGTCAGTGTGGAGGGAGTGCAGCATTGTCAGAGGGTCAGTGTGGAGTGAGTGCAGCATTGTCAGAGGGTCAGGATGGAGGGAGTGCAGCATTGCCAGAGGGTCAGTGCGGAGGGAGTACAGCATTGTCAGAGGGTCAGGATGGAAGGAGTGCAGCATTATCAGAGGGTCAGTATGGACGGAGTGCAGCATTGTCAGAGGATCAGTGTGGAAGGAGTGCAGCATTGTCAGTGGGTCAGTATGGAGGGAGTGCAGCATTGTCAGAGGATCAGTGTGGAGAGAGTGCAGCATTGTCAGAGGGTCAGTGTGGAGGGAGTGCAGCATTGTCAGAGTGTCAGTATGGAGGGAGTGCAGCATTGTCAGAGGATCAGTGGGAGGGAGTGCAGCATTGTCAGAGGGTCAGTGCGGAGGCAGAGCAGCATTGTCAGAGGGTCAGTGTGGAGGGAGTGCAGCATTGTCAGAGGGTCGGTGTGAGGGAGTGCAGCATTGTGAGAGGGCCAGGACTGAGAGATTGCTGTGCAGTGAGAGGGTCAGTAATGATGAAGTGCACACTCTCTGAGGGTCTGTGCTCATGGATGGCCATGCCATCAGAGTGTCGCACTGTGAGAAGGTTACGACTGAGGGATCACCGCGGTGTGAAAGGTTTAGAACTGAGGGAGCATGGCACTCTGAGGCGATTAGTACTGACGGATCACCGCGCTGTGAGGGGTTCAGTACTGAGGGATCGTCACGCTATGTGTTGGACCATCAGTACTGAATGATTGCTGCATTGCCAGAGGGTCAGTACTGAGGGAGTGATGCACACTCAAAGGGACATTACTGAGGGAGTGCTACACGGTCAGTGTGTCAATTCTGAGGGAGTGTTGTTTCAGAGTGTCAGTACTGAGGGAGTTCTGCTCTGTTGGAGGGTGAGTACTGAGAAAATTCCACGTTATCGGGAGTCAGTACCGATGGATGATGCACTGTGGGAGCATCTGTATTGAGGAAGTGCCACATTGTCGGAGGGGCAGGACTGAGGGAATGCCACACTGTATGAGTATCAGTACTGAGGGAATGCTGCACTGTAGAAATGTCAGTACAAAAAGAGAGCTGCAGAGTCAGAGGGTCAGTACTGAGGGAATGCTGTTCTGTCAGAGGGTCACTTCTGAGGGAATGCTGCAGAGTCAGAGGGTCAGTACTGAGGGAGTGCTGCACTGTCAGAGGGTCAGTACTGAGGGAGTGCTGCACTGTCAGATGGGTCAGCACTGACGGAATGCTGCAACTGTCAGAGGATCTGTACTGAGGGAATGCTGCACTGTCAGATGGTCAGTAATGTGGGAGTGCTGCACTGTCAGAGGGTCAGTAATGAGGGAGTGTTGCACTGCCAGACGGTCTGTACGGAGGGAGTGCTGCACTTTCTGAGGTACTGAGGGAGCACTATCTGAGGTAATGAGGGAGTACTCACTGAGGTTATGAGGGAGAACTTTCTTGGTTTTGAGGAAGCACCATCTGAGGTATTGAGGGAGCACGATCTGACGTATTGAGGGAGCACTTTCTGAGGTATTGAGGGAGAAATATCTGAGGTATTGAGGGAGCAATATCTGAGGTATTGAGGGAGCACTTTCAGAGGCATTGAGAGAGCACTTTCTGAGGTACTGACGGAGCACTTTCTGAGGTACGGAGGGAGCACTATCTGAGGTATTGAGGGAGTGCTATGTGATGTAATGAGGAAGCACTATCTGGGGTATTAAGGGAGCACTTTCTGAGGTACTGAGGGAGCACTTTCTGAGGTACTGAGGGAGCACTATCTGAGGTATTGAGGGAGTACTAACTAAGGTATTGAGGGAGCACTATCTGGGTTTTCAGGAAGCACTATCTGAGGTATTGTGGGTGCACTTTCTGAGGTACTGAGGGAGCACTTTCTGAGGTATTGACGGAGCACTATCTGAGGAACTGAGAGAGCACGTTTTGATATATTGAGGGATCACTTTCTGAGGTATTGAGGGAGCACTTTCTGAGGTCGTAAGCGAGTACTATCTGAGTTATTGAGGGAGCACTATCTGATGTACTGAGGAAGCAGTATCTGAGGCTTTGAGGGAGAACTAACTGAGGTACTGAGGGAGCACTCTCTGAGTCATTGAGGGAGCAATATCAGATGTACTGTGGAAACACTATCTGAGGTACTGAGGGAGAACTATCTGAGCTATTGAGGGAGCACTGTCTGAGAACCTGAGGGAGCACTGTCTGAGGTAATGAGGGAGCACTATCTGAGGTATTGAGGGAGAACTATCTGATGTACTGAGGAAGCGGTACCTGAGGCATTGAGGGAGAACTAACCTAGGTACTGAGGGAGCACTATTTGAGTCAGTGAGGTAGCACTATCAGATGTACTGTGGAAACACTATCTGAGGTACTGAGGGAGAACTATCTGAGGTACTGAGGGAGCAGTACCTGAATATTGAGGGAGCACATTCTAAGGTATTGAGGGAGCACTCTCTTAGGTATTAAGGGAGTACTATCTGAGGAACTGAGGGAGAACTATCTGAGGTACTGAGAAAGCACTATCTGTTGAACTGTGGAAGCAATATCTGAAGTATTGAGGGAGCAATTTCTGAGGTACTGAGGGAGCACTTTCTGAGGTATTGGGGGAGCACTATCTGAGGTACTGAGAGAGCAAATTTTGAAATATTTAGGGAGCATCTTCTGAGGTACTGTGGGAGAACAATCTGAGGTATTGAGGGAGCATTTTTTGAGCTATTGATGGAGCACGTCCTGATGTACTCAGGGAACACTTTCGATGGTACTGAGGGAGAACATTCTGAGGTACATGAGAGAGCACTTTCAGAGCTATTCAGGGAGCACTGTCTGAGGTATTGAGGGAGCACCTTCTGAGCTTTGAGGGAGCACTGTCTGAGGTACTGAGGGAGAACTATCTGAGGAATAGAGAGCACATTATCTGATGTACTGAGGGAGAAATATCTGAGCTATTGAGGAAGCAAATTCTGAGGTATTGAGGGAGCACTTTCTGAAGTGTTGAGGGAGAACTGTCTGAGATATTGAGGGAGAACGATCTGACGTATTTAGGGAGCACATTCCGACGTATTGAGGGAGAAATATCTGAGATATTGAAGGAGCATTATCTGAGGTATTGAGGGAGCACGTTCAGAGGCATTGAGAGAGCTCTTCCTGAGGTACCGAGGGAGCACTTTCTGAGGTACTGAGGGAGCACTTTCTTAGGTACTGAGGAAGCACTATCTGAGGTATTGTGTGAACACTATCTGATGTAATGTGGAAGCAACATCTGAGGTATTGAGGGAGCACATTCTGAAGTATTGAGGGAGCAATTTCTGAGGTACTGAGGGAGCACTTTCTGAGGTATTGAGGGAGCACTATCTGAGGTACTGAGGGAGCACATTTTGAGATATTGAGGGAGCATCTTCTAAGGTACTGAGGGAGAACAATCTGAGGTATTGAGGAAGAACTATCTGAGGAATTGAGAGCACATTATCTGATGTACGGAGGGTGAAATATCTGAGCTATTGTGGGAGCACATTCTGAGGTGTTGTGGGAGCACATGCTGAGGTATTGAGGGAGCACTGTCTGAGAAACCAAGGGAGCACTTTCTGAGCTATTGAGGGAGCACTGTCTGAGATACTGAGGGAGCACTATCTGAGGTATTGAGGGAGAACTATCTGAGGAATTGAGAGCATATTATCTGATGTACTGAGGGTGAAATATCTGCGCTATTGAGGGAGCACATTCTGAGGTATTGTGGGAGCACATTCTGAGGTATTGAGGGAGCACCTTCTGAGGTATTGAGTGAGAACTATCTGAGATATTAAGGGAGAACGATCTGACGTATTGAGGCAGCAATTTCTGAGGCATTGAGGGAGAAATATCTGAGGTATTGAGGGAGCACATTTAGAGGCATTGAGGGAGCACTTTCTGAGGTACTGTGGGAGCACTTTCTGAGGTACTGAGGGAGCACTATCTGAGGTATTGAGGGAGTACTATCTGATGTAATGAGGAAGCAGTAGCTGAGGTATTGAGGGAGCACTTTCTGAGGTACTGATAGAGCACGATCTGAATTATTGAGGGAGCACTACCTGAGGTACTGAGGGACCACTATCTGAGGTATTGAGGGAGCTCTTTCTGCGGTATTAAGGGGGCACTATCTGAGGTACTGAGGGAGCATTTTTGAGATATTGAGGGAGCATTTTCTGAGGTACTGAGGGAGCGCTATCTGAGGTATTGAGGGAGCACTTTCTGAGGTATTAAGGGAGTACTATCTGAGGAACTCATGGAGAAATATGTGAGGTACTGAGGAAGCACTATCTGAGGTACTGAGGGAGATCTATCTGAGGTATTGAGGGAGAACTATTTGAGTTATTGAGGGCGCACTATCTGAGGTATTAAGGGAGTAGTATCTGAGGTAACGTGGGAGCACTATTTGAGTTATTGAGGGTGCACTATCTGATGAACTGAGGAATCACTATCTGAGGTATTGAGGAAACACTTTCTGAGGTACTGAAGGAGCACTTTCTGAGGTATTGAGAGAACACTATCTGAGGTACTCAGGAAGCACTATCTGAGGCATTGAGGAAGCACTATCTGAGCTATTGAGGTAACACTTTCTGAGGTACTGAGGAAGCACTATCTGAGGTATTGAGGGAGTACTGAGTGAGGTCTTGAGGGAGCACTTTCTGGGTTTGAGGAAGCACTGTCGGAGGTATTGAGGGAGCACTTTCTGAGGTACTGAGGGAGCACTTTCTGAGGTATTGAGGAAGCACTTTCTGAGGTAATGAGGGAACACAATCTGTTGTATTGAGGAAGCACTTTCTGAGATATTGAGGGAGAACTATCTGAGATATTGAGGGAGAACGATCTGACGTATTGAGGGAGCACTTTCTGAGGTATTGAGGGAGAAATATCTGAGGTATTGAGGGAGCAAGATCGGAGGTATTGAGGGAGCACTTTCAGAGGCATTGAGAGAGCACTTTCTGAGGTACTGACGGAGCACTTTCTGAGGTACGGAGGGAGCACTATCTGAGGTATTGAGGGAGTACTATCTAATGTAATGAGGAAGCACTATCTGAGGTATTAAGGGAGCACTTTCTGAGGTACTGAGGGAGCACTATCTGAGGTATTGAGGGAGTACTAACTGAGGTATTGAGGGAGCACTATCTGGGTTTTCAGGAAGCACTATCTGAGGTATTGTGGGTGCACTTTCTGAGGTACTGAGGGAGCACTTTCTGAGGTATTGACGGAGCACTATCTGAGGAACTGAGAGAGCAATTTTTGATATATTGAAGGATCACTTTCTGAGGTATTGAGGGAGCACATTCTGAGGTCTTAAGGGCGTACTATCTGAGTTATTGAGGGAGCACTATCTGATGTACTGAGGAAGCAGTATCTGAGGCATTGAGGGAGAACTAACTGAGGTACTGAGGGAGCATTCTCTGAGTCATTAAGGGAGCAATATCAGATGTACTGTGGAAACACTATCTGAGGTACTGAGGGAGAACTATCTGAGCTATTGAGGGAGCACTGTCTGAGAAACTGAGGGAGCACTGTCTGAGGTACTGAGGGAGCAATATCTGAGGTATTGAGGGAGAGCTATCTGAGGAATTGAGAGCACATTATCTGATGGTCTGAGGGAGAAATATCTGAGCAATGAGGGATCACATTCTAAGGTATTGTGGGAGCACATTCTGAGGTACTGAGGGAGCATTTTCTGAGGTATTGAGTGAGAACTATCTGAGATATTGAGGGAGAACGATCTGACGTATTGAGGCAGCAATTTCTGAGGCATTGAGGGAGAAATATCTGAGGTATTGAGGGAGCACTTTCTGAGGTACTGTGGGAGCACTTTCTGAGGTACTGAGGGAGCACTATCTGAGGTATTGAGGGAGTACTATCTGATGTAATGAGGAAGCACTATCTGAGGTATTAAGGGAGCACATTCTGAGGTACTGAGGGAGACCTTTCTGAGGTACTGAGGGAGCACTATCTGAGGTATTGAGGGAGTACTAACTGAGGTTTTGAGGGACCACTATCTGGGTTTTCAGGAAGCACTATCTGAGGTATTGTGGGTGCACTTTCTGAGGTACTGAGGGAGCACTTTCTGAGGTATTGAGGGAGCACTTTCTGAGGTCTTAAGGGAGTACTATCTGAGTTATTGAGGGAGCACTATCTGATGTACTGAGGAAGCAGTATCTGAGGCATTGAGGGAGAACTAACTGAGGTACTGAGGGAGCACTCTCTGAGTCATTGAGGGAGCAATATCAGATGTACTGTGGAAACACTATCTGAGGTACTGAGGGAGAACTATCTGAGCTATTGAGGGAGCACTGTCTGAGAAACTGAGGGAGCACTGTCTGAGGTAATGAGGGAGCACTATCTGAGGTATTGAGGGAGAACTATCTGATGTACCGAGGAAGCGGTATCTGAGGCATTCAGGGAGAACTAACCTAGGTACTGAGGGAGCACTATTTGAGTCAGTGAGGTAGCACTATCAGATGTACTGTGGAAACACTATCTGAGGTACTGAGGGAGAACTATCTGAGGTACTGAGGGAGCAGTACCTGAATATTGAGGGAGCACATTCTAAGGTATTGAGGGAGCACTCTCTTAGGTATTAAGGGAGTACTATCTGAGGAACTGAGGGAGAACTATCTGAGGTACTGAGAAAGCACTATCTGTTGTACTGTGGAAGCAATATCTGAAGTATTGACGGAGCAATTTCTGACGGTACTGAGGGAGCACTTTCTGAGGTATTGGGGGAGCACTATCTGAGGTACTGAGCGAGCAAATTTTGAAATATTTAGGGAGCATCTTCTGAGGTACTGTGGGAGAACAATCTGAGGTATTGAGGGAGCATTTTTTGAGCTGTTGAGGGAGCACGTCCTGATGTACTCAGGGAACACTTTCGATGGTACTGAGGGAGAACATTCTGAGGTACATGAGAGAGCACTTTCAGAGCTATTCAGGAAGCACGGTCTGAGGTATTGAGGGAGCACCTTCTGAGCTTTGAGGGAGCACTGTCTGAGGTACTGAGGGAGAACTATCTGAGGAATAGAGAGCACATTATCTGATGTACTGAGGGAGAAATATCTGAGCTATTGAGGAAGCAAATTCTGAGGTATTGAGGGAGCACTTTCTGAAGTATTGTGGGAGAACTGTCTGAGATATTGAGGGAGAACGATCTGACGTATTGAGGGAGCACTTTCCGACGTATTGAGGGAGAAATATCTGAGATATTGAAGGAGCAATATCTGAGGTATTGAGGGAGCACTTTCAGAGGCATTGAGAGAGCTCTTCCTGAGGTACTGAGGGAGCACTTTCTGAGGTACTGAGGGAGCACTATCTGAGGTATTGTGTGAACACTATCTGATGTAATGTGGAAGCACTATCTGAGGTTTTGAGGGAGTACTAAGCGAGGTCTTGAGGGAGCACTTTCTGTGTTTTGAGGAAGCACTATCTGAGGTATTGAGGGAGCACTTTCTGAGGGACTGAGGGAGTAGTACCTGAATATTGAGGGAGCACAATCTAAGGTATAGAGTGAGCACTCTCTGAGGTATTAAGGGAGTCTATCTGAGGAACTGAGGGAGTACTATCTGAGGGGCTGAGAAAGCACTATCTGTTGTACTGTGGAAGCAACATCTGAGGTATTGAGGGAGGACATTCTGAAGTATTGAGGGAGCAATTTCTGAGGTACTGAGGGAGCAGTTTCTGAGGTATTGAGGGAGCACTATCTGAGGTACTGAGGGAGCACATTTTGAGATATTGAGGGAGCATCCTCTGAGGTACTGAGGGAGAACAATCTGAGGTATTGAGGGAGAACTATCTGAGGAATTGAGAGCACATTATCTGATGTACGGAGGGTGAAATATCTGAGCTATTGTGGGAGCACATTCTGAGGTATTGTGGGAGCACATTCTGAGGTATTGAGGGAGCACTTTTTGAGGTATTGAGGGAGCACTGTCTGAGAAACCAAGGGAGCACTTTCTGAGCTATTGAGGGAGCACTGTCTGAGATACTGAGGGAGCACTATCTGATGTATTGAGGGAGAATTATCTGAGGAATTGAGAGCATATTATCTGATGTACTGAGGGTGAAATATCTGCGTTATTGAGGGAGCACATTCTGAGGTATTGTGGGAGCACATTCTGAGGTATTGAGGGAGCACTTTCTTAGGTATTGAGTGAGAACTATCTGAGATATTGAGGGAGAACGATCTGTCGTATTGAGGCAGCAATTTCTGAGGCATTGAGGGAGAAATATCTGAGGTATTGAGGGAGCACTTTTAGAGGCATTGAGGGAGCACTTTCTGAGGTACTGTGGGAGCAAATTCTGAGGTACTGAGGGAGCACTATCTGAGGTATTGAGGGAGTACTATCTGATGTAATGAGGAAGCAGTAGCTGAGGTATTGAGGGAGCACTTTCTGAGGTACTGATAGAGCACGATCTGAATTATTGAGGGAGCACTACCTGAGGTACTGAGGGACCACTATCTGAGGTATTGAGGGAGCTCTTTCTGCGGTATTAAGGGAGCACTATCTGAGGTACTGAGGGAGCACTTTTTGAGATATTGAGGGAGCATTTTCTGAGGTACTGAGGGAGCGCTATCTGAGGTATTGAGGGAGCACTTTCTGAGGTATTAAGGGAGTACTATCTGAGGAACTCATGGAGAAATATGTGAGGTACTGAGGAAGCACTATCTGAGGTACTGAGGGAGATCTATCTGAGGTATTGAGGGAGAACTATTTGAGTTATTGAGGGCGCACTATCTGAGGTATAAAGGGAGTAGTATCTGAGGTAACGTGGGAGCACTATTTGAGTTATTGAGGGTGCACTATCTGATGAACTGAGGAATCACTATCTGAGGTATTGAGGAAACACTTTCTGAGGTACTGAAGGAGCACTTTGTGAGGTATTGAGAGAACACTATCTGAGGTACTCAGGAAGCACTATCTGAGGCATTGAGGAAGCACTATCTGAGCTATTGAGGGAACACTTTCTGAGGTACTGAGGAAGCACTATCTGAGGTATTGAGGGAGTACTAAGTGAGGTCTTGAGGGAGCACTTTCTGGGTTTGAGGAAGCACTGTCTGAGGTATTGAGGGAGCACTTTCTGAGGTACTGAGGGAGCACTTTCTGAGGTATTGAGGAAGCACTTTCTGAGGTAATGAGGGAACACAATCTGTTGTATTGAGGAAGCACTGTCTGAGCTATTGAGGGAGCACTTTCTGACATATTGAGGGAGAACTATCTGAGATATTGAGGGAGAACAATCTGACGTATTGAAGGAGCACTTTCTGAGGTATTGAGGGAGAAATATCTGAGGTATTGAGGGAGCAATATCTGAGGTTTTGAGGGAGCACTTTCAGAGGCATTGAGAGAGCACTTTCTGAGGTACTGACGGAGCACTTTCTGAGGTACGGAGGGAGAATTATCTGAGGTATTGAGGGAGTACTATCTGATGTAATGAGGAAGCACTATCTGAGGTATTAAGGGAGCACTTTCTGAGGTACTGAGGGAGCACTTTCTGAGGTACTGAGGGAGCACTATCTGAGGTATTGAGGGAGTACTAACTGAGGTATTGAGGGAGCACTATCTGGGTTTTCAGGAAGCACTATCTGAGGTATTGTGGGTGCACTTTCTGAGGTACTGAGGGAGCACTTTCTGAGGTATTGAGGGAGCACTATCTGAGGAACTGAGAGAGCAATTTTTGATATATTGAGGGATCACTTTCTGAGGTATTGAGGGAGCACTTTCTGAGGTCTTAAGGGAGTACTATCTGAGTTATTGAGGGAGCACTATCTGATGTACTGAGGAAGCAGTATCTGAGGCATTGAGGGAGAACTAACTGAGGTACTGAGGGAGCATTCTCTGAGTCATTGAGGGAGCAATATCAGATGTACTGTGGAAACACTATCTGAGGTACTGAGGGAGAACTATCTGAGCTATTGAGGGAGCACTGTCTGAGAAACTGAGGGAGCACTGTCTGAGGTACTGAGGGAGCACTACTGAGGTATTGAGGGAGAGCTATCTGAGGAATTGAGAGCACATTATCTGAGGTACTGAAGGAGAAATATCTGAGCTATTGAGGGATCACATTCTAAGGTATTGTGGGAGCACATTCTGAGGTACTGAGGGAGCATTTTCTGAGGTATTGAGTGAGAACTATCTGCGATATTGAGGGAGAACGATCTGACGTATTGAGGCAGCAATTTCTGAGGCATTGAGGGAGAAATATCTGAGGTATTGAGGGAGCACTTTTAGAGGCATTGAGGGAGCACTTTCTGAGGTACTGTGGGAGCACTTTCTGAGGTACTGAGGGAGCACTATCTGATGTATTGAGGGAGTACTATCTGATGTAATGAGGAAGCAGTAGCTGAGGTATTGAGGGAGCACTTTCTGAGGTACTGATAGAGCACGATCTGAATTATTGAGGGAGCACTACCTGAGGTACTGAGGGACCATTATCTGAGGTATTGAGGGAGCACTTTCTGCGGTATTAAGGGAGCACTATCTGAGGTACTGAGGGAGCACTTTTTGAGATATTGAGGGAGCATTTTCTGAGGTACTGAGGGAGCGCTATCTGAGGTATTGAGGGAGCACTTTCTGAGGTATTAAGGGAGTACTATCTGAGGAACTCATGGAGAAATATGTGAGGTACTGAGGAAGCACTATCTGAGGTGCTGAGGGAGATCTATCTGAGGTATTGAGGGAGAACTATTTGTGTTATTGAGGGTGCACTATCTGATGAACTGAGGAATCACTATCTGAGGTATTGAGGAAACACTTTCTGAGGTACTGAAGGAGCACTTTCTGAGGTATTGAGAGAACACTATCTGAGGTACTCAGGAAGCACTATCTGAGGCATTGAGGAAGCACTATCTGAGCTATTGAGGGAGCACTTTCTGAGGTACTGAGGAAGCACTATCTGAGGTATTGAGGGAGTACTAAGTGAGGTCTTGAGGGAGCACTTTCTGGGTTTGAGGAAGCACTGTCTGAGGTATTGAGGGAGCACTTTCTGAGGTACTGAAGGAGCACTTTCTGAGGTATTGAGGAAGCACTTTCTGAGGTAATGAGGGAACACAATCTGTTGTATTGAGGAAGCACTGTCTGAGCTATTGAGGTAGCACTTTCTGAGATATTGAGGGAGAACTATCTGAGATATTGAGGGAGAACGATCTGACGTATTGAGGGAGCACTTTCTGAGGTATTGAGGGAGAAATATCTGAGGTATTGAGGGAGCAATATCTGAGGTATTGAGGGAGCACTTTCAGAGGCATTGAGAGAGCACTTTCTGAGGTACTGACGGAGCACTTTCTGAGGTACGGAGGGAGCACTATCTGAGGTATTGAGGGAGTACTATCTGATGTAATGAGGAAGCACTATCTGAGGTATTAAGGGAGCACTTTCTGAGGGACTGAGGGAGACCTTTCTGAGGTACTGAGGGAGCACTATCTGAGGTATTGAGGGAGTACTAACTGATGTATTGAGGGACCACTATCTGGGTTTTCAGGAAGCACTATCTGAGGTATTAAGGGAGCACTTTCTGAGGTACTGAGGGAGCACTTTCTGAGGTATTGAGGGAGCACTATCTGTGGAACTGAGCGAGCACTTTTTGATATATTGAGGGATCACTTTCTGAGGTATTGAGGGAGCACTTTCTGGGATATTGAGGGAGTACTATCTGAGTTATTGAGGGAGCACTATCTGATGTACTGAGGAAGCAGTATCTGAGGCATTGAGGGAGAACTAACTGAGGTACTGAGGGAGCACTATCTGAGGAATTGAGAGCACATTATCTGATGTACTGAGGGAGAAATATCTGAGCTATTGAGGGAGCACATTCTAAGGTGTTGTGGGAGCACATTCTGAGGTATTGAGGGAGCACTTTCTGAGTTATTGAGTGAGAACTATCTGAGATATTGAGGGAGAACGATCTGACGTATTGAGGCAGCAATTTCTGAGGCATTGAGGGAGAAATATCTGAGGTATTGAGGGAGCACATTTAGAGGCATTGAGGGAGCACTTTCTGAGGTTCTGTGGGAGCTCTTTCTGAGGTACTGAGGGAGCACTATCTGAGGTATTGAGGGAGTACCATCTGATGTAATGAGGAAGCAGTATCTGAGGTATTGAGGGAGCACTTTCTGAGATACTGAGGGAGCACTATCTGAGTTACTGAGGGTGCATTATCTGAGGTATTGGGGAGTAATAACTGAGGTATTGAGGGAGCACTTTCTGGGTTTTGAGGAAGCACTATCTGAGGTACTGAGGGAGCACTATCTGAGGTATTGAGGGAGTACTAATTGAGGTACTAAGGGAGCACCTTCTGAGGTATTGAGGGAGCACTATCTGAGGTACTGAGAGAGCACTTTTTGAGATATTCAGGGAGCACTTTCTGAGTTATTGAGGGAACACTATCTGATGTACTGAGGAAGCACGATCTGAGGCATTGAGGGAGAACTATCTGAGGGACTGAGGGAGCACTATCTGAGTTATTGAGCGAGCACTATCTGATGTACTGTGGAAACACTATCTGAGGTACTGAGGGAGAACTATCTGAGGTACAGAGGGAGAACTTTCTGAGGAATTGACAGCACATTATCTGATGTACTGAGGGAGTAATATCTGAGCTATTGAGGGAGCACATTCTAAGGTATTGTGTGAGCACATTCTGAGGTATTGAGGGGGCACTTTCTGAGGTATTGAGGGAGAACTATCTGAGATATTGAGGGAGAACGATCTGACGTATTGAGGGAGCACTTTCTGAGGTATTGAGGGAGAAATATCTGAGGTATTGAGGGAGCCATTTCTGAGGTATTGAGGGAGCTCTTTCAGAGGCATTGATTGATCACTTTCTGAGGTACTGAGGGAGCACTATCTGAGGTACTGACGACGCACCATCTGAGGTACTGACGGAGCACTATCTGAGGTATTGATGGAGAACTATCTGAGGAATTGAGAGCACATTATCTGATGTCGTGAGGCGGAAATATCTGAGCTATTGTGGGAGCACATTCTGAGGTGTTGTGGGAGCACATGCTGAGGTATTGAGGGAGCACTGTCTGAGAAACCAAGGGAGCACTTTCTGAGCTATTGAGGGAGCACTGTCTGAGATACTGAGGGAGCACTATCTGAGGTATTGAGGGAGAACTATCTGAGGAATTGAGAGCATATTATCTGATGTACTGAGGGTGAAATATCTGCGCTATTGAGGGAGCACATTCTGAGGTATTGTGGGAGCACATTCTGAGGTATTGAGGGAGCACCTTCTGAGGTATTGAGTGAGAACTATCTGAGATATTAAGGGAGAACGATCTGACGTATTGAGGCAGCAATTTCTGAGGCATTGAGGGAGAAATATCTGAGGTATTGAGGGAGCACATTTAGAGGCATTGAGGGAGCACTTTCTGAGGTACTGTGGGAGCACTTTCTGAGGTACTGAGGGAGCACTATCTGAGGTATTGAGGGAGTACTATCTGATGTAATGAGGAAGCAGTAGCTGAGGTATTGAGGGAGCACTTTCTGAGGTACTGATAGAGCACGATCTGAATTATTGAGGGAGCACTACCTGAGGTACTGAGGGACCACTATCTGAGGTATTGAGGGAGCTCTTTCTGCGGTATTAAGGGGGCACTATCTGAGGTACTGAGGGAGCATTTTTGAGATATTGAGGGAGCATTTTCTGAGGTACTGAGGGAGCGCTATCTGAGGTATTGAGGGAGCACTTTCTGAGGTATTAAGGGAGTACTATCTGAGGAACTCATGGAGAAATATGTGAGGTACTGAGGAAGCACTATCTGAGGTACTGAGGGAGATCTATCTGAGGTATTGAGGGAGAACTATTTGAGTTATTGAGGGCGCACTATCTGAGGTATTAAGGGAGTAGTATCTGAGGTAACGTGGGAGCACTATTTGAGTTATTGAGGGTGCACTATCTGATGAACTGAGGAATCACTATCTGAGGTATTGAGGAAACACTTTCTGAGGTACTGAAGGAGCACTTTCTGAGGTATTGAGAGAACACTATCTGAGGTACTCAGGAAGCACTATCTGAGGCATTGAGGAAGCACTATCTGAGCTATTGAGGTAACACTTTCTGAGGTACTGAGGAAGCACTATCTGAGGTATTGAGGGAGTACTGAGTGAGGTCTTGAGGGAGCACTTTCTGGGTTTGAGGAAGCACTGTCGGAGGTATTGAGGGAGCACTTTCTGAGGTACTGAGGGAGCACTTTCTGAGGTATTGAGGAAGCACTTTCTGAGGTAATGAGGGAACACAATCTGTTGTATTGAGGAAGCACTGTCTGAGCTATTGAGGGAGCACTTTCTGAGATATTGAGGGAGAACTATCTGAGATATTGAGGGAGAACGATCTGACGTATTGAGGGAGCACTTTCTGAGGTATTGAGGGAGAAATATCTGAGGTATTGAGGGAGCAAGATCGGAGGTATTGAGGGAGCACTTTCAGAGGCATTGAGAGAGCACTTTCTGAGGTACTGACGGAGCACTTTCTGAGGTACGGAGGGAGCACTATCTGAGGTATTGAGGGAGTACTATCTAATGTAATGAGGAAGCACTATCTGAGGTATTAAGGGAGCACTTTCTGAGGTACTGAGGGAGCACTATCTGAGGTATTGAGGGAGTACTAACTGAGGTATTGAGGGAGCACTATCTGGGTTTTCAGGAAGCACTATCTGAGGTATTGTGGGTGCACTTTCTGAGGTACTGAGGGAGCACTTTCTGAGGTATTGACGGAGCACTATCTGAGGAACTGAGAGAGCAATTTTTGATATATTGAAGGATCACTTTCTGAGGTATTGAGGGAGCACATTCTGAGGTCTTAAGGGCGTACTATCTGAGTTATTGAGGGAGCACTATCTGATGTACTGAGGAAGCAGTATCTGAGGCATTGAGGGAGAACTAACTGAGGTACTGAGGGAGCATTCTCTGAGTCATTAAGGGAGCAATATCAGATGTACTGTGGAAACACTATCTGAGGTACTGAGGGAGAACTATCTGAGCTATTGAGGGAGCACTGTCTGAGAAACTGAGGGAGCACTGTCTGAGGTACTGAGGGAGCAATATCTGAGGTATTGAGGGAGAGCTATCTGAGGAATTGAGAGCACATTATCTGATGGTCTGAGGGAGAAATATCTGAGCTATTGAGGGATCACATTCTAAGGTATTGTGGGAGCACATTCTGAGGTACTGAGGGAGCATTTTCTGAGGTATTGAGTGAGAACTATCTGAGATATTGAGGGAGAACGATCTGACGTATTGAGGCAGCAATTTCTGAGGCATTGAGGGAGAAATATCTGAGGTATTGAGGGAGCACTTTCTGAGGTACTGTGGGAGCACTTTCTGAGGTACTGAGGGAGCACTATCTGAGGTATTGAGGGAGTACTATCTGATGTAATGAGGAAGCACTATCTGAGGTATTAAGGGAGCACATTCTGAGGTACTGAGGGAGACCTTTCTGAGGTACTGAGGGAGCACTATCTGAGGTATTGAGGGAGTACTAACTGAGGTTTTGAGGGACCACTATCTGGGTTTTCAGGAAGCACTATCTGAGGTATTGTGGGTGCACTTTCTGAGGTACTGAGGGAGCACTTTCTGAGGTATTGAGGGAGCACTTTCTGAGGTCTTAAGGGAGTACTATCTGAGTTATTGAGGGAGCACTATCTGATGTACTGAGGAAGCAGTATCTGAGGCATTGAGGGAGAACTAACTGAGGTACTGAGGGAGCACTCTCTGAGTCATTGAGGGAGCAATATCAGATGTACTGTGGAAACACTATCTGAGGTACTGAGGGAGAACTATCTGAGCTATTGAGGGAGCACTGTCTGAGAAACTGAGGGAGCACTGTCTGAGGTAATGAGGGAGCACTATCTGAGGTATTGAGGGAGAACTATCTGATGTACCGAGGAAGCGGTATCTGAGGCATTCAGGGAGAACTAACCTAGGTACTGAGGGAGCACTATTTGAGTCAGTGAGGTAGCACTATCAGATGTACTGTGGAAACACTATCTGAGGTACTGAGGGAGAACTATCTGAGGTACTGAGGGAGCAGTACCTGAATATTGAGGGAGCACATTCTAAGGTATTGAGGGAGCACTCTCTTAGGTATTAAGGGAGTACTATCTGAGGAACTGAGGGAGAACTATCTGAGGTACTGAGAAAGCACTATCTGTTGTACTGTGGAAGCAATATCTGAAGTATTGACGGAGCAATTTCTGACGGTACTGAGGGAGCACTTTCTGAGGTATTGGGGGAGCACTATCTGAGGTACTGAGCGAGCAAATTTTGAAATATTTAGGGAGCATCTTCTGAGGTACTGTGGGAGAACAATCTGAGGTATTGAGGGAGCATTTTTTGAGCTGTTGAGGGAGCACTTTCTGATGTACTCAGGGAACACTTTCGATGGTACTGAGGGAGAACATTCTGAGGTACATGAGAGAGCACTTTCAGAGCTATTCAGGGAGCACGGTCTGAGGTATTGAGGGAGCACCTTCTGAGCTTTGAGGGAGCACTGTCTGAGGTACTGAGGGAGAACTATCTGAGGAATAGAGAGCACATTATCTGATGTACTGAGGGAGAAATATCTGAGCTATTGAGGAAGCAAATTCTGAGGTATTGAGGGAGCACTTTCTGAAGTATTGTGGGAGAACTGTCTGAGATATTGAGGGAGAACGATCTGACGTATTGAGGGTGCACTTTCCGACGTATTGAGGGAGAAATATCTGAGATATTGAAGGAGCAATATCTGAGGTATTGAGGGAGCACTTTCAGAGGCATTGAGAGAGCTCTTCCTGAGGTACTGAGGGAGCACTTTCTGAGGTACTGAGGGAGCACTATTTGAGGTATTGTGTGAACACTATCTGATGTAATGTGGAAGCACTATCTGAGGTTTTGAGGGAGTACTAAGCGAGGTCTTGAGGGAGCACTTTCTGTGTTTTGAGGAAGCACTATCTGAGGTATTGAGGGAGCACTTTCTGAGGGACTGAGGGAGTAGTACCTGAATATTGAGGGAGCACAATCTAAGGTATAGAGTGAGCACTCTCTGAGGTATTAAGGGAGTCTATCTGAGGAACTGAGGGAGTACTATCTGAGGGGCTGAGAAAGCACTATCTGTTGTACTGTGGAAGCAACATCTGAGGTATTGAGGGAGGACATTCTGAAGTATTGAGGGAGCAATTTCTGAGGTACTGAGGGAGCAGTTTCTGAGGTATTGAGGGAGCACTATCTGAGGTACTGAGGGAGCACATTTTGAGATATTGAGGGAGCATCCTCTGAGGTACTGAGGGAGAACAATCTGAGGTATTGAGGGAGAACTATCTGAGGAATTGAGAGCACATTATCTGATGTACGGAGGGTGAAATATCTGAGCTATTGTGGGAGCACATTCTGAGGTATTGTGGGAGCACATTCTGAGGTATTGAGGGAGCACTTTTTGAGGTATTGAGGGAGCACTGTCTGAGAAACCAAGGGAGCACTTTCTGAGCTATTGAGGGAGCACTGTCTGAGATACTGAGGGAGCACTATCTGATGTATTGAGGGAGAATTATCTGAGGAATTGAGAGCATATTATCTGATGTACTGAGGGTGAAATATCTGCGTTATTGAGGGAGCACATTCTGAGGTATTGTGGGAGCACATTCTGAGGTATTGAGGGAGCACTTTCTTAGGTATTGAGTGAGAACTATCTGAGATATTGAGGGAGAACGATCTGTCGTATTGAGGCAGCAATTTCTGAGGCATTGAGGGAGAAATATCTGAGGTATTGAGGGAGCACTTTTAGAGGCATTGAGGGAGCACTTTCTGAGGTACTGTGGGAGCAAATTCTGAGGTACTGAGGGAGCACTATCTGAGGTATTGAGGGAGTACTATCTGATGTAATGAGGAAGCAGTAGCTGAGGTATTGAGGGAGCACTTTCTGAGGTACTGATAGAGCACGATCTGAATTATTGAGGGAGCACTACCTGAGGTACTGAGGGACCACTATCTGAGGTATTGAGGGAGCTCTTTCTGCGGTATTAAGGGAGCACTATCTGAGGTACTGAGGGAGCACTTTTTGAGATATTGAGGGAGCATTTTCTGAGGTACTGAGGGAGCGCTATCTGAGGTATTGAGGGAGCACTTTCTGAGGTATTAAGGGAGTACTATCTGAGGAACTCATGGAGAAATATGTGAGGTACTGAGGAAGCACTATCTGAGGTACTGAGGGAGATCTATCTGAGGTATTGAGGGAGAACTATTTGAGTTATTGAGGGCGCACTATCTGAGGTATAAAGGGAGTAGTATCTGAGGTAACGTGGGAGCACTATTTGAGTTATTGAGGGTGCACTATCTGATGAACTGAGGAATCACTATCTGAGGTATTGAGGAAACACTTTCTGAGGTACTGAAGGAGCACTTTGTGAGGTATTGAGAGAACACTATCTGAGGTACTCAGGAAGCACTATCTGAGGCATTGAGGAAGCACTATCTGAGCTATTGAGGGAGCACTTTCTGAGGTACTGAGGAAGCACTATCTGAGGTATTGAGGGAGTACTAAGTGAGGTCTTGAGGGAGCACTTTCTGGGTTTGAGGAAGCACTGTCTGAGGTATTGAGGGAGCACTTTCTGAGGTACTGAGGGAGCACTTTCTGAGGTATTGAGGAAGCACTTTCTGAGGTAATGAGGGAACACAATCTGTTGTATTGAGGAAGCACTGTCTGAGCTATTGAGGGAGCACTTTCTGACATATTGAGGGAGAACTATCTGAGATATTGAGGGAGAACAATCTGACGTATTGAAGGAGCACTTTCTGAGGTATTGAGGGAGAAATATCTGAGGTATTGAGGGAGCAATATCTGAGGTTTTGAGGGAGCACTTTCAGAGGCATTGAGAGAGCACTTTCTGAGGTACTGACGGAGCACTTTCTGAGGTACGGAGGGAGAATTATCTGAGGTATTGAGGGAGTACTATCTGATGTAATGAGGAAGCACTATCTGAGGTATTAAGGGAGCACTTTCTGAGGTACTGAGGGAGCACTTTCTGAGGTACTGAGGGAGCACTATCTGAGGTATTGAGGGAGTACTAACTGAGGTATTGAGGGAGCACTATCTGGGTTTTCAGGAAGCACTATCTGAGGTATTGTGGGTGCACTTTCTGAGGTACTGAGGGAGCACTTTCTGAGGTATTGAGGGAGCACTATCTGAGGAACTGAGAGAGCAATTTTTGATATATTGAGGGATCACTTTCTGAGGTATTGAGGGAGCACTTTCTGAGGTCTTAAGGGAGTACTATCTGAGTTATTGAGGGAGCACTATCTGATGTACTGAGGAAGCAGTATCTGAGGCATTGAGGGAGAACTAACTGAGGTACTGAGGGAGCATTCTCTGAGTCATTGAGGGAGCAATATCAGATGTACTGTGGAAACACTATCTGAGGTACTGAGGGAGAACTATCTGAGCTATTGAGGGAGCACTGTCTGAGAAACTGAGGGAGCACTGTCTGAGGGACTGAGGGAGCACTACTGAGGTATTGAGGGAGAGCTATCTGAGGAATTGAGAGCACATTATCTGAGGTACTGAAGGAGAAATATCTGAGCTATTGAGGGATCACATTCTAAGGTATTGTGGGAGCACATTCTGAGGTACTGAGGGAGCATTTTCTGAGGTATTGAGTGAGAACTATCTGCGATATTGAGGGAGAACGATCTGACGTATTGAGGCAGCAATTTCTGAGGCATTGAGGGAGAAATATCTGAGGTATTGAGGGAGCACTTTTAGAGGCATTGAGGGAGCACTTTCTGAGGTACTGTGGGAGCACTTTCTGAGGTACTGAGGGAGCACTATCTGATGTATTGAGGGAGTACTATCTGATGTAATGAGGAAGCAGTAGCTGAGGTATTGAGGGAGCACTTTCTGCGGTATTAAGGGAGCACTATCTGAGGTACTGAGGGAGCACTTTTTGAGATATTGAGGGAGCATTTTCTGAGGTACTGAGGGAGCGCTATCTGAGGTATTGAGGGAGCACTTTCTGAGGTATTAAGGGAGTACTATCTGAGGAACTCATGGAGAAATATGTGAGGTACTGAGGAAGCACTATCTGAGGTGCTGAGGGAGATCTATCTGAGGTATTGAGGGAGAACTATTTGTGTTATTGAGGGTGCACTATCTGATGAACTGAGGAATCACTATCTGAGGTATTGAGGAAACACTTTCTGAGGTACTGAAGGAGCACTTTCTGAGGTATTGCGAGAACACTATCTGAGGTACTCAGGAAGCACTATCTGAGGCATTGAGGAAGCACTATCTGAGCTATTGAGGGAGCACTTTCTGAGGTACTGAGGAAGCACTATCTGAGGTATTGAGGGAGTACTAAGTGAGGTCTTGAGGGAGCACTTTCTGGGTTTGAGGAAGCACTGTTTGAGGTATTGAGGGAGCACTTTCTGAGGTACTGAAGGAGCACTTTCTGAGGTATTGAGGAAGCACTTTCTGAGGTAATGAGGGAACACAATCTGTTGTATTGAGGAAGCACTGTCTGAGCTATTGAGGTAGCACTTTCTGAGATATTGAGGGAGAACTATCTGAGATATTGAGGGAGAACGATCTGACGTATTGAGGGAGCACTTTCTGAGGTATTGAGGGAGAAATATCTGAGGTATTGAGGGAGCAATATCTGAGGTATTGAGGGAGCACTTTCAGAGGCATTGAGAGAGCACTTTCTGAGGTACTGACGGAGCACTTTCTGAGGTACGGAGGGAGCACTATCTGAGGTATTGAGGGAGTACTATCTGATGTAATGAGGAAGCACTATCTGAGGTATTAAGGGAGCACTTTCTGAGGTACTGAGGGAGACCTTTCTGAGGTACTGAGGGAGCACTATCTGAGGTATTGAGGGAGTACTAACTGATGTATTGAGGGACCACTATCTGGGTTTTCAGGAAGCACTATCTGAGGTATTAAGGGAGCACTTTCTGAGGTACTGAGGGAGCACTTTCTGAGGTATTGAGGGAGCACTATCTGTGGAACTGAGCGAGCACTTTTTGATATATTGAGGGATCACTTTCTGAGGTATTGAGGGAGCACTTTCTGGGATATTGAGGGAGTACTATCTGAGTTATTGAGGGAGCACTATCTGATGTACTGAGGAAGCAGTATCTGAGGCATTGAGGGAGAACTAACTGAGGTACTGAGGGAGCACTATCTGAGGAATTGAGAGCACATTATCTGATGTACTGAGGGAGAAATATCTGAGCTATTGAGGGAGCACATTCTAAGGTGTTGTGGGAGCACATTCTGAGGTATTGAGGGAGCACTTTCTGAGTTATTGAGTGAGAACTATCTGAGATATTGAGGGAGAACGATCTGACGTATTGAGGCAGCAATTTCTGAGGCATTGAGGGAGAAATATCTGAGGTATTGAGGGAGCACATTTAGAGGCATTGAGGGAGCACTTTCTGAGGTTCTGTGGGAGCTCTTTCTGAGGTACTGAGGGAGCACTATCTGAGGTATTGAGGGAGTACCATCTGATGTAATGAGGAAGCAGTATCTGAGGTATTGAGGGAGCACTTTCTGAGGTACTGAGGGAGCACTATCTGAGTTACTGAGGGTGCATTATCTGAGGTATTGGGGAGTAATAACTGAGGTATTGAGGGAGCACTTTCTGGGTTTTGAGGAAGCACTATCTGAGGTACTGAGGGAGCACTATCTGAGGTATTGAGGGAGTACTAATTGAGGTACTAAGGGAGCACCTTCTGAGGTATTGAGGGAGCACTATCTGAGGTACTGAGAGAGCACTTTTTGAGATATTCAGGGAGCACTTTCTGAGTTATTGAGGGAACACTATCTGATGTACTGAGGAAGCACGATCTGAGGCATTGAGGGAGAACTATCTGAGGGACTGAGGGAGCACTATCTGAGTTATTGAGCGAGCACTATCTGATGTACTGTGGAAACACTATCTGAGGTACTGAGGGAGAACTATCTGAGGTACAGAGGGAGAACTATCTGAGGAATTGACAGCACATTATCTGATGTACTGAGGGAGTAATATCTGAGCTATTGAGGGAGCACATTCTAAGGTATTGTGTGAGCACATTCTGAGGTATTGAGGGGGCACTTTCTGAGGTATTGAGGGAGAACTATCTGAGATATTGAGGGAGAACGATCTGACGTATTGAGGGAGCACTTTCTGAGGTATTGAGGGAGAAATATCTGAGGTATTGAGGGAGCCATTTCTGAGGTATTGAGGGAGCTCTTTCAGAGGCATTGATTGATCACTTTCTGAGGTACTGAGGGAGCACTATCTGAGGTACTGACGACGCACCATCTGAGGTACTGACGGAGCACTATCTGAGGTATTGATGGAGAACTATCTGAGGAATTGAGAGCACATTATCTGATGTCGTGAGGCGGAAATATCTGAGCTATTGAGGGAGCACATTCTGAGGTATTGAGGGAGCAATTTCTGAGGTATTGAGGGAGCACAATCTGAGGTATTGATGGAGCACTTTCTGAGGTATTGAGGGAGCACATTCTGAGGTATTGAGGGAATTCTGTCTGAGATATTGAGGGAGAATGATCTGACGTATTGAGGGAGCACTTTCTGACCTATAGAGGGAGAAATATCTTAGATATTGAGGGAGCAATATCTGAGGTATTGAGGGAGCACTTTCAGAGGCATTGAGAGAGCACTTCCTGAGGTACTGAGGGAGCACTTTCTGAGGTACTGAGGGAGCACTCTCTGTTGTACTGTGGAAGCAATATCTGAGGTATTGAGGGAGCACATTGTGAAGTATTGAGGGAGCAATTTCTGAGGTACCTTGGGAGCACTTTCTGAGGTATTGAGAGAGCAATTTCTGAGGTACTAAGGGGGCACTTTCTGAGGTATTGAGGGAGCACTATCTGAGGTACTGAGGGAGAACAATCTGAGGTATTGAGGGAGCACTTTCTGAGCTATTGAGGGAGCACTTTCTGATGTACTCAGGGAACACTTTCGATGGTACTGAGGGAGTACTTTCTGAGGTACATGAGAGAGCACTTTCTGAGCTATTGAGGGAGCACTGTCTGAGGTACTGAGGGAGCACTTTTTGAGCTATTGAGGGAGCACTGTCTGAGGTACTGAGGGAGCACTTTCTGAGGTACTGAGTGAGCACTATCTGAGGTATTGAGGGAGAACTATCTGAGGAATTGAGAGCACAGTATCTGAAGTACTGAGGGAGAAATATCTGAGCAATGGAGGGAGCACATTCTAAGGTATTGTGGGAGCATATTCTGAGGTATTGAGGGAGCACTTTCTGAGGTATTGAGGGAGCACTATCTGAGGTATTGAGGGAGTACTATCTGATCTAATGAAGAAGCACTATCTGAGGTATTGAGGGAGCACTTTCTGAGGTACTGAGGGAGCACTTTCTGAGGTACTGTGGGAGCACTATCTGAGGTATTGAGGGAGTACTAACTGAGGTATTGAGGGAGCACTTTCTGGGTTTTGAGGAAGCAATATCTGAGGTACTGAGGGAGCACTATCTGAGGTATTGAGGGAGTACTAACTGAGGTCCTTAGGGAGCACTTTCTGAGGTATTGAGGGACACTATCTGAGGTACTGAGAGAGCACTTTTTGAGATATTGAGGGAGCACTTCCTGAGGTGTTGAGGGAGCACTTCCTGAGTTTTTGAGGGAGCACTACCTGATGTACTGAGGAAGCACTATCTGAGGCATTGAGGGAGAACTATCTGAGGGACTGAGGGAAAACTATCTGAGGAATTGAGAGCACATTATCTGAACAACTGAGAGAGTAATATCTGAGCTATTGTGGGAGCACATTCCAAGGTATAGTTGGAGCACATTCTGAGGTATTGAGGGAGCACTTTCAGAGGCATTGATTGAGCATTTTCTGAGGTCCTGAGGGAGCGGTTTCTGAGGTATTGAGGGAGAACTATCTGAGATATTGAGGGAGAACGATCTGAAGTATTGAGGGAGCACTTTCTGAGGTATTGAGGGAGAAATATCTGAGGTATTGAGGGAGCAATGTCTGAGGTATTGAGGGAGCACTTTCAGAGGCATTGATTGAGCAGTTTCTGAGGTACTGAGGGTGCGCTTTCTGCGGTAATGAGGGAGCACTTTCTGAGGTACTGAGGGAGCACTATCTGAGGTATTGAGGGAGCACTATCTGATGTAATGAGGAAGCACTATCTGAGGTATTGAGGGAGCACTTTCTGAGGTATTGAGGGTGAAATATCTGAGGTATTGAGGGAGCAATTTCTGAGGTATTGAGGGAGCACTTTCAGAGGCATTGATTGAGCAGTTTCTGAGGTACTGAGGGTGCGCTTTCTGCGGTAATGAGGGAGCACTTTCTGAGGTACTGAGGGAGCACTATCTGAGGTATTGGGGGAGCACTATCTGATGTAATGAGGAAGCACTATCTGAGGTATTGAGGGAGCACTTTCTGAGGTATTGAGGGTGAAATATCTGAGGTATTGATGGAGCAATTTCTAAGGTATTGAGGGAGCACTTTCAGAGGCATTGATTGAGCACTTTCTGAGGTAATGTGGGAGCACTATCTGAGGGATTGAGGGAGTAATATCTGAGGTACTGACGAAGCATTATCTGAGGTACTGCGGAAGCACTATCTGAGGTACTGAGGAAGCACTGTCTGAGTTATTGAGGGAGCACTATCTGAGGTATTGAGGGATTACTAACTGAGGTCCTTAGGAAGCACTTTCTGAGGTACTGAGGGAGCACTATGTGACTTAATGAGAGAGCACGTTTTGAGATATTGAGGGAGCACTTTCTGAGGTGTTGAGGGAGCACTTTCTGAGTTATTGAGGGAGCACTATCTGTTGTACTGAGGAAGCACTATCTGAGGCATTGAGGGAGCACATTCTGCGGTATGAAGTGAGTACTATCTGAGGAACACAGGGAGAACTATGTGAGGTACTGAGGAAGCACTATCTGAGGTACTGAGGAAGCACTATCTGAGGTATTGAGGGAGCAATTTCTGAGGTACTGAGGGAGCACTTTCTGAGGTACTGAGGGAGCACTCTCTGAGGTACTGAGGGAGAACAATCTGACGTATTGAGGGAGCACTTTCTGAGCTATTGAGGGAGCACTTTCTGATGGACTCAGGGAACAATTTCGATGGTACTGAGGGAGTACTTTCTGAGGTACATGACAGAGCACTTTCTGCGCTATTGAGGGAGCACTGTCTGAGGTACTGAGGGAGCACTTTCTGAGCTATTGAGGGAGCACTGTCTGAGGTACTGAGGGAACACTTTCTGAGGTACTGAGGGAGCACTATCAGAGGTATTGAGGGAGAACTATCTGAAGAATTGAGAGCACATTATCTGATGTACTGAGGGAGAAATATCTGATGTACTGACGAAGCACTATCTGAGGTACTGAGGGAGCACTATCTGAGGTATTGAGGGAGAACTATCTGAGGGACTGAGGGAGCACTATCTGAGGTATTGAGGGAGTACTAACTGAGGTCCTTAGGGAGCACTTTCTGAGTTATTGAGGGAGCACTATGTGAGGTACTGAGAGAGCACTTTTTGAGATTTTGAGGGAGCACTTTCTGAGGTGTTGAGTGAGCACTTTCTGAGTTTTTGAGGGAGCACTATCAGATGTACTGTCGCAACACTATCTGAGGTACTGAGGGAGAACAACTGAGGTACTGAGGGAGAACTACCTGAGGAATTGAGAGCACATTATTTGATGTACTGAGGGAGTAATATCTGAGCTATTGAGGGAGCACATTCTCAGGTGTTGTGGGAGCACATTCTGAGGTATTGAGGGAGCACTTTCAGAGGCATTGATTGAACACTTTCTGAGTTACTGAGCGACCGCTTTCTGAGGTAATGAGGGAGCACTTTCTGAGGTACAGAGGAGCACTATCTGAGGTTTTGAGGGAGTACTATCTGATGTAATGAGGAAGCACTATCTGAGGTAATGAGGAAGCACTTTCTGAGGTATTGAGGGAGCACTTTCTGAGGTACTGAGGGAGTACTATCTGAGGTACTGACGAAGCACTATCTGAGGTACTGCGGAAGCACTATCGGAGGTACTGAGGAAGCACTGTTTGAGTTATTGAGGGAGCACTATCTGATGTACTGAGGAAGCACTATCTGAAGTATTGAGGGAGCACATTCTGAGGTAATAAGTGAGTACGATCTGAGGAAATCAGGGAGAACTATGTGAGGGACTGAGGAAGCACTATCTGAGGTACTTTGGAAGCACTATCGGAGGTATTGAGGGAGCACTGTCTGAGGTACTGAGGGAGCACTTTCTGAGGTATTGATGGAGAACTATCTGAGGAATTGAGAGAGCATTATCTGATGTAGTGAGGCGTAAATATCTGAGCTATTGAGGGAGCACATTCTGAGGTATTGAGGGAGCACTTTCTGAGGTATTGAGGGAGCACATTCTGAGGTATTGAGCGAAAAATATCTGAGACATTGATGGAGAATGATCTGACGTATTGAGGGAGCACTTTCTGACCTATAGAGGGAGAAATATCTGAGGTATTGAGGGAGCAATATCTGAGGTATTGTTGGAGCACTTTCAGAGGCATTGAGAGAGCACTATCTGAGGTATTGAGGGATCACTATCTGATGTAATGAGGAAGCATTATCTGAGGTATTGAGGGAGTACTAAGTGAGGTCTTGAGGGAGCACTTTCTGTGTTTTGCGGAAGCACTCTCTGAGGTATTGAGTGAGCACTTTCTGTGTTTTGAGGAAGCACTATCTGAGGTATTGAGGGAGCACTTTCTGAGGTACAGAGGGAGCACTTTCGGTGGTATTGTGGGAGCACTATCTGAGGTGCTGAGGGAGCGCTTTTTGTGATATTGGGGGAGCATCTTCCGAGGTACTCAGTGATCACTATCTGAGGTACTGAGGGAGCACTTTTTGAGACAGTGAGGTAGCACTTTCTAAGGTATTAAGAGAGTACCATCTGAGGTACTGAGGGAGAACTATCTGAGTTATTGAGGGAGCACTATCTGATGTACTGAGGAAGCACTATCTGAGGTATTGAGGGAGCACTTTCTGAATTACTGAGGGAGCACTTTCAGAGGTATTGAGAGAGCAGTATCTGAGGTACTGAGGAAGCACTATCTGAGTTACTGAGGGAGCACTATCTGAGTTATTGAGGGAGCACTATCTGTGTTACTGAGGGAGCACTTTCTGAGGTACTGAGGGAGCACTTTCTGAGGTACTGAGGAAGCACTATCTGAGGTATTGAGGGAGTACTAACTGAGTTATTGAGCGAGCACTTTCTGGGTTTTGAGGAAGCAGTATCTGAGGTACTGAGGGGCACTATCTGAGGTATTGAGGGAGTACTATCTGATGTAATGAGGAAGCACTATCTGAGGTTTTGAGGGAGCACTTTCAGAGGCATTGATTGAGCACTTACTGAGGTGATGTGCGAGCAATATCTGAGGTACTGACGAAGCACTATCTGAGGTACTGAGGGAGCACTATCTGAGGTACTGACGAAGCACTTTCTGAGGTACTGAGGGAGCACTATCTGAGGTATTGAGGGAGAACTATGTGAGGAATTGAGAGCACATTATCTGATGTACTGAGGCAGAAATATCTGAGCTATTGAGGGAGCACATTCTGAGTTATTGAGGGAGCACATTCTGAGGTATTGAGAGAGAACTGTCTGAGATATTGAGGGAGAATGATCTGACGTATTGAGGGAGCACTTTCTGACCTTTCGAGGGAGAAACATCTGAGGTATTGAGGGAGCACTTTCTGAGGTATTGAGGGAGCACTTTCTGAGGCATTGAGAGAGCACTATCTGTTGTACTGTGGAAGCAATATCTGAGGTATTGAGGGAGCACATTCTGAAGGGTTGAGGGAGCAATTTCTGAGGTACTGAGGGAGCACGTTCTGAGGTATTGAGGGAGCAATTTCTGAGCTACTGAGGGAGCACTTTCTGAAGTATTGAGGGAGCACTATCTGAGGTACTGAGGGAGAACAATCTGACGTATTGAGGGAGCACTTTCTGAGCTATTGAGGGAGCTCTTTCTGATGTACTCAGGGAACACTTTCGATGGTACTGAGGGAGTACTTTCTGAGGTACTTGAGAGAGCACTTTCTGAGCTATTGAGGGAGCACTGTCTGACGTACTGAGGGAGCACTTTCTGATGTACTAAGGGAGCACTATCTGAGGTATTGAGGGAGAACTATCTGAGGAATTGAGAGCACATTATCTGATGTACTGAGGGAGAAATATCTGAGCAATGGAGGGAGCACATTCTAAGGTATTGTCGGAGCACATTCTGAGGTATTGAGGGAGCACTTTCTGAGGTATTGAGGGAGCACTATCTGAAGTATTGAGGGAGCAATTTCTGAGGTACTGTGGGAGCACTATCTGAGGTATTGGGGGAGTACTAACTGAGGTATTGAGGGAGCACTTTCTGGGTTTTGAGGAAGCAATATCTGAGGTACTGAGGGAGCACCTTCTGAGTTATTGAGGGAGCACTATCTGATGTACTGAGGAAGCACTATCTGACGCATTGAGGGAGAACTATCTGAGGGACTGAGGGAGCACTATCTGAGTTATTGAGGGAGCACTATCAGATATACTGTGGAAACACTATCTGAGGTACTGAGGGAGAACAACTAAGGTACTGAGGGAGAACTATCTGAGGAATTGACAGCACATTATCTGATGTACTGAGGGAGTAATATCTGAGCTATTGTGGGAGCACATTCTAAGGTATTGTGGGAGCACATTCTGAGGTATTGAGGGTTTCACTTTCAGAGGCATTGATTGAGCACTTTCTGAGGTACTGAGGGAGCGCTTTCTGGGGTAATGAGGGAGCACTATCTGAGGTACTGAGGGAGCACTATCTGAGGTTTTGAGGGAGTACTATCTGATGTAATGAGGAAGCCATATTTGAGGTATTGAAGGAGCACATTCTGAGGTATTGAGGGAGCACTTTCAGAGGTACTGAGGGAGTACTATCTGAGGTACTGACGAAGCACTATCTGAGGTACTGCGGAAGCACTATCTGAGGTACTGAGGGTGCACTGTCTGAGTTATTGAGGGAGCACTATCTGAAGTACTGAGAAAGCACTATCTAAGGTACTGAGGAAGCACTATCTGAGGTATTGAGGGAGCAATTTCTGAGGTACTGAGGGAGCACTTCCTGAGGTACTGAGGGAGCACTATCTGAGGTACTGAGGGAGAACAATCTGAGGTATTGAGGGAGCACTTTCTGAGCTATTGAGGGAGCACTTTCTGATGTACTCAGGGAACACTTTCGATGGTACTGAGGGAGTACTTTCTGAGGTACATGAGAGAGCACTTTCTGATCTATTGAGAGAGCACTGTCTGAGGTACTGAGGGAGCACATTCTGAGCTATTGAGGGAGCTCTGTTTGAGGTACTGAGGGAGCACTTTCTGAGGTATTGAGGGAGCACTATCTGAGGTACTGAGGGAGAACAATCTGAGGTATTGAGGGAGCACTTTCTGAGCTATTGAGGGAGCACTTTCTGATGTACTCAGGGAACACTTTCGATGGTACTGAGGGAGTACTTTCTGAGGTACATGAGAGTGCACTTTCTGATCTATTGAGGGAGCACTGTCTGAGGTACTGAGGGAGCACCTTCTGAGCTATTGAGGGAGCTCTGTTTGAGGTACTGAGGGAGCACTTTCTGAGGTATTGAGGGAGCACTATCTGAGGTACTGAGGGAGAACAATCTGACGTATTGAGGGAGCACTTTCTGAGCTATTGAGGGAGCACTATGTGAGGTACTGAGAGAGCACTTTATGATGTACTGAGGGAGCACTATCTGAGGTATTGAGGGAGAACTATCTGAGGAATTGAGAGCACATTATCTGATGTACTGAGGGAGAAATATCTGAGCAATGGAGGGAGCACATACTAAGGTATTGTGGGCGCACATTCTGAGGTATTGAGGGAGCACTTTCTGAGGGATTGAGGGAGCACTATCTAAGGTATTGAGGGAGTACTATCTGATGTAATGAGGGAGCAATTTCTGAGGTATTGAGGGAGCACTTTCAGAGGCATTGATTGACCACTTTCTGAGGTACTGTGGGAGCACTATCTGAGGGACTGACGAAGCACTATCTGAGGTACTGAGGGAGCATTATCTGAGGTATTGAGGGAAAACTATCTGAAGGACTGAGGGAGCACTATCTGAGTTATTGAGGGAGCACTATCAGATGTACTGTGGAAACACTATCTGAGGTACTGAGGGAGAACACCTGAGGTACTATGGGAGCACTATCTGAGGTACTGACGAAGCACTATCTGAGGTACTGCGGAAGCACTATCTGAGGTACTGTGGAAGCACTGTCTGAGTTATTGAGGGAGCACTATCTGAGGTATTGAGGGAGTACTAACTGAGGTCCTTAGGGAGCACTTTCTGAGTTATTGAGGGAGCACTATGTGAGGTACTGAGAGAGCACTTTTTGTGATATTGAGGGAGCACTTTCTGAGGTGTTGAGGGAGCACTTTCTAAGTTATTGAGGGAGCACTATCAGATTTACTGTGGAAACACTATCTGAGGTACTGAGGGAAAACAACTGAGGTACTGAGGGAGAACTATCTGAGGAATTGAGAGCACATTATCTGATGTACTGAGGGAGTAATATCTGAGCTATTGAGGGAGCACATTCTAAGGTATTGTGGGAGCACATTCTGAGGTATTGAGGGAGCACTTTCAGAGGCATTGATTGAGCACTTTCTGAGGTACTGAGGAAGCGCTTTCTGAGGTAATGAGGGAGCACTTTCTGAGGTACTGAGGGAGCACTATCTGAGGTTTTGAGATAGTACTATCTGATGTAATGAGGGAGCACTTTCCGAGGTATTGAGCGAGCACTTTCTGAGGTATTGAGGGAGCACTTTCTGAGGTACTGAGGGAGTACTATCTGAGGTGCTCATGAAGCACTATCTGCGGTACTGCGGAAGCACTATCGGAGGTACTGAGGAAGCACTGTCTGAGTTATTGAGGAAACACTATCTGATGTACTGAGGAAGCACTATCTGAAGTATGGAGGGAGCACATTCTGAGGTAATAAGTGAGTACTATCTGAGGAACTCAGGGAGAACTATGTGAGGTACTTTGGAAGCACTATCTGAGGTATTGAGGGAGCACTGTCTGAGGTACTGAGGGAGCACTTTCTGAGGTATTGATGGAGAACTATCTGAGGAATTGAGAGAGCATTATCTGATGTAGTGAGGCGGAAATATCTGAGCTATTGAGTGAGCACATTCTGAGGTATTGAGGGAGCACTTTCTGAGGTATTGAGGGAGCACATTCTGAGGTATTGAGGGAGAACTGTCTGAGACATTGAGGGAGAATGATCTGACGTATTGAGGGAGCACTTTCTGACCTATAGAGGGAGAAATATCTGAGGTATTGAGGGAGCAATATCTGAGGTATTGAGGGAGCACTTTCAGAGGCATTGAGAGAGCACTATCTGAGGTATTGAGGGAACACTATCTGATGTAATGAGGGAGCATTATCTGAGGTATTGAGGGAGTACTAAGTGAGGGCTTGAGGGAGCACTTTCTGTGTTTTGAGGAAGCACTATCTGAGGTATTGAGTGAGCACTTTCTGAGGTACAGAGGGAGCACTTTCGGTGGTATTGTGGGAACACTATCTGAGGTGCTGAGGGAGCGCTTTTTGTGATATTGGGGGAGCATTTTCCGAGGTACTGAGTGATCACTATCTGAGGTACTGAGGGAACACTTTTTGAGATATTGAGGGAGCACATTCTGAGGTATTAAGAGAGTACCATCTGAGGTACTGAGGGAGAACTATCTGAGTTATTGAGGGAGCACTATCTGATGTACTGAGGAAGCACTATCTGAGGTATTGAGGGAGCACTTTCTGAATTACTGAGGGAGCACTTTCTGAGGTATTGAGGGTGAAATATCTGAGGTATTGAGGGAGCACTTTCAGAGGCATTGATTGAGCACTTTCTGAGGTACTGTGCGAGCACTATCTGAGGTACTCACGAAGCACTATCTGAGGTACTGAGGGAGCACTATTTGAGGTATTGAGGGAGAACTATCTGAGGAATTGAGAGCACATTATCTGATGTACTGAGGGAGAAATATCTGAGCTATTGAGGGAACACATTCTGAGTTATTGAGGGAGCACATTCTGAGGTATTGAGGGAGAACTGTCTGAGATATTGAGGGAGAATGATCTGACGTATTGAGGGAGCACCTTCTGACCTATAGAGGGAGAAATATCTGGGGTATTGAGGGAGCAATATCTGAGGTACTGAGGGAGCACTTTCTGAGGCATTGAGAGAGCACTATCTGCTGTAATGTGGAAGCAATATCTGAGGTATTGAGGGCGCACATTCTGAAGTATTGAGGGAGCAATTACTGAGGTACTGAGGGAGCACTTTCTGAGGTATTGAGGGAGCAATTTCTGAGGTATGAGGGAGCACTTTCTGAGGTACTGAGGGAGCACAATCTGAGGTACTGAGGGAGAACAATCTGAGGTATTGAGGGAGCACTTTCTGAGCTATTGAGGGAGCACTTTCTGATGTACTCAGGGAACACTTTCGATGGTACTGAGGGAGTACTTTCTGAGGTACATGAGAGAGCACTTTCTGAGCTATTGAGGGAGCACTGTCTGAGGTACTGAGGGAGCACTTTCTGCGCTATTGAGGGAGCACTGTCTGAGGTACTGAGGGAGCACTTTCTGAGGTGTTGAAGGAGAACTATCTGTGGAATTGAGAGCACATTATCTGATGTACTGAGGGAGAAATATCTGAGCAATGGAGGGAGCACATTCTCAGGTATTGTCGGAGCACATTCTGAGGTATTGATGGAGCACTATCTGAGGTATTGAGGGAGTACTATCTGATGTAATGAGGAAGCACTATCTGAGGTATTGAGGGAGCACTTTCTGAGGTCTTAATCGAGTACTATCTGAGTTATTGAGGGAGCACTATCTGATGTACTGAGGAAGCACTATCTGAGGTATTGAGGGAGCACTTTCTGAATTACTGAGGGAGCACTTTCAGAGGTATTGAGAGAGCAGTATCTGAGGTACTGAGGGAGCACTTTCTGAGGTATTGAGGGTGAAATATCTGAGGTATTGAGGGAGCACTTTCTGAGGTATTGAGGGAGAACTATCTGAGGAATTGAGAGCACATTATCTGATGTACTGAGGGAGAAATATCTGAGCTATTGAGGGAGCACATTCTGAGTTATTGAGGGAGCACATTCTGAGGTATTGAGGGAGAACTGTCTGAGATATTGATGGCGAATGATCTGACGTATTGAGGGAGCACTTTCTGACCTATAGAGGGGAAATATCTGGGGTATTGAGGGAGCAATATCTGAGGTATTGAGGGAGCACTTTCTGAGGCATTGAGAGAGCACTATCTGTTGTACTGTGGAAGCAATATCTGAGGTATTGAGGGAGCACATTCTGAAGTATTGAGGGAGCAATTGCTGAGGTACTGAGGGAGCACTTTCTGAGGTATTGAGGGAGCAATTTCTGAGGTACTGAGGGAGCACTTTCTGAGGTACTGAGGGAGCACAATCTGAGGTACTGAGGGAGAACAATCTGAGGTATTGAGGGAGCACTTTCTGAGGTACTCAGGGAACACTTTCGATGGTACAGAGGGAGTACTTTCTGAGGTACATGAGAGAGCACTATCTGAGCTATTGAGGGAGCACTGTCTGAGGTACTGAGGGAGCACTTTCTGAGTTGTTGAGAGAGAACTATCTGAGGAATTGAGAGCACATGATCTGATGTACTGAGGGAGAAATATCGGAGCAATGGAGGGAGCACATTCGAAGGTATTGTCGGAGCACATTCTGAGGTATTGATGGAGCACTTTCTGAGGTATTGAGGGAGCACTATCTGAGGTATTGAGGGAGTACTATCTGATGTAATGAGGAAGCACTATCTGAGGTATTGAGGGAGCACTTTCTGAGGTTCTGAGGGAGCACTTTCTGAGGTACAGTGGGAGCAGTATCTGAGGTACTCACGAAGCACTATCTGAGGTACTGAGGGAGCACTACCTGAGGTATTGAGGGAGAACTAACTGAGGAATTGAGAGCACATTATCTGATGTACTGAGGGAGAAATATCTGAGCTGTTGAGGGAGCACATTCTGAGTTATTGAGGGAGCACATTCTGAGGTATTGAGGGAGAACTGTCTGAGATATCGAGGGAGAATGATCTGACGTATTGAGGGAGTACTTTCTGACCTATAGAGGGAGAAATATCTGAGGTATTGAGGGAGCAATATCTGACGTATTGAGGGAGCACTTTCTGAGGCATTGAGAGAGCACTATCTGTTGTACTGTGGAAGCAATATCTGAGGTATTGAGGGAGCACATTCTGAAGTATTGAGGGAGCAATTTCTGAGGTACTGAGGGAGCACTTTCTGAGGTATTGAGGGAGCACTTTCTGAGGTACTGTGGGAGCACTATCTGAGGTATTGGGGGAGTACTAACTGAGGCATTGAGGGAGCATTTTCTGGGTTTTGAGGAAGCAATCTCTGAGGTACTGAGGGAGCACTATCTGAGGTATTGAGGGAGCAATATCTGAGGTATTGAGGGAGCACTTTCTGAGGCATTGAGAGAGCACTATCTGTTGTACTGTGGAAGCAATATCTGAGGTATTCAGGGAGCACATTCTGAAGTATTGAGGGAGCAATTTCTGAGGTACTGAGGGAGCACTTTCTGAGGTATTGAGGGAGCACGTTCTGAGGTACTGTGGGAGCACTATCTGAGGTATTGGGGGAGTACTAACTGAGGTATTGAGGGAGCATTTTCTGGGTTTTGAGGAAGCAATATCTGAGGTACTGAGAGAGCACTATCTGAGGTATTGAAGGAGCACTTTCTGAGGTACTGAGGGAGCACTTTCTGAGGTACTGTGGGAGCACTATCTGAGGTATTGGGGGAGTACTAACTGAGGTATTGAGGAAGCATATTCTGGGTTTTGAGGAAGCAATATCTGAGGTACTGAGGGAGCACTATCTGAGGTGTTGAGGGAGTACTAACTGAGGTCCTTAGGGAGCACTTTCTGAGGTATTGAGGGAGCATTATCTGAGGTACTAAGAGAGCACTTTTTGAGATATGTAGGGAGCACTTTCTGAGGTGTTGAGGGAGCACTTTCTGAGTTATTGAGGGAACACTATCTGATGTACTGATGACGCACTATCTGAGGGACTGAGGGAGCACTATCTGAGTTATTGATGGAGTACTATCAGATATACTGTGGAAACACTATCTGAGGTACTGAGAGAGAACATCTGAGGTACTGAGGGAGAACTGTCTGAGAAATTGAGAGCACATTATCTGATGTACTGATAGAGTAATATCTGAGCTATTGTGGGAGCACATTCTAAGGTATTGTGGGAGCACATTCTGAGGTATTGAGGGAGCACTTTCTGAGGCATTGATTGCGCACTTTCTGAGGTACTGAGGGAGCGCTTTCTGAGGTAATGAGGGAGCACTTTCTGAGGTACTGAGGGAGCACTATCTGAGGTTTTGAGGGAGTACTATCTGATGTAATGAGGGAGCACTATCCGAGGTATTGAGGGAGCACTTTCTGAGGTATTGAGGGAGCACTTTCTGAGGTACTGAGGGAGTACTATCTAAGGTACTGACGAAGCACTATCTGAGGTACTGCGGAAGCACTATCTGTGGTACTGAGGATGCACTGTCTGAGTTATTGAGGGAGCACTATCTGATGAACTGAGGAAGCACTATCTGAAGTATTGAGGGAGCACATTCTGAGGTAATAGGTGAGTACTATCTGAGGAACTCAGGGAGAACTATGTGAGGTACTGAGGAAGCACTATCTGAGGTACTGAGGAAGCACTATCTGAGGTATTGAGGGAGCACTGTCTGAGGTACTGAGGGAGCACTGTCTGAGGTATTGATGGAGAACGATCTGAGGAATTGAGACAACATTATCTGAAGTAGTGAGGCGGAAATATCTGAGCTATTGAGGGAGCACATTCTGAGGTATTGAGGGAGCACTTTCTGAGGTATTGAGGGAGCACATTCTGAGGTATTGAGAGAGAACTGTCTGAGATATTGAGGGAGAATGATCTGACGTATTGAGGGAGCACTTTCTGACCTATAGAGGGAGAAATATCTGAGGTATTGAGGGAGCAATATCTGAGGTATTGAGGGAGCACTTTCAGAGGCATTGAGAGAGCACTATCTGAGCTATTGAGGGAGCACTGTCTGAGGTACTGAGGGAGCACTTTCTGAGTTGTTGAGAGAGAACTATCTGAGGAATTGAGAGCACATTATCTGATGTACTGAGGGAGAAATATCTGAGCAATGGAGGGAGCACATTCGAAGTTATTGTCGGAGCACATTCTGAGGTTTTGATGGAGCACTTTCTGAGGCATTGAGGGAGCACTATCTGAAGTATTGAGGGAGTACTATCTGATGTAATGAGGAAGCACTATCTGAGGTATTGAGGGAGCACTTTCTGAGGTACTGAGGGAGCACTTTCTGAGGTACTGTGGGAGCAGTATCTGAGGTACTCACGAAGCACTATCTGAGGAACTGAGGGAGCACTACGTGAGGTATTGAGGGAGAACTATCTGAGGAATTGAGAGCACATTATCTGATGTACTGAGGGAGAAATATCTGAGCTATTGAGGGAGCACATTCTGAGTTATTGAGGGAGCACATTCTGAGGTATTGAGGGAGAACTGTCTGAGATATCGAGGGAGAATGATCTGAAGTATTGAGGGAGCACTTTCTGACCTATAGAGGGAGAAATATCTGAGGTATTGAGGGAGCAATATCTGAGGTATTGAGGGAGCACTTTCTGAGGCATTGAGAGACCACTATCTGTTGGACTGTGGAAGCAATATCTGAGGTATTGAGGGAGCACATTCTGAAGTATTGAGGGAGCAATTTCTGAGGTACTGAGGGAGCACTTTCTGAGGTATTGAGGGAGCACTTTCTGAGGTACTGTGGGAGCACTATCTGAGGTATTGGGGGAGTACTAACTGAGGCATTGAGGGAGCATTTTCTGGGTTTTGAGGAAGCAATCTCTGAGGTACTGAGGGAGCACTATCTGAGGTTTTGAGGGAGCAATATCTGAGGTATTGAGGGAGCACTTTCTGAGGCATTGAGAGAGCACTATCTGTTGTACTGTGGAAGCAATATCTGAGGTATTGAGGGAGCACATTCTGAAGTATTGAGGGAGCAATTTCTGAGGTACTGAGGGAGCACTTTCTGAGGTATTGAGGGAGCACGTTCTGAGGTACTGAGGGAGCACTATCTGAGGTATTGAGGGAGTACTAACTGAGGTCCTTAGGGAGCACTTTCTGAGGTATTGAGGGAGCATTATCTGAGGTACTAAGGGAGCACTTTTTGAGATATGTAGGGAGCACTTTCTGAGGTGTTGAGGGAGCACTTTCTGAGTTATTCAGAGAACTCTATCTGATGTACTGATGACGCACTATCTGAGGGACTGAGGGAGCACTATCTGAGTTATTGAGGGAGTACTATCAGATATACTGTGGAAACACTATCTGAGGTACTGAGAGAGAACATCTGAGGTACTGAGGGAGAACTATCTGAGAAATTGAGAGCAAATTATCTGATGTACTGATAGAGTAATATCTGAGCTATTGTGGGAGCACATTCTAAGGTATTGTGGGAGCACATTCTGAGGTATTGAGGGAGCACATTCAGAGGCATTGATTGAGCACTTTCTGAGGTACTGAGGGAGCGCTTTCTGAGGTAATGAGGGAGCACTTTCTGAGGTACTGAGGGAGCACTATCTGAGGTTTTGAGGGAGTACTATCTGATGTAATGAGGGAGCACTATCCGAGGTATTGAGGGAGCACTTTCTAAGGTATTGAGGGAGCACTTTCTGAGGTACTGAGGGAGTACTATCTGAGGTACTGACGAAGCACTATCTGAGGTACTGCGGAAGCACTATCTGTGGTACTGAGGATGCACTGTCTGAGTTATTGAGGGAGCACTATCTGATGAACTGAGGAAGCACTATCTGAAGTATTGAGGGAGCACATTCTGAGGTAATAGGTGAGTACTATCTGAGGAACTCAGGGAGAACTATGTGAGGTACTGAGGAAGCACTATCTGAGGTACTGAGGAAGCACTATCTGAGGTATTGAGGGAGCACTGTCTGAGGTACTGAAGGAGCACTGTCTGAGGTATTGATGGAGAACGATCTGAGGAATTGAGACAACATTATCTGAAGTAGTGAGGCGGAAATATCTGAGCTATTGAGGGAGCACATTCTGAGGTATTGAGGGAGCACTTTCTGAGGTATTGAGGGAGCACATTCTGAGGTATTGAGAGAGAACTGTCTGAGATATTGAGGGAGAATGATCTGACGTATTGAGGGAGCACTTTCTGACCTATAGAGGGAGAAATATCTGAGGTATTGAGGGAGCAATATCTGAGGTATTGAGGGAGCACTTTCAGAGGCATTGAGAGAGCACTTTCTGAGGTACTGACGGAGCACTTTCTGAGGTACGGAGGGAGCACTATCTGAGGTATTGAGGGAGTACTATCTGATGTAATGAGGAAGCACTATCTGAGGTATTAAGGGAGCATTTTCTGAGGTACTGAGGGAGCACTTTCTGAGGTACTGTGGGAGCACTATCTGAGGTATTGGGGGAGTACTAACTGAGGTATTGAGGAAGCATTTTCTGGGTTTTGAGGAAGCAATATCTGAGGTACTGAGGGAGCACTATCTGAGGTATTGAGGGAGTACTAACTGAGGTCCTTAGGGAGCACTTTCTGAGGTATTGAGGGAGCATTATCTGAGGTACTAAGAGAGCACTTTTTGAGATATGTAGGGAGCACTTTCTGAGGTGTTGAGGGAGCACTTTCTGAGTTATTGAGGGAACACTATCTGATGTACTGATGACGCACTATCTGAGGGACTGAGGGAGCACTATCTGAGTTATTGAGGGAGTACTATCAGATATACTGTGGAAACACTATCTGAGGTACTGAGAGAGAACATCTGAGGTACTGAGGGAGAACTATCTGAGAAATTGAGAGCAAATTATCTGATGTACTGATAGAGTAATATCTGAGCTGTTGTGGGAGCACATTCTAAGGTATTGTGGGAGCACATTCTGAGGTATTGAGGGAGCACTTTCAGAGGCATTGATTGAGCACTTTCTGAGGTACTGAGGGAGCGCTTTCTGAGGTAATGAGGGAGCACTTTCTGAGGTACTGAGGGAGCACTATCTGAGGTTTTGAGGGAGTACTATCTGATGTAATGAGGGAGCACTATCCGAGGTATTGAGGGAGCACTTTCTGAGGTATTGAGGGAGCACTTTCTGAGTTACTGAGGGAGTACTATCTGAGGTACTGACGAAGCACTATCTGAGGTACTGCGGAAGCACTATCTGTGGTACTGAGGATGCACTGTCTGAGTTATTGAGGGAGCACTATCTGATGAACTGAGGAAGCACTATCTGAAGTATTGAGGGAGCACATTCTGAGGTAATAGGTGAGTACTATCTGAGGAACTCAGGGAGAACTATGTGAGGTACTGAGGAAGCACTATCTGAGGTACTGAGGAAGCACTATCTGAGGTATTGAGGGAGCACTGTCTGAGGTACTGAAGGAGCACTGTCTGAGGTATTGATGGAGAACGATCTGAGGAATTGAGACAACATTATCTGAAGTAGTGAGGCGGAAATATCTGAGCTATTGAGGGAGCACATTCTGAGGTATTGAGGGAGCATTTTCTGAGGTATTGAGGGAGCACATTCTGAGGTATTGAGAGAGAACTGTCTGAGATATTGAGGGAGAATGATCTGACGTATTGAGGGAGCACTTTCTGACCTATAGAGGGAGAAATATCTGAGGTATTGAGGGAGCAATATCTGAGGTATTGAGGGAGCACTTTCAGAGGCATTGAGAGAGCACTTTCTGAGGTACTGACGGAGCACTTTCTGAGGTACGGAGGGAGCACTATCTGAGGTATTGAGGGAGTACTATCTGATGTAATGAGGAAGCACTATCTGAGGTATTAAGGGAGCATTTTCTGAGGTACTGAGGGAGCACTTTCTGAGGTACTGTGGGAGCACTATCTGAGGTATTGGGGGAGTACTAACTGAGGTATTGAGGAAGCATTTTCTGGGTTTTGAGGAAGCAATATCTGAGGTACTGAGGGAGCACTATCTGAGGTATTGAGGGAGTACTAACTGAGGTCCTTAGGGAGCACTTTCTGAGGTATTGAGGGAGCATTATCTGAGGTACTAAGAGAGCACCTTTTGAGATATGTAGGGAGCACTTTCTGAGGTGTTGAGGGAGCACTTTCTGAGTTATTGAGGGAACACTATCTGATGTACTGATGACGCACTATCTGAGGGACTGAGGGAGCACTATCTGAGTTATTGAGGGAGTACTATCAGATATACTGTGGAAACACTATCTGAGGTACTGAGAGAGAACATCTGAGGTACTGAGGGAGAACTATCTGAGAAATTGAGAGCAAATTATCTGATGTACTGATAGAGTAATATCTGAGCTGTTGTGGGAGCACATTCTAAGGTATTGTGGGAGCACATTCTGAGGTATTGAGGGAGCACTTTCAGAGGCATTGATTGAGCACTTTCTGAGGTACTGAGGGAGCGCTTTCTGAGGTAATGAGGGAGCACTTTCTGAGGTACTGAGGGAGCACTATCTGAGGTTTTGAGGGAGTACTATCTGATGTAATGAGGGAGCACTATCCGAGGTATTGAGGGAGCACTTTCTGAGGTATTGAGGGAGCACTTTCTGAGGTACTGAGGGAGTACTATCTGAGGTACTGACGAAGCACTATCTGAGGTACTGCGGAAGCACTATCTGTGGTACTGAGGATGCACTGTCTGAGTTATTGAGGGAGCACTATCTGATGAACTGAGGAAGCACTATCTGAAGTATTGAGGGAGCACATTCTGAGGTAATAGGTGAGTACTATCTGAGGAACTCAGGGAGAACTATGTGAGGTACTGAGGAAGCACTATCTGAGGTACTGAGGAAGCACTATCTGAGGTATTGAGGGAGCACTGTCTGAGGTACTGAGGGAGCACTGTCTGAGGTATTGATGGAGAACGATCTGAGGAATTGAGACAACATTATCTGAAGTAGTGAGGCGGAAATATCTGAGCTATTGAGGGAGCACATTCTGAGGTATTGAGGGAGCACTTTCTGAGGTATTGAGGGAGCACATTCTGAGGTATTGAGAGAGAACTGTCTGAGATATTGAGGGAGAATGATCTGACGTATTGAGGGAGCACTTTCTGACCTATAAAGGGAGAAATATCTGAGGTATTGAGGGAGCAATATCTGAGGTATTGAGGGAGCACTTTCAGAGGCATTGAGAGAGCACTATCTGAGGTATTGAGGGAACACTGTCTGATGTAATGAGGAAGCATTATCTGAGGTATTGAGGGAGTACTAAGTGAGGTCTAGAGGGAGCACTTTCTGTGTTTTGAGGATGCACTTTCTGAGGTACAGAGGGAGCACTTTCGGTGGTATTGTGGGAGCACTATCTGAGGTGCTGAGGGAGCGCATTTTGTGATATTGGGGGAGCATTTTCCGAGGTACTGAGTGATCACTATCTGAGGTACTGAGGGAGCACTTTTTGAGATATTGAGGGAGCACTTTCTGAGGTATTAAGAGAGTACCATCTGAGGTACTGAGGGAGAACTATCTGAGTTATTGAGGGAGCACTATCTGATGTACTGAGGAAGCACTATCTGAGGTATTGAGGGAGAACTTTCTGAATTACTGAGGGCGCACTTTCAGAGGTATTGAGAGAGCAGTATCTCAGTTATTGAGGGACCACTATCTGAGTTACTGAGGAAGCACTTTACTGAGGTACTGAGGGAGCACTTTCTGAGGTACTGAGGGAGCACTCTCTGAGGTATTGAGGGAGTACTAACTGAGTTATTGAGCGAGCACTTTCTGGGTTTTGAGGAAGCAGTATCTGAGGTACTGAGGAGCACTACCTGAGGTATTGATGGAGAACTAACTGAGGTACTGAGGAAACACTTTCTGAGGTATTGAGGGAGCACTATCTGAGGTACTGAGAGAGCACTTTTTGAGGTATGGAGGGAGCACTTTCTGAGGTCTTAAGGGAGTACTATCTCAGTTATTGAGGGAGCACTATCTGATGTACTGAGGAAGCAGTATCTGAGGCATTGAGGGAGAACTATCTGAGGTACTGAGTGAGCACTATCTGAGGTATTGAGGGAGCATTATCTGAGGTACTAAGGGAGCACTTTTTGAGATATGTAGGGAGCACTTTCTGAGGTGTTGAGGGAGCACTTTCTGAGTTATTCAGAGAACTCTATCTGATGTACTGATGACGCACTATCTGAGGGACTGAGGGAGCACTATCTGAGTTATTGAGGGAGTACTATCAGATATACTGTGGAAACACTATCTGAGGTACTGAGAGAGAACATCTGAGGTACTGAGGGAGAACTATCTGAGAAATTGAGAGCAAATTATCTGATGTACTGATAGAGTAATATCTGAGCTATTGTGGGAGCACATTCTAAGGTATTGTGGGAGCACATTCTGAGGTATTGAGGGAGCACATTCAGAGGCATTGATTGAGCACTTTCTGAGGTACTGAGGGAGCGCTTTCTGAGGTAATGAGGGAGCACTTTCTGAGGTACTGAGGGAGCACTATCTGAGGTTTTGAGGGAGTACTATCTGATGTAATGAGGGAGCACTATCCGAGGTATTGAGGGAGCACTTTCTAAGGTATTGAGGGAGCACTTTCTGAGGTACTGAGGGAGTACTATCTGAGGTACTGACGAAGCACTATCTGAGGTACTGCGGAAGCACTATCTGTGGTACTGAGGATGCACTGTCTGAGTTATTGAGGGAGCACTATCTGATGAACTGAGGAAGCACTATCTGAAGTATTGAGGGAGCACATTCTGAGGTAATAGGTGAGTACTATCTGAGGAACTCAGGGAGAACTATGTGAGGTACTGAGGAAGCACTATCTGAGGTACTGAGGAAGCACTATCTGAGGTATTGAGGGAGCACTGTCTGAGGTACTGAAGGAGCACTGTCTGAGGTATTGATGGAGAACGATCTGAGGAATTGAGACAACATTATCTGAAGTAGTGAGGCGGAAATATCTGAGCTATTGAGGGAGCACATTCTGAGGTATTGAGGGAGCACTTTCTGAGGTATTGAGGGAGCACATTCTGAGGTATTGAGAGAGAACTGTCTGAGATATTGAGGGAGAATGATCTGACGTATTGAGGGAGCACTTTCTGACCTATAGAGGGAGAAATATCTGAGGTATTGAGGGAGCAATATCTGAGGTATTGAGGGAGCACTTTCAGAGGCATTGAGAGAGCACTTTCTGAGGTACTGACGGAGCACTTTCTGAGGTACGGAGGGAGCACTATCTGAGGTATTGAGGGAGTACTATCTGATGTAATGAGGAAGCACTATCTGAGGTATTAAGGGAGCATTTTCTGAGGTACTGAGGGAGCACTTTCTGAGGTACTGTGGGAGCACTATCTGAGGTATTGGGGGAGTACTAACTGAGGTATTGAGGAAGCATTTTCTGGGTTTTGAGGAAGCAATATCTGAGGTACTGAGGGAGCACTATCTGAGGTATTGAGGGAGTACTAACTGAGGTCCTTAGGGAGCACTTTCTGAGGTATTGAGGGAGCATTATCTGAGGTACTAAGAGAGCACTTTTTGAGATATGTAGGGAGCACTTTCTGAGGTGTTGAGGGAGCACTTTCTGAGTTATTGAGGGAACACTATCTGATGTACTGATGACGCACTATCTGAGGGACTGAGGGAGCACTATCTGAGTTATTGAGGGAGTACTATCAGATATACTGTGGAAACACTATCTGAGGTACTGAGAGAGAACATCTGAGGTACTGAGGGAGAACTATCTGAGAAATTGAGAGCAAATTATCTGATGTACTGATAGAGTAATATCTGAGCTGTTGTGGGAGCACATTCTAAGGTATTGTGGGAGCACATTCTGAGGTATTGAGGGAGCACTTTCAGAGGCATTGATTGAGCACTTTCTGAGGTACTGAGGGAGCGCTTTCTGAGGTAATGAGGGAGCACTTTCTGAGGTACTGAGGGAGCACTATCTGAGGTTTTGAGGGAGTACTATCTGATGTAATGAGGGAGCACTATCCGAGGTATTGAGGGAGCACTTTCTGAGGTATTGAGGGAGCACTTTCTGAGTTACTGAGGGAGTACTATCTGAGGTACTGACGAAGCACTATCTGAGGTACTGCGGAAGCACTATCTGTGGTACTGAGGATGCACTGTCTGAGTTATTGAGGGAGCACTATCTGATGAACTGAGGAAGCACTATCTGAAGTATTGAGGGAGCACATTCTGAGGTAATAGGTGAGTACTATCTGAGGAACTCAGGGAGAACTATGTGAGGTACTGAGGAAGCACTATCTGAGGTACTGAGGAAGCACTATCTGAGGTATTGAGGGAGCACTGTCTGAGGTACTGAAGGAGCACTGTCTGAGGTATTGATGGAGAACGATCTGAGGAATTGAGACAACATTATCTGAAGTAGTGAGGCGGAAATATCTGAGCTATTGAGGGAGCACATTCTGAGGTATTGAGGGAGCACTTTCTGAGGTATTGAGGGAGCACATTCTGAGGTATTGAGAGAGAACTGTCTGAGATATTGAGGGAGAATGATCTGACGTATTGAGGGAGCACTTTCTGACCTATAGAGGGAGAAATATCTGAGGTATTGAGGGAGCAATATCTGAGGTATTGAGGGAGCACTTTCAGAGGCATTGAGAGAGCACTTTCTGAGGTACTGACGGAGCACTTTCTGAGGTACGGAGGGAGCACTATCTGAGGTATTGAGGGAGTACTATCTGATGTAATGAGGAAGCACTATCTGAGGTATTAAGGGAGCATTTTCTGAGGTACTGAGGGAGCACTTTCTGAGGTACTGTGGGAGCACTATCTGAGGTATTGGGGGAGTACTAACTGAGGTATTGAGGAAGCATTTTCTGGGTTTTGAGGAAGCAATATCTGAGGTACTGAGGGAGCACTATCTGAGGTATTGAGGGAGTACTAACTGAGGTCCTTAGGGAGCACTTTCTGAGGTATTGAGGGAGCATTATCTGAGGTACTAAGAGAGCACCTTTTGAGATATGTAGGGAGCACTTTCTGAGGTGTTGAGGGAGCACTTTCTGAGTTATTGAGGGAACACTATCTGATGTACTGATGACGCACTATCTGAGGGACTGAGGGAGCACTATCTGAGTTATTGAGGGAGTACTATCAGATATACTGTGGAAACACTATCTGAGGTACTGAGAGAGAACATCTGAGGTACTGAGGGAGAACTATCTGAGAAATTGAGAGCAAATTATCTGATGTACTGATAGAGTAATATCTGAGCTGTTGTGGGAGCACATTCTAAGGTATTGTGGGAGCACATTCTGAGGTATTGAGGGAGCACTTTCAGAGGCATTGATTGAGCACTTTCTGAGGTACTGAGGGAGCGCTTTCTGAGGTAATGAGGGAGCACTTTCTGAGGTACTGAGGGAGCACTATCTGAGGTTTTGAGGGAGTACTATCTGATGTAATGAGGGAGCACTATCCGAGGTATTGAGGGAGCACTTTCTGAGGTATTGAGGGAGCACTTTCTGAGGTACTGAGGGAGTACTATCTGAGGTACTGACGAAGCACTATCTGAGGTACTGCGGAAGCACTATCTGTGGTACTGAGGATGCACTGTCTGAGTTATTGAGGGAGCACTATCTGATGAACTGAGGAAGCACTATCTGAAGTATTGAGGGAGCACATTCTGAGGTAATAGGTGAGTACTATCTGAGGAACTCAGGGAGAACTATGTGAGGTACTGAGGAAGCACTATCTGAGGTACTGAGGAAGCACTATCTGAGGTATTGAGGGAGCACTGTCTGAGGTACTGAGGGAGCACTGTCTGAGGTATTGATGGAGAACGATCTGAGGAATTGAGACAACATTATCTGAAGTAGTGAGGCGGAAATATCTGAGCTATTGAGGGAGCACATTCTGAGGTATTGAGGGAGCACTTTCTGAGGTATTGAGGGAGCACATTCTGAGGTATTGAGAGAGAACTGTCTGAGATATTGAGGGAGAATGATCTGACGTATTGAGGGAGCACTTTCTGACCTATAAAGGGAGAAATATCTGAGGTATTGAGGGAGCAATATCTGAGGTATTGAGGGAGCACTTTCAGAGGCATTGAGAGAGCACTATCTGAGGTATTGAGGGAACACTGTCTGATGTAATGAGGAAGCATTATCTGAGGTATTGAGGGAGTACTAAGTGAGGTCTAGAGGGAGCACTTTCTGTGTTTTGAGGATGCACTTTCTGAGGTACAGAGGGAGCACTTTCGGTGGTATTGTGGGAGCACTATCTGAGGTGCTGAGGGAGCGCATTTTGTGATATTGGGGGAGCATTTTCCGAGGTACTGAGTGATCACTATCTGAGGTACTGAGGGAGCACTTTTTGAGATATTGAGGGAGCACTTTCTGAGGTATTAAGAGAGTACCATCTGAGGTACTGAGGGAGAACTATCTGAGTTATTGAGGGAGCACTATCTGATGTACTGAGGAAGCACTATCTGAGGTATTGAGGGAGAACTTTCTGAATTACTGAGGGCGCACTTTCAGAGGTATTGAGAGAGCAGTATCTCAGTTATTGAGGGACCACTATCTGAGTTACTGAGGAAGCACTTTACTGAGGTACTGAGGGAGCACTTTCTGAGGTACTGAGGGAGCACTCTCTGAGGTATTGAGGGAGTACTAACTGAGTTATTGAGCGAGCACTTTCTGGGTTTTGAGGAAGCAGTATCTGAGGTACTGAGGAGCACTACCTGAGGTATTGATGGAGAACTAACTGAGGTACTGAGGAAACACTTTCTGAGGTATTGAGGGAGCACTATCTGAGGTACTGAGAGAGCACTTTTTGAGGTATGGAGGGAGCACTTTCTGAGGTCTTAAGGGAGTACTATCTCAGTTATTGAGGGAGCACTATCTGATGTACTGAGGAAGCAGTATCTGAGGCATTGAGGGAGAACTATCTGAGGTACTGAGTGAGCACTATCTGAGTTATTGAGGGAGCACTATTAGATGTACTGTGGAAATGCTATCTGAGGTACTGAGGGAGAACTATGTGAGGTACTGAGGTAGAACTACCTGAATATTGAGGGAGCACTTTCTGCAGTATTAAGGGAGTACTATCTGACGAATTCAGGGAGAACTATCTGAGGTACTGAGAAAGCACTATCTGTTGTACTGTGGAAGCAATATCTGAGGTATTGAGGGAGCACTTTCTGAAGTACTGAGGGAGCACTATCTGAGGTATTGAGGGAGAACTTTCTGAGGTATTGAGGGAGCACTATCTGAGGTGCTGAGGGAGCATCTTCTGAGGAACTGAGGGAGAACAATCGAAGGTATTGAGTGAGCACTTTCTGAGCTATTGAGGGAGCACTTTCTGATGTACTCAGGGAACACATTCGATGGTACTGAGGGAGTACTTTCTGAGGTACATGAGAGTGAACTTTCTGAGCTATTGAGGCAGCACTGTCTGAGGTACTGAGGGAGCACTTTCTTTGGTACTGAGGGAGGGCTTTCTGAGGTATTGAGGGAGTACTATCTGATGTAATGAGGAAGCACTATCTGAGGTATTGAGGGAGCACTTTCTGAGGTACTGAGGGAATACTATCTGAGGTATTGAGGGAGTACTAACTGAGGTATTGAGGGACCACTATCTGGGTTTTGAGGAAGCACTATCTGAGGTACTGAGGGAGCACTATCTGTGGTATTGAGGGAGTACTAACTGAGGTACTGAGGGTGCACTTTCTGAGTTATTGAGGGAGCACTATCTGATGTACTGAGGAAGCACTATCTGAGGCATTGAGGGAGAACTATCTGAGGGACAGAGGGAGCACTATCTGAGTTATTGAGGGAGCACTATCAGATGTACTGTGGAAACACTATCTGAAGTACTGAGGGAGCACTTTCTGAGGCATTGAGGGAGAACTATCTGAGGAATTGAGAGCACATTATCTGATGCACTGAGGGAGAAATATCTGATCCATTGAGGGAGCACATTCTAAGGTATTGTGGGAGCTCATTCTGAGGTATTGAGGGAGCAATTTCTGAGATATTGAGGGAGTACTATCTGAGGAACTCAGGGAGAAATATGTGAGGTACTGAGGAAGCACTATCTGAGGTCTTGAGGGAGCACTATCTGAGGTACTGAGGGACCACTATCTGAGGTAATGAGGTAGGACTTTCTGCGGTATTAAGGGAGCACTATCTGAGGTACTGAGGGAGCACTTTTTGAGATATTGAGGGAGCTTTTTCGGAGGTACTGAGGGAGCGCTATCTGAGGTATTGAGGGAGCACTTTCTGAGGTATTAAGAGAGTACTATCTGAGGAACTGAGGGAGAAATATTTGAGGTACTGAGGAAGCACGATCTGAGGTATTGAGGGAGCACTATCTGAGGTACTGAGGGAGCACTTTTCGAGATATTGAGGGAGCATTTTCTGAGGTATTGAGGAAACACTTTTTGAGGTATTGGGGGAGCACTTTCTGAGGTATTGAGGAAACAATATCTGAGGTATTGTGGGAGCACTTTCTGAAGTATTGAGGGAGCAATTTCTGAGGTATTGAGGGAGCAAATTCTGAGGTATTGAGGGAGAACTGTCTGAGATATTGAGGGAGAACGATCTGACGTATTGGGGGAGCACTTTCTGACCTATGGAGGAAGAAATATCTGCGGTATAGAGGGAGCACTTTCTGAGGTATTGAGGTAGCACTATCTGAGGTATTGAGGGGAGTACTATCTGAGGTACTGAGGGAGCACTATCTGAGGTATTTGGGGTGTACTAACTGAGGTATTGAGGGAGCACTTTCTGAGGTTTAGAGGGAGCACTGTCTGAGGTACTGAGAGAGCAGTTTTTGAGATATTGAGGGAGCACTTTCTGAGGTATTGAGGGAGCACTTTCTGAGGTACTGAGGGAGCACTATCTGAGGTATTGGGGGAGTACTAACTGAGGTATTGAGGGAGCACTTTCTGGGTTTTGAGGAAGCAATATCTGAGGTACTGCGGGAGCACTATCTGAGGTATTGAGGGAGTACTATCTGAGGTCCTTAGGGAGCACGTTCTGAGGTATTGAGGGAGCACTATCTGAGGTACTGAGAGAGCAGTTTTTGAGATATTGAGGGAGCACTTTCTGGGGTGTTGAGGGAGCACTTTCTGAGTTGTTGAGGGAGCACTATCTGATGTACTGAGGAAGCACTATCTGAGGCATTGAGGGAGAACTATCTGAGGGACTGAGGGAGCACTATCTGAGTTATTGAGGGAGCACATTCTGAGGTATTGAGGGAGAAATGTCTGAGATATTGAGGGAGAACGATCTGACGTATTGAGGGAGCACTTTCTGACCTATAGAGGGAGAAATATCTGAAGCATTGAGAGAGCACTATCTGAGGTACTGAGGGAACACTATCTGATGTAATGAGGAAGCACTATCTGAGGTATTGAGGGAGTACTAAGTGAGGTCTTGAGGGAGCACTTTCTGTGTTTTGAGGATGCACTATCTGAGGTATTGAGGGAGCACTTTCTGTGTTTTGAGGAAGCACTATCTGAGTTATTGGGGGAGCACTTTCTGAGGTACAGAGGGAGCACTTTCGGTGGTATTGTGAGAGCACTACCTGAGGTGCTGAGGGAGCGCTTTTTGTGATATTGGGGGGGCATATTCCGAGGTACGGAGTGATCATTATCTGAGGTACTGAGGGAGCACTTTTTGAGATATTGAGGGAGCACTTTCTGAGGTATTAAGAGAGTACCATCTGAGGTACTGAGGGAGAACTATCTGAGTTATTGAGGGAGCACTATCTGATGTACTGAGGAAGCACTATCTGAGGTATTGAGGGAGCACTTTCTGAATTACTGAGGGAGCACTTTCAGAGGTATTGAGAGAGCAGTATCTGAGGTACTGAGGAAGCACTATCTGAGGCATTGAGGGAGCACTATCTGAGTTATTGAGGGAGCTCTATCTGAGGTACTGAGGGAGCACTTTCTGAGGTACTGAGGGAGCACTTTTTGAGGTATTGAGGGAGTACTAACTGAGTTATTGAGCGAGCACTTTCTGGGTTTTGAGGAAGCAGTATTTGAGGTACTGAGGGGCACTATCTGAGGTATTGAGGGAGAACTAACTGAGGTACTGAGGGAGCACTTTCTGAGGTACTGCGGGAGCACGATCTGAGGTACTGAGAGAGCACTTTTTGAGGTATTGAGGGAACACTTTCTGAGGTCTTAAGGGAGTACTATCTCAGTTATTGACGGAGCACTATCTGATGTACTGAGGAAGCAGTATCTGAGGCATTGAGGGAGAACTATCTGAGGTACTGAGTGAGCACTATCTGAGTTATTGAGGGAGCACTGTCAGATGTACTGTGGATACGCGATCTGAGGTGCTGAGGGAGAACTATCTGAGGTACTGAGGTAAAACTTCCTGAATATTGAGGGAGCACTTTCTGCAGTATTGAGGGAGTACTATCTGAGGGACTCAGGGAGAAATATGTGAGGTACTGAGGAAGCACTACCTGAGGTACTGAGGGAGCACATTTTGTGATATTGTGGGAGCATCTTCTCAGGTACTGAGGGAGCACTTTCTGAGTTATTGAGGGAGCACTTTCTGAGGTACTGTGGGAGCACTATCTGAGGTACACACGAAGCACTATCTGAGGTACTGAGGGAGCACTATCTGAGGTATTGAGGGAGAACTATCTGAGGAATTGAGAGCACATTATCTGATGTACTGAGGGAGAAATATCTGAGCTATTGAGGGAGCACATTCTGTGTTATCGAGGGAGCACATTCTGAGGTATTGAGGGAGAACTGTCTGAGATATTGAGGGAGAATAATCTGACGTATTGAGGGAACACTTTCTGACCTATAGAGGGAGAAATATCTGAGGTATTGAGGGAGCAATATCTGAGGTATTGAGGGAGCACTTTATGAGGCATTGAGAGAGCACTATCTGTTGTACTGTGGAAGCAATATCTGAGGTATTGAGGGAGCACATTCTGAAGAATTGAGTGAGCAATTTCTGACGTACTGAGAGAGCACTTTCTGAGGTATTGAGGGAGCACTTTCTGAGGTACTGTGGGAGCACTATCTGAGGTATTGGGGGAGTACTAACTGAGGTATTGAGGGAGCATTTTCTGGGTTTTGAGGAAGCAATATCTGAGGTACTGAGGGAGCACTGTCTGAGGTATTGAGGTATCACTTTCTGAGGCATTGAGAGAGCACTATCTGTTGGACTATGGAAGCAATATCTGAGGTATTGAGGGAGCACATTCTGAAGTATTGAGGGAGCAATTTCTGAGGTACTGAGGGAGCACTTTCTGAGGTATTGAGGGAGCACTTTCTGAGGTACTGTGGGAGCACTATCTGAGGTATTGGGGGAGTACTAACTGAGGCATTGAGGGAGCATTTTCTGGGTTTTGAGGAAACAATCTCTGAGGTACTGAGGGAGCACTATCTGAGGTATTGAGGGAGCAATATCTGAGGTATTGAGGGAGCACTTTCTGAGGCATTGAGAGAGCACTATCTGTTGTACTGTGGAAGCAATATCTGAGGTATTGAGGGAGCACATTCTGAAGTATTGAGGGAGCAATTTCTGAGGTACTGAGGGAGCACTTTCTGAGGTATTGAGGGAGCACGTTCTGAGGTACTGTGGGAGCACTATCTGAGGTATTAGGGGAGTACTAACTGAGGTATTGAGGGAGCATTTTCTGGGTTTTGAGGAAGCAATATCTGAGGTACTGAGGGAGCACTATCGGAGGTATTGAGGGAGAACTTTCTGAGGTTCTGAGGGAGCACTTTCTGAGGTACTGTGGGAGCACTATCTGAGGTATTGGGGGAGTACTAACTGAGGTATTGAGGGAGCATTTTCTGGGTTTTGAGGAAGCAATATCTGAGGTACTGAGGGAGCACTATCTGAGGTATTGAGGGAGTACTAACTGAGGTCCTTAGGGAGCACTTTCTGAGGTATTGAGGGAGCACTATCTGAGGTACTGAGAGACCACTTTTTGAGATATGGAGGGAGCACTTTCTGAGGTGTTGAGGGAGCACTTTCTGAGTTATTGAGGGAACACTATCTGATGTACTGAGGACGCACTATCTGAGGGACTGAGGGAGCACGATCTGAGTTATTGAGGTAGTACTATCAGATATACTGTGGAAACACTATCTGAGGTACTGAGGGAGAACAACTGAGGTACTGAGGGAGAACTATCTGAGAAATTGAGAGCACATTATCTGATGTACTGATGGAGTAATATCTGAGCTATTGTGGGAGCACATTATAAGGTATTGTGGGAGCACATTCTGAGGTATTGAGGGAACACTTTCAGAGGCATTGATTGAGCACTGTCTGAGGTACTGAGGGAGCGCTTTCTGAGGTAATGAGGGAGCACTTTCTGAGGTACTGAGGGAGCACTATCTGAAGTTTTGAGGGAGTACTATCTGATGTAATGAGGGAGCACTATCCGAGGTATTGAGGGAGCACTTTCTGAGGTATTGAGGGAGCAATTTCTGAGGTACTGAGGGAGTACTATCTGAGGTACTGACGAAGCAATATCTGAGGTCCTGCGGAAGCACTATCTGTGGTACTGAGGATGCACTGTCTGAGTTATTGAGGGAGCACTATCTGATGTACTGAGGATGCACTATCTGAAGTATTGAGGGTGCACATTCTGAGGTAATAGGTGAGTACTATCTGAGGAACTCAGGGAGAACTATGTGAGGTACTGAGGAAGCTCTATCTGAGGTACTGAGGAAGCACTATCTGAGGTATTGAGGGAGCACTGTCTGAGTTACTAAGGGAGCACTGTCTGAGGTATTGATGGAGAACGATCTGAGGAATTGAGAGAGCATTATCTGATGTAGTGAGGCGGAAATATCTGTGCTATTGAGGGAGCACTTTCTGAGGTATTGAGGGAGCACTTTCTGAGGTATTGAGAGAGAACTGTCTGATATATTGAGGGAGAATGATCTGACGTATTGAGGGAGCACTTTCTGACCTATAGAGGGAGAAATATCTGAGGTATTGAGGGAGCAATATCTGAGGTATTGAGGGAGCACTTTCAGCGGCATTGAGAGAGCACTATCTGAGGTATTGAGAGAACACTGTCTGATGTAATGAGGAAGCATTATCTGAGGTATTGAGGGAGTACTAAGTGAGGGCTTGAGGGAGCACTTTCTGTGTTTTGAGGATGCACTATCTGAGGTATTGAGGGAGCACTTTTTGTGTTTTGAGGAAGCACTATCTGAGGTATTGTGGGAGCACTATCTGAGGTGCTGAGGGAGCGCTTTTTGTGATATTGGGGGAGCATTTTCCGAGGTACTGAGTGATCACTATCTGAGGTACTGAGGGAGCACTTTTTGAGATATTGAGGGAGCACTTTCTGAGGTATTAAGAGAGTACCATCTGAGGTACTGAGGGAGAACTATCTGAGTTATTGAGGGAGCACTATCTGATGTACTGAGGAAGCACTATCTGAGGTATTGAGGGAGCACTTTCTGAATTACTGAGGGCGCACTTTCAGAGGTATTGAGAGAGCAGTATCTCAGTTATTGAGGGATCACTATCTGAGTTACTGAGGGAGCACTTTCTGAGGTACTGAGGGAGCACTTTCTGAGGTACTGAGGGAACACTATCTGAGGTATTGAGGGAGTACTAACTGAGTTATTGAGCGAGCACTTTCTGGGTTTTGAGGAAGCAGTATTTGAGGTACTGAGGAGCACTATCTGAGGTATTGATGGAAAACTAACTGAGGTACTGAGGAAACACTTTCTGAGGTATTGAGGGAGCACTATCTGAGGTACTGAGAGAGCACTTTTTGAGGTATGGAGGGAGCACTTTCTGAGGTCTTAAGGGAGTACTATCTCAGTTATTGAGGGAGCACTATCTGATGTACTGAGGAAGCAATATCTGAGGCATTGAGGGAGAACTATCTGAGGTACTGAGTGAGCACTATCTGAGTTATTGAGGGAGCACTATTAGATGTACTGTGGAAATGCTATCTGAGGTACTGAGGGAGAACTATGTGAGGTACTGAGGTAGAATTACCTGAATATTGAGGGAGCACCTTCTGCAGTATTAAGGGAGTACTGTCTGACGAACTCAGGGAGAACTATGTGAGGTACTGAGGAAGCACTACCTGAGGTACTGAGGGAGCACATTTTGAGATATTGTGAGAGCATCTTCTCAGGTACTGAGGGAGCACTTTCTGAGGTATTAATGGAGTACTATCTGAGGAACTGAGGGACAACTATCTGAGGTACTGAGAAAGCACTATCTGTTGTCCTGTGGAAGCAATATCTGAGGTATTGAGGGAGCACTTTCTGAAGTACTGAGAGAGCACTATCTGAGGTATTGAGGGAGAACATTCTGAGGTATTGAGGGAGCACTATCTGAGGTACTGAGGGAGCATCTTCTGAGGTACTGAGGGAGAACAATCTAAGGTATTGAGTGAGCACTTTCTGAGCTATTGAGGGAGCACTTTCTGATGTACTCAGGGAACACTTTCGATGGTACTGAGGGAGTACTTTCTGAGGTACATGAGAGTGAACTTTCGGAGCTATTGAGGCAGCACTGTCTGAGGTACTGAGGGAGCACTTTCTTTGGTACTGAGGGAGGACTTTCTGAGGTATTGAGGGAGTACTATCTGATGTAATGAGGAAGCAATATCTGTGGTATTGAGGGAGCACTTTCTGAGGTACTGAGGGAATACTCTCAGTACCTCAGATCGTGCTCCCGCAGTACCTCAGGTATTGAGGGAGTACTAACTGAGGTATTGAGGGAGTACTATCTGGGTTTTGAGGAAGCACTATCTGAGGTACTGAGGGAGCACTATCTGTGGTATTGAGGGAGTACTAACTGAGGTACTGAGGGTGCACTTTCTGAGGTATTGAGGGAGCACTTTCTGAGGTACTGAGGGAGCACTATCTGAGGTATTGGGGGAGTACTAACTGAGGTATTGAGGGAGCACTTTCTGGGTTTTGAGGAAGCAATATCTGAGGTACTGAGGGAGCACTATCTGAGGCATTGAGGGAGAACTATCTGAGGTACTGAGTGAGCACTATCTGTGTTATTGAGGGAGCACTGTCAGATGTACTGTGGAAACGCGATCTGAGGTACTGAGGGAGAACTATCTGAGGTACTGAGGTAAAACTACCTGAATATTGAGGGAGCACTTTCTGCAGTATTAAGGGAGTACTATCTGAGGGACTCAGGGAGAAATATGTGAGGTACTGAGGAAGCACTACCTGAGGTACTGAGGGAGCACATTTTGTGATATTGTGGCAGCATCTTCTCAGGTACTGAGGGAGCACTTTCTGAGTTATTTAGGGAGCACTTTCTGAGGTACTGTGGGAGCACTATCTGAGGTACTCACGAAGCACTATCTGAGATACTGAGGGAGCACTATCTGAGGTATTGAGGGAGAACTATCTGAGGAATTGAGAGCACATTATCTGATGTACTGAGGGAGAAATATCTGAGCTATTGAGGGAGCACATTCTGTGTTATCGAGGGAGCACATTCTGAGGTATTGAGGGAGAACTGTCTGAGATATTGAGGGAGAATAATCTGACGTATTGAGGGAACACTTTCTGACCTATAGAGGGAGAAATATCTGAGGTATTGAGGGAGCAATATCTGAGGTATTGAGGGAGCACTTTCTGAGGCATTGAGAGAGCACTATCTGTTGTACTGTGGAAGCAATATCTGAGGTATTGAGGGAGCACATTCTGAAGAATTGAGTGAGCAATTTCTGACGTACTGAGGGAGCACTTTCTGAGGTATTGAGGGAGCACTTTCTGAGGTACTGTGGGAGCACTATCTGAGGTATTGGGGGAGTACTAACTGAGGTATTGAGGGAGCATTTTCTGGGTTTTGAGGAAGCAATATCTGAGGGACTGAGGGAGCACTATCTGAGGTATTGAGGTATCACTTTCTGAGGCATTGAGAGAGCACTATCTGTTGTACTGTGGAAGCAATATCTGAGGAATTGAGGGAGCACATTCTGAAGTATTGAGGGAGCAATTTCTGAGGTACTGTGGGAGCACTTTCTGAGGTATTGAGGGAGCACTTTCTGAGGTACTGTGGGAGCACTATCTGAGGTATTGGGGGACCAGTAACTGAGGTATTGAGGGAGCATTTTCTGGGTTTTGAGGAAGCAATATCTGAGGTACTGAGGGAGCACTATCGGAGGTATTGAGGGAGAACTTTCTGAGGTACTGAGGGAGCACTTTCTGAGGTACTGTGGGAGCACTATCTGAGGTATTGGGGGAGTACTAACTGAGGTATTGAGGGAGCATTTTCTGGGTTTTGAGGAAGCAATATCTGAGGTACTGAGGGAGCACTATCTGAGGTATTGAGGGAGTACTAACTGAGGTCCTTAGGGAGCACTTTCTGAGGTATTGAGGGAGCACTATCTGAGGTACTGAGAGAGCACTTTTTGAGATATGGAGGGAGCACTTTCTGAGGTGTTGAGGGAGCACTTTCTGAGTTATTGAGGGAACACTATCTGATGTACTGAGGACGCACTATCTGAGGGACTGAGGGAGCACTATCTGAGTTATTGAGGGAGTACTATCAGATATACTGTGGAAACACTATCTGAGGTACTGAGAGAGAACATCTGAGGTACTGAGGGAGAACTGTCTGAGAAATTGAGAGCACATTATCTGATGTACTGATGGAGTAACATCTGAGCTATTGTGGGAGCACATTCTAAGGTATTGTGGGAGCACATTCTGAGGTATTGAGGGAACACTTTCAGAGGCATTGATTGAGCACTTTCTGAGGTACTGAGGAAGCGCTTTCTGAGGTAATGAGGGAGCACTTTCTGAGGTACTGAGGGAGCACTATCTGAAGTTTTGAGGGAGTACTATCTGATGTAATGAGGGAGCACTATCCGAGGTATTGAGGGAGCACTTTCTGAGGTATTGAGGGAGCACTTTCTGAGGTACTGAGGGAGTACTATCTGAGGTACTGACGAAGCACGATCTGAGGTACTGCGGAAGCACTATCTGTGGTACTGAGGATGCACTGTCTGAGTTATTGAGGGAGCACTATCTGATGTACTGAGGAAGCACTATCTGAAGTATTGAGGGTGCACATTCTGAGGTAATAGGTGAGTACTATCTGAGGAACTCAGGGAGAACTATGTGAGGTACTGAGGAAGCACTATCTGAGGTACTGAGGAAGCACTATCTGAGGTATTGAGGGAGCACTGTCTGAGTTACTAAGGGAGCACTGTCTGAGGTATTGATGGAGAACGATCTGAGGAATTGAGAGAGCATTATCTGATGTAGTGCGGCGGAAATATCTGAGCTATTGAGGGAGCACATTCTGAGGTATTGAGGGAGCACTTTCTGAGGTATTGAGGGAGCACTATCTGAGGTACTGAGAGAGCACTTTTTGAGGTTTGGAGGGAGCACTTTCTGAGGTCTTAAGGGAGTACTATCTCAGTTATTGAGGGAGCACTATCTGATGTACTGAGGAAGCAGTATCTGAGGCATTGAGGGAGAACTATCTGAGGTACTGATTGAGCACTATCTGAGTTATTGAGGGAGCACTATTAGATTACTGTGGAAATGCTATCTGAGGTACTGAGGGAGAACTGTGTGAGGTACTGAGGTAGAACTACCTGAATATTGAGGGAGCACTTTCTGCAGTATTAAGGGAGTACTGTCTGACGAACTCGGGGAGAACTATGTGAGGTACTGAGGAAGCACTACCTGAGGTACTGAGGGAGCACATTTTGAGATATTGTGAGAGCATCTTCTCAGGTACTGAGGGAGCACTTTCTGAGGTATTAATGGAGTACTATCTGAGGAACTGAGGGAGAACTATCTGAGGTACTGAGAAAGCACTATCTGTTGTCCTGTGGAAGCAATATCTGAGGTATTGAGGGAGCACTTTCTGAAGTACTGAGAGAGCACTATCTGAGGTATTGAGGGAGAACATTCTGAGGTATTGAGGGAGCACTATCTGAGGTACTGAGGGAGCATCTTCTGAGGTACTGAGGGAGAACAATCTAAGGTATTGAGTGAGCACTTTCTGAGCTATTGAGGGAGCACTTTCTGATGTACTCAGGGAAAACTTTCGATGGTACTGAGGGAGTACTTTCTGAGGTACATGAGAGTGAACTTTCTGAGCTATTGAGGCAGCACTGTCTGAGGTACTGAGGGAGCTCTTTCTTTGGTACTGAGGGAGGACTTTCTGAGGTATTGAGGGAGTACTATCTGATGTAATGAGGAAGCACTATCTGAGGTATTGAGGGAGCACTTTCTGAGGTACTGAGGGAATACTATCTGAGGTATTGAGGGAGTACTAACTGAGGTATTGAGGGACCACTATCTGGGTTTTGAGGAAGCACTATCTGAGGTACTGAGGGAGCACTATCTGTGGTATTGAGGGAGTACTAACTGAGGTACTGAGGGTGCACTTTCTGAGTTATTGAGGGAGCACTATCTGATGTACTGAGGAAGCACTATCTGAGGCATTGAGGGAGAACTATCTGAGGGACAGAGGGAGCACTATCTGAGTTATTGAGGGAGCACTATCAGATGTACTGTGGAAACACTATCTGAGGTACTGAGGGAGCACTTTCTGAGGTATTGAGGGAGAACTGTCTGAGGAATTGAGAGCACATTATCTGATGTACTGAGGGAGAAATATCTGATCCATTGAGGGAGCACATTCTAAGGTATTGTGGGAGCACATTCTGAGGTATTGAGGGAGCAATTTCTGAGATATTGAGGGAGTACTATCTGAGGAACTCAGGGAGAAATATGTGAGGTACTGAGGAAGCACTATCTGAGGTCTTGAGGGAGCACTATCTGAGGTACTGTGGGAGCACTTTTCGAGATATTGAGGGAGCATTTTCTGAGGTATTGAGGAAACACTTTTTGAGGTATTGGGGGAGCACTTTCTGAGGTATTGAGGAAACAATATCTGAGGTATTGTGGGAGCACTTTCTGAAGTATTGAGGGAGCAATTTCTGAGGTATTGAGGGAGCACTTTCTGACCTATAGAGGGAGAAATATCTGAGGCATTGAGAGAGCACTATCTGAGGTACTGAGGGAACACTATCTGATGTAATGAGGAAGCACTATCTGAGGTATTGAGGGAGTACTAAGTGAGGTCTTGAGGGAGCACTTTCTCTGTTTTGAGGATGCACTATCTGAGGTATTGAGGGAGCACTTTCTGTGTTTTGAGGAAGCACTATCTGAGGTATTGGGGGAGCACTTTCTGAGGTACAGAGGGAGCACTTTCGGTGGTATTGTGAGAGCACTACCTGAGGTGCTGAGGGAGCGCTTTTTGTGATATTGGGTGAGCATTTTCCGAGGTACTGAGTGATCATTATCTGAGGTACTGAGGGAGCACTTTATGAGATATTGAGGGAGCACTTTCTGAGGTATTAAGAGAGTACCATCTGAGGTACTGAGGGAGAACTATCTGAGTTATTGAGGGAGCACTATCTGATGTACTGAGGAAGCACTATCTGAGGTATTGAGGGAGCACTTTCTGAATTACTGAGGGAGCACTTTCAGAGGTATTGAGAGAGCAGTATCTGAGGTACTGAGGAAGCACTATCTGAGGCATTGAGGGAGCACTATCTGAGTTATTGAGGGAGCTCTATCTGAGGTACTGAGGGAGCACTTTCTGAGGTACTGAGGGAGCACTTTCTGAGGTACTGAGGGAGCACTTTTTGAGGTATTGAGGGAGTACTAACTGAGTTATTGAGCGAGCACTTTCTGGGTTTTGAGGAAGCAGTATTTGAGGTACTGAGGGGCACTATCTGAGGTATTGAGGGAGAACTAACTGAGTTATTGAGGGAGCACATTCTGAGGTATTGAGGGAGAAATGTCTGAGATATTGAGGGAGAACGATCTGACTTATTGAGGGAACACTTTCTGAGGTCTTAAGGGAGTACTATCTCAGTTATTGACGGAGCACTATCTGATGTACTGAGGAAGCAGTATCTGAGGCATTGAGGGAGAACTATCTGAGGTACTGAGTGAGCACTATCTGTGTTCCTGAGGGAGCACTGTCAGATGTACTGTGGAAACGCTATCTGAGGTACTGAGGGAGAACTATCTGAGGTACTGAGGTAAAACTACCTGAATATTGAGGGAGCACTTTCTGCAGTATTAAGGGAGTACTATCTGAGGGACTCAGGGAGAAATATGTGAGGTACTGAGGAAGCACTACCTGAGGTACTGAGGGAGCACATTTTGTGATATTGTGGGAGCATCTTCTCAGGTACTGAGGGAGCACTTTCTGAGGTATTTAGGGAGCACTCTCTGAGGTATTAAGGGAGTACTAACTGAGGAACTGAGGGAGACCTATCTGAGGTACTGAGAAAGCACTATCTGTTGTACTGTGGAAGCAATATCTGAGGTATTGAGGGAGCACTTTCTGAAGTATTGAGGGAGCAATTTCTGAGGTACTGAGAAAGCACTATCTGTTGTACTGTGGAAGCATTATCTGAGGTATTGAGGGTGCACTTTCTGAAGTATTGAGGGAGCACTTTCTGAGGTACTGAGGGAGCACTATCTGGGGTATTGAGGGAGCACTATCTAAGGTACTGAGGGAGCACATTTTGAGATATTGAGGGAGCATCTTCTGAGGTACTGTGGGAGAACAATCTGAGGTATTGAGGGAGCACTTTCTGAGCTATTGAGGGAGCACTTTCTGTGGTACTCAGGGAACACGTTCGATGGTACTGAGGGAGTATTTTCTGAGGTACATGAGAGTGCACGTTCTGAGCTATTGAGGCAGCACTGTCTGAGGTACTGAGGGAGCACTTTCTGAGGTACTGAGGGAGCACTATCTGAGGTATTGAGGGAGTACTATCTGATGTAATGAGGAAGCACTATCTGAGGTATTGAGGGAGCACTTTCTGAGGTACTGAAGGAGCACTTTCTGAGGTACTGAGGGAGCACTATCTGAGGTATTGAGGGAGTACTAACTGAGGTATTGAGGGATCACTATCTGGGTTTTGAGGAAGCACTATCTGAGGTATTGGGGTGCACTTTCTGAGGTACTGAGGGAGCACTATCTGAGGTATTGAGGGAGCACTATCTGAGGTACTGAGAGAGCACTTTTTGAGATATTGAGCAAGCACTTTCTGTGGTATTGAGGGAGCACTTTCTGAGGTCTTAAGGGAGTACTATCTGAGTTATTGAGGGAGCACTATCTGATGTACTGAGGAAGCAGTATCTGAGGCATTGAGGGAGAAGTATCTGAGGTACGAGGGAGCACAATCTGAGTTATTGAGGGAGCACTATCAGATGTACTGTGGAAACACTATCTGATGTACTGAGGGAGAACTATCTGAGGTAATGAGGGAGCAGTACCTGAATATTGAGGGAGGAATCTAAGATATTGAGGGAGCACTCTCTGAGGTATTAAGGGAGTACTATCTGCGGAACTCAGGGAGAAATATGTGAGGTACTGAGGAAGCACTATCTTAGGTATTGAGGGAGCACTTTCTGAGGTAATGAGGAAGCAATATCTGAGGTATTGTGGGAGCACTTTCTGAAGTATTGAGGGAGCAATTTCTGAGGTAATGAGGGAACACTTTCTGAGGTATTGAGGGAGCACTATCTGAGCTATTGAGGGAGCACTTTCTGAGGTACTCAGTGAACACGTTCGATGGTACTGAGGGAGTACTTTCTGAGGTACATGAGAGTGCACGTTCTGAGCTATTGAGGCAGCACTGTCTGAGGTACTGAGGGAGCACTTTCTGAGGTACTGAGGGAGGACCTTCTGAGGTATTGAGGGAGTACTATCTGATGTAATGAGGAAGCACTATCAGAGGTATTGAGGGAGCACTTTCTGAGGTACTGAAGGAATTCTATCTGAGGTATTGAGGGAGTACTAACTGAGGTATTGAGGGAGCACTATCGGGGTTTTGAGGAAGCACTATCTGAGGTACTGAGGGAGCACTATCTGTGGTATTGAGGGAGTACTAACTGTGGTACTGAGGGTGCACTTTCTGAGTTATTGAGGGAGCACTATCTGATGTAGTGAGGAAGCACTATCTGAGGCATTGAGGGAGAAATATCTGAGGGACAGAGGGAGCACTATCTGAGTTATTGAGGGAGCACTATCAGATGTACTGTGGAAACACTATCTGAGGTACTGAGGGAGCACTTTCAGAGGTATTGAGGGAGAACTATCTGAGGAATTGAGAGCACATTATCTGATGTACTGAGGGAGAAATATCTGATCCATTGAGGGAGCACATTCTAAGGTATTGTGGGAGCACATTCTGAGGTATTGAGGGAGCACTTTCTGAGGTTTTGAGGGAGAACTATGTGAGATATTGAGGGAGAACGATCTGACATATTTAGGGAGCACTTTCTAAGGTATTGAGGGAGCACTATCTGAGGTATTGAGGGAGCAATTTCTGAGGTATTGAGAGAGCACTTTCAGAGGCATTGAGGGAGCACTTTCTGAGGTACTGAGGGAGCACTTTCTGAGGTACTGAGGGAGCGCTTTCAGAGGTATTGAGGGAGCACTATCCGATGTAATGAGGAAGCACTATCTGAGGTATTGAGGGAGCACTTTTTGAGATACTGAGGGAGCACTATCTGAGGTATTAAGGGAGTACTATCTGAGGTACTGAGGGAGCACTACCTGAGCTATTGAGGGAGCACTTTCTGAGGTACTCAGGGAACACGTTCGATGGTACTGAGGGAGTACTTTGTGAGGTACATGAGAGAGCACTTTCTGAGCTATTGAGGGACCACTTTCTGAGGTACTGAGGGAGCACTATCTGAGGTATTGAGGGAGTACTAACTGAGGTATTGAGGGATCACTATCTGGGTTTTGTGGAAGCACTATCTGAGGTATTGGGGTGCACTTTCTGAGGTACTGAGGGAGCACTTTCTGAGGTACTGAGAGAGCACTTTTTGATATATTGTGGGAGCACGTTCTGAGGTATTGAGGGAGCACTTTCTAAAGTGTTGAGGGAGTACTATCTGAGTTATTGAGGGAGCACTATCAGATGTACTGAGGAAGCAGTATCTGAGGCATTGAGGGAGAACTATCTGAGGTACTGAGGGAGCACTATCTGAGTTATTGAGGGAGCACTATCAGATGTACTGTCGAAACACTATCTGATGTACTGAGGGAGAACAACTGAGGTAATGATGGAGCAGTACCTGAATATTGAGGGAGCACTCTCTGAGGTATTAAGGGAGTACTATCTGAGGAACTGAGGGAGAACTATCTGAGGTACTGAGAAAGCACTATCTGTTGTACTGTGGAAGCAATTTCTGAGGTACTGAGGGAGCAGTTTCTGAGGTATTGAGGGAGCACTATCTGAGGTACTGAGGGAGCACAGTTTGAGATATTGAGGGAGCACTTTCTGAGCTATTGAGGGAGCACTTTCTGAGGTACTCAGGGAACCCTTTCTGAGGTACTGAGGGAGCACTTTCTGAGGTACTGAGGGAGCACTATCTGAGGTATTGAGGAAGTACTATCTGACGTAATGAGGAAGCACTATCTGAGGTATTGTGGGAGCAATTTCTGAGGTACTCAGGGAACACTTTCTGAGGTACTGAGGGAGCACTTTCTGAGGTATTGATGGAGCACTATCTGAGGTACTGAGGGAGCACCTTCTGAGGTATTGAGGGAGCACTTTCTGAGGTACTCTGGGAACACTTTCTGAGGTACTGAGGGAGCACTATCTGAGGTATTGAGGCAATACTATCTGATGTAATGAGGAAGCACTATCTGAGGTATTGAGGGAGTACTAAGTGAGGTCGTGTTGGAGCACATTCTGTGTTTTGAGGAAGCACTGTCTGAGGTACTGAGGGAGCACTAACTGAAGTATTGATGGGAGTACTAACTGAGGTACAGAGGGATTACTTTCTGAGGTATTGAGGCAACACTATCTGAGGTACTGAGGGAGCACCTTCTGAGGTATTGAGGGAGCACTATCTGAGGTACTGAGAGAGCACTTTTTGATATATTGTGGGAGCACTTTCTGATGTATTGAGGGAGCACTTTCTAAAGTGTTGAGGGAGTACTATCTGAGTTATTGAGGGAGCACTATCAGATGTACTGAGGAAGCAGTATCTGAGGCATTGAGGGAGAACTATCTGAGGTACTGAGGGAGCACTATCTGAGTTATTGAGGGAGCACTATCAGATGTACTGTCGAAACACTATCTGATGTACTGAGGGAGAACAACTGAGGTAATGATGGAGCAGTACCTGAATATTGAGGGAGCACTCTCTGAGGTATTAAGGGAGTACTATCTGAGGAACTGAGGGAGAACTATCGGAGGTACTGAGAAAGCACTATCTGTTGTACTGTGGAAGCAATTTCTGAGGTACTGAGGGAGCAGTTTCTGAGGTATTGAGGGAGCACTATCTGAGGTACTGAGGGAGCACAGTTTGAGATATTGAGGGAGCACTTTCTGAGCTATTGAGGGAGCACTTTCTGAGGTACTCAGGGAACCCTTTCTGAGGTACTGAGGGAGCACTTTCTGTGGTACTGAGGGAGCACTATCTGAGGTATTGAGGAAGTACTATCTGACGTAATGAGGAAGCACTATCTGAGGTATTGTGGGAGCAATTTCTGAGGTACTCAGGGAACACTTTCTGAGGTACTGATGGAGCACTTTCTGAGGTATTAATGGAGCACTATCTGAGATACTGAGGGAGCACCTTCTGAGGTATTGAGGGAGCACTTTCTGAGGTACTCTGGGAACACTTTCTGAGGTACTGAGGGAGCACTTTCTGACGTATTGAGGGAGCACTATCTGAGGTACTGAGGGAGCACATTTTGAGATATTGAGGGAGCAGCTTTTGAGGTACTGAGGGAGCACGTTCTGAGGTACATGAGAGCGCACTTTCTGAGCTAATGAGGGAGCACTGTCTGAGGTACTGAGGGAGCACTTTCTAGGTGATGAGGGAGCACTATCTGAGGTACTGAGAGAGCACTTTTTGAGATATTGAGGGAGCACTTTCTGAGGTATTGAGGGAGCACTTTCTGAGTTATTGAGGGATCACTATCAGATGTACTGTGGAAACACTATCTGAGGTACTGAGGGAGCACTTCCTGAGGTATTGAGGGAGAACTATCTGAGGAATTGAGAGCACATTATCTGATGTACTGAGGGAGAAATATCTGATCAATTGAGTGAGCACATTCTATGGTACTGTGGGAGCACTTTCTAAGCTATTGAGGGAGAACTATCTGAGATTTGAGGGAGAACGATCTGACGTATTGAGGGAGCACTTTCTGAGGTATTGAGGGAGAAATATCTGAGGTATTGAGGGAGCAATTTCTGAGGTATTGAGAGAGCACTTTCAGAGGCATTGAGGGAGTACTTTCTGAGGTACTGATGGAGCACTTTCTGAGGTACTGAGGGAGCACTATCTGAGGTTTTGAGGGAGCACTATCTGATGTAATGAGGAAGCACTATCTGAGGTATTGAGGGAAAACTTTCTGAGGTACTGAGGGAGCACTACCCGAGGTATTAAGGGAGTACTATCTGAGGTACTGAGGGAGCACTACCTGAGCTATTGAGGGAGCACAATCTGATGCACTTAGGAAGCACTATCTGAGGCATTGAGGGAGAACTATCTGAGTACTGACGAAGCACTATCTGAGGTATTGGGTGAGTACTATGTGAGGTCTTGAGGGAGCATTTTCTGTGTTTTGAGGAAACACTATCTGAGATATTGAGGGAGCACTTTCTGAGGTATTGAGGCAATACTATCTGATGTAATGAGGAAGCACTATCTGATGTATTGAGGGAGTACTAAGTGAGGTCGTGTGGGAGCACTTTCTGTGTTTTGAGGAAGCACTATCTGAGGTACTGAGGGAGCACTAACTGAAGTATTGAGGTAGTACTAACTGAGGTACAGAGGGAGCACTTTCTGAGGTATTGAGGCAGCACTATCTGAGGTACTGAGAGAGCACTTTTTGAGATATTGAGGGAGCACTATCTGATGTACTGAGGAAGCACTATCTGAGGCATTGAGTGAAAATTTTCTGAGGGACTGAGGGAGCACTATCTGAGTTATTGAGGGAGCACTATCAGATATACTGTGGAAACACTATCTGAGGTACTGAGGGAGAACTATCTGAGGTACTGAGGGAGTACTATCTGAGGAATTGAGAGCACATTATCTGATGTGTTGAGGGAGAAATATCTGAGCTATTGAGGGAGCACATTCTAAGGTATTGTGGGAGCACATTCTGAGGTATTGAGGGAGCACTTTCTGAGGTATTGAGGGAGAAATATCTGAGGTATTGAGGGAGCAATTTCTGATGTACTGAGGGAGCACTATCTGAGGGATTGAGGGAGTACTATCTGATGTAATGAGGAAGCACTATCTGAGGTATTGAGGGAGCACTTTCTGAGGTACTGAGCGAGCACTATCTGAGGTATTGAGGGAGCACTGTCTGAGGTATTAAGGGAGTACTATCTGAGGTACTGAGAGAGCACTACCTGAGCAATTGAGGGAGCACAATCTGATGCACTGAGGAAGCACGATCAGAGGCATTGAGGGAGAAGTATCTGAGGTACTGAGAAAGCACTATCTGAGGTACTGCGGAAGCACTATCTGTGGTACTGAGGGAGCACTATCTGAGGTACTGAGAAAGCACTATCTGAGGTACTGCAGAAGCGCTATCTGAGGTACTGAGGAAGCACTGTCTGAGTTATTGAGGGAGCACTATCTGAGGTACAGAGGAAGCACTATCTGAAGAATTGAGGGAGCACTTTCTGAGGTATTAAGGGAGTACTACCTGAGTAACTTAGGGAGACCTATTGTGAGGTACTGAGGAAGCAGTATCTGAGGTACTGAGGAAGCACTGTCTGAGGTACTGAGGGAGCAATATCTGAGGAATTGAGGGAGCACTTTCTGAAGTATTGAGGGAGAACTATCTGAGATATTGAGGGAGAACGATCTGAGGTATTGAGGGAGCACCTTCTGAGGTACTGAGGAAGCACTATCTGAGGTACTGAGGGAGCACTTTCCGAGGTTTTTAGAGAATACAATCTGAGGTACTGAGGAAGCACTATCTGAGGCATTGAGGGAGCACTATCTGAGTTATTGAGGGAGCACTATCTGAGGTACTGAGGGAGCACTTTCTGAGGTACTGAGGGAGCATGATCTGAGGTATTGAGGGAGCTCTTTCTGAAGTACTCAGGGAGCACTTCAGGAGTATTGAGAGCGCAGTATCTGAGGTACTGAGGAAGCACTATCTGAGGTATTGAGGGAGCACCTTCTGAGGTACTGCGGAGCACTATCTGAGGTATTGAGGGAGCACTTTCCGAGGTTTTTAGAGAATACAATCTGAGGTACTGAGGAAGCACTATCTGAGGCATTGAGGGAGCACTATCTGAGTTATTGAGGGAGCACTATCTGAGGTACTGAGGGAGCACTTTCTGAGGTACTGAGGGAGCATGATCTGAGGTATTGAGGGAGCTCTTTCTGAAGTACTCAGGGAGCACTTCAGGAGTATTGAGAGCGCAGTATCTGAGGTACTGAGGAAGCACTATCTGAGGCATTGAGGGAGCACGATCTGAGGTACTGAGGGAGCACGATCTGAGGTATTGAGGGAGTACTAACTGAGGTATTGAGGGAGTACTAACTGAGTTATGAGGGAGCAATTTCTGGGTTTTGAGGGAGTACTAACTGAGGTACTGAGGGAGCACATTTTGAGATATTGAGGAAGCACTTTCTGAGGTATTGAGGGAGCACTTTCTGAGGTCTTAAGGGAGTTGCTATCTGAGTTATTGAGGGAGCACTATCTGATGTACTGAGGAAGCTCTGTCTGAGGCATTGAGGGAGCACTATTTGAGGTACTGAGGTAACACTTTCAGAGGCATTGAGAGAGCACTTTCTGAGGTACTGAGGGAGCACTTTCTGAGGTATTGAGGGAACTCCACCTGATGTAATGAGGAAGCACTATCTGAGGTATTGAGGGCGTACTAAGTGAGGTCTTGAGGGAGCACTTTCTGTGTTTTGAGGAAGCAGTATCTAAGGTATTGAGGGAGCACTTTCTGAGGTACAGAGGGAGTACTTTCTGAGGTATTGAGGGAGCACATTCTGAGGTGCTGAGGGAGCGCTTTTTGAGATATTGAGGGAGCATTTTCCGAGGGACTGAGTGATCACTATCTGAGGTACAGAGGGAGCACATTTTGAGATATTGAGAGAGCACTTTCTGAGGTACTGCGGGAGCACTATCAGAGGTATTGAGGGAGCACTTTCTGAGGTATTAAGAGAGTACCATCTGAGGTACTGAGGGATAACTATCTGAGGCATTGAGGGAGAACTTTCTGAGTTATTGGGGGAGCACTATCTGATGTACTGAGGAAGCACTAACTGAGGTATTGAGGGAGCACTTTCTGAGCTCCTGAGGGAGCACTATCTGAGGTACTGGGGAAGCTCTTTGTGAAGTACTGAGGAGGCACTTTCAGAGGTATTGCGGGAGCAGTATCTGAGGTACTGAGGAAGCACTATCTGAGGCATTGAGGGAGCACTCTCTGAGTTATTGAGGGAGCACTATCTGAGGTACTGAGGGAAAACTTTCTGAGGTACTGAGGGAGCACGATCTGAGGTATTGAGGGAGCTCTTTCTGAGGTACTGAGGGAGCACTGTGAGAGGTATTGAGAGAGCAGTATCTGAGGTACTGAGGAAGCACTATCTGAGGCATTGAGGGAGCACTATATGAGTTTTTGAGGGAGCACTATCTGAGGTACTGAGGGAGCACTTTCTGAGGTACTGAGGTAGCACGACATGAGGTATTGAGGGAGTACTAACTGAGGTACTGAGGGAGCACTTTCTGAGGTATTGAGGAAGCACTATCTGAGGTATTGAGGGGGTACTAAGTGAGGTCTTGAGGGAGCACTTTCTGTGTTTTGAGGAAGCAGTATCTGAGGTATTGAGGGAGCACTTTCTGAGGTACAGAGGGAGTACTTTCTGAGGTATTGAGGGAGCACATTCTGAGGTGCTGAGGGAGCGCTTTTTGAGATATTGAGGGAGCATTTTCCGAGGTACTGAGTGATCACTATCTGAGGTACAGAGGGAGCACATTTTGAGATATTGAGAGAGCACTTTCTGAGGTACTGCGGGAGCACTATCAGAGGTATTGAGGGAGCACTTTCTGAGGTATTAAGAGAGTACCATCTGAGGAATGAGGGATAACTATCTGAGGCATTGATGGAGAACTTTCTGAGTTATTAAGGGAGCACTATCTGATGTACTGAGGAAGCACTAACTGAGGTATTGAGGGAGCACTTTCTGAGCTACTGAGGGAGCACTATCTGAGGTACTGGGGAAGCTCTTTGTGAAGTACTGAGGGGGCACTTTCAGAGGTATTGCGGGAGCAGTATCTGAGGTACTGAGGAAGCACTATCTGAGGCATTGAGGGAGCACTCTCTGAGTTAGTGAGGGAGCACTATCTGAGGTACTGAGGGAAAACTTTCTGAGGTACTGAGGGAGCACGATCTGAGGTATTGAGGGAGCTCTTTCTGAGGTACTGAGGGAGCACTTTGAGAGGTATTGAGAGAGCAGTATCTGAGGTACTGAGGAAGCACTATCTGAGGGATTGAGGGTGCACTATCTGAGTTTTTGAGGGAGCACTATCTGAGGTACTGAGGGAGCACTTTCTGAGGTACTGAGGTAGCACGACATGAGGTATTGAGGGAGTACTAACTGAGGTACTGAGGGAGCACTTTCTGAGGTATTGAGGGAGCACTATCTGAGGTACTGAGAGAGCACTTTTTGAGATATTGAGCAAGCACTTTCTGAGGTATTGAGGGAGCACTTTCTGAGGTCTTAAGGGAGTACTATCTGACTGATTGAGGGAGCACTATCTGATGTACTGAGGAAGCACTATCTGAGGCATTGAGGGGGAACTATCTGAGGTCCTGAGGGAGCACTATCTGAGTTATTGAGGGAGCACTATCAGATGTACTGTGGAAACACTATCTGAGGTACCGAGGGAGAACTATCTGAGGTACTGAGGGAGTACTACCTGAGGTATTGAAGGAGCACAATCTAAAGTATTGAGGGAGCACTCTCTGAGGTATTAAGGGAGTGCTATCTGAGGAACTCAGGGAGAACTATCTGAGGTACTGACGAAGCACTATCTGAGGTACTGAGGAAGCACTGTCTAAGTTATTGAGGGAGCACTATCTGATGTACTGAGGAAGCACTATCTGAAGTATTGAGGGAGCACATTCTGAGGTAATAAGTGAGTACTATCTGAGTAACTCAGGGAGAACTATGTGAGGTACTGAGGAAGTACTATCTGAGGTACTGAGGAAGCACTGTCTAAGTTATTGAGGGAGCACTATCTGATGTACTGAGGAAGCACGATCTGAAGTATTGAGGGAGCACATTCTGAGGTAATAAGTGAATACTATCTGAGTAACTCAGGGAGAACTCTGTGAGGTACTGAGAGAGCACTATCTGAGGTATTGAGGGAGAACTATCTGAGGAATTGAGGTTGCATTATCTGCTGTACTAAGGTAGAAATATCTGAGCTATTGCGGGAGCACATTCTGAGGTATTGAGGGAGCACCTTTTGAGGTATGGAGGGAGAAATATCTGAGGTATTGAGCGAGCAATATCTGAGGTATTAAGAGAGCACATTCAGAGGCATTGAGAGAACACTTTCTGAGGTACTGAGGGAGCACTTTCTGAGGTACTGAGGGAACATTATCTGAGGTATTGAGGGAATACTATCTGATTTAATGAGGAAGCACTATCTGAGGTATTGAGGGAGCACTAAGTGAGGTCTTGTTGGAGCACTTTCTGTGTTTTGAGGAAGCACTATCTGAGGTATTGAGCGAGCACTCACTGAGGTGCAAAGGGAGCACTTTCTGAGGTATTGAGGGACCACTATCTGAGGTGCTGTAGGAGCGCTTTTTGAGATATTGAGGGAGCATTTTCCGAGGAACTGAGTGATCACTATCTGAGGTACTGAGGGAGCACTTTTTGAGATATTGCGGGAGCACTTTCTGAGGTACTGCGGGAGCACTATCTGAGGTTTTGAGGGAGCACTTTCCGAGGTATTATGCGAGTACCATCTGAGGTACTGAGGGAGCACTATCTGAGTTATTGAGGGAGCACTTTCTGAAGTACTGAGTGAGCACATTCAGAGATGTTGAGAGAGCAGTATCTGAGCTACCGAGGAAGCACTATCTGAGTTATTGAGGGAGCACTTTCTGAAGTACTGAGGGAGCACTTTCAGAGGTATTGAGAGAGCAGTATCTGAGGTACTAAGGAAGCACTATCTGAGGCATTGAGGGAGCACTATCTGAGTTGTTGAGGGAGCACTATCTGAGGTACTGAGAGAGCACTTTCTGAGGTACTGAGGGAGCACTATCTGAGGTATTGAGGGAGTACTAACTGAGGTACTGAGGGAGCACTTTCTGAGGTATTGAAGGAGCTCTATCTGAAGTACTGAGAGAGCACTTTTTGATATATTGAGGGATCATTTTCTGAGGAATTGAGGGAGCACTTTCTGAGGTCTTAATCGAGTACTATCTGAGTTATTGAGGGAGCACTATCTGATGTACTGAGGAAGCACTATCTGAGGCATTGAGGGAAAACTATCGGAGGTACTGAGGGAGCACTATCTGAGTTATTGAGGGAGCACTATCGGATGTACTGAGGAAGCACTATCTGAGGCATTGAGGGAGAACTATCGGAGGTACTGAGGGAGCACTATCTGAGTTATTGAGGGAGCACTATCAGATGTACTGTGGAATCACTATCTGAGGTACTGAGCGAGAACTATCTGAGGTACTGAGGGAGCACTACCTGAGGTATTGAGGGAGCACTTTCTGCGGTATTAAGGGAATATTATCTGAGATACTGAGGGAGAACTATCTGAAGTACAGAGGGAGCACAATCTAAGGTATTGAGGGAGCACTTTCTGAGGTATTGAAGGAGCACTTTCTGTGGTATTAAGGGAGTACTCTCTGAGGTACTGAGGGAGAACTATCTGAAGTACAGAGGGAGCACAATCTAAGGTATTGAGGGAGCACTTTCTGAGGTATTAAGTGAGTACTATCTGAGGAACTCAGGGAGAACTATGTGAGGTACTGAGAAAGCACTATCTGAGGTATTGAGGGAGCACTTTCTGAGGTATTTAAGGAGCGCTATCTGAGGAACTGAGCGAGAACTCTCTGACGTACTGAGAAAGTACTATCTGTTGTACTGTGGAAGCAATATCTGAGGAATTGAGGGAGCACATTCTGAGGAATTGAGGGAGCACATTCTGAGGTATTGAGGGAGCACTACCTGAGGTACTGAGGGAGCAATATCTGAGGTACTGAGGGAGCACTTTCTGAGGTACTGAGTGAGAACTATCTGAGGTATTGAGGGAGAACTATCTGAGGTACTGAGGGAGCACATTCTGAGGTATTGAGGGAACACTATCTGAGGTACTGAGGGAGCACTATCTGAGGTACTGAGTGAGAACTATCTGAGGTACTGAGGGAGAACTATCTGAGGTACTGAGGGAACAGTTTCTGAGGTATTGAGGGAGCACTTTCTGACGTACTGAGGAAGCACTAGCTGAGGTTCTGAGTGAGTACTATCTGAGGTACTGAGGGAGCAATTTCTGAGGTATTGAGGGAGCACTTTCTGAGGTATTGATGGAGAACAATCTGAAATATTGAGTGAGCACTTTCTGCGGTATTAAGGGAGCACTATCTGAGGTACTGAGGGAGAACTATCTGAGCTATTGAAGGAGCACTTTCTAAGGTATTGAGGGAGCACATTCTGAGGTATTGAGGGAGCACTTTCTGAGGTATTGAAGGAGCACTATCTGAGGTATTGATGGAGAACTATCTGAAATATTGAGTGAGCACTTTCGGCGGTATTAAGGGAGCACTATCTGAGGTACTAAGGAAGAACTATCTGCGGTACTGAGGGAGCACTATCTGAAGTACTGAAGTAGCCCTATCTGAGGTATTGAGGGAACACTGTCTGAGGTACTGACGGAGCACTATCTGAGGTATTGAGGGAGCAGTATCTGAGGTACTGAGGGAGAAATATCTGAGTTATTGAGGGAGCACTTTCTGAGGTATTGAGGGAGCACATTCTGAGGTATTGAGCGAGCACTTTCTGGGTTTTCAGGAAGCACTGTCTGTGGTATTGAGAGAGCACTTTCTGAGGTACTGAGGGAGCACTATCTGAGGTACTGAGGGAGCACTTTTTGAGATATTGAGGAAGCACTTTCTGATGTATTGAATAAGCACTTTCTGAGGTATTGAGGAAGCACTTTCTGAGGTACTGAGGGAGCACTTTCTGAGGTATTGAGGGAGCACTATCTGAGGTACTGAGGGAGCACTTTTTGAGATATTGAGAGAGCACTTTCTGAGGTACTGATGCAGCATTATCTGAGGTATAGAGGGTGCACTTTCTGAGGTATTAACGAAATACTATCTGAGGTACTGAGGGAGAACTACCTGAGGTGCTGAGGGAGCACTATCTGAGGTATTGAGGTAGCACTTTCTGAGGTATTAAGGGAGTACTATCTGAGGTACTGAGGGCGAACTATCTGAAGTAGAGAGCGAGCACTATGAGGTATTGAGGGAACACTTTCTGAGTTATTAAGGGTGTACTATCTGAGGAACTGAGGGAGAACTATCTGAGGTACTGAGAAAGCACTCTCTGAGGTACTGTGGAAGCACTATCTGAGATACTGAGGGAGCACTTTCTGAGGTATTGAGGGAGCACTATCTGAGGTACTGAGGGAGCACATTATGAGATATTGAGGGAGCATCTTCTGTGGTACTGAGGGAGAAATATCTGATTTATTGAGGGAGCACTTTCTGAGCTATTGAGAGAGCACTTTCTCAGGTACTGAGGGAGCACTTTTTAAGGTACTGGGAGAGCACATTCTGAGCTTTTGAGGGAGCACTGTCTGAAGTACTGAGGGAGAACTGTCTGAGGTACCGAGGGAGCAATATCTGAGCTATTGAGGGAGCAATTTCTGAGTTATTGAGGGAGCACTTACTGAGGTACTAAGGGAGCACTTTCGGAGGTATTGAGGGAGCACATTCTGATGTACTGACAGAGCACTGTCTGAGGTATTGAGTGAGCACTTTCTAAGGTACTGAGGGAGCACTTTCTGAGGAATTGAGGGAGCAATATCTGAGCTACTGAGGGAGCACTATCTGAGGTATTGACGGAGCACTTTCAGAGGAGTTGAAGGCGCACTTTCTGAGGTATTGAGGGAGCACTTTCTGAGCTATTGACGGAGCACTTTCAGAGGTATTGAGCGAGCACTATCTGAGGTACTGAGGGAGCAAGTTCTGAGGTACTGAGGGAGCCTTTTCAGAGGTATTGAGTGAGCACTGTCTGAGGTACTGAGTGTGCACTTTCTGAGGTACTGAGGGAGCACTATATGAGGTACTGAGGGAGCACTTTCTGAGGTATTGAGTGAGCACTGTCTGAGGTACTGAGGGTGCACTTTCTGAGGTATTGAGGGAGCACTGTCTGAGGTATTGAGACAGCACTATCTGAGGTACTGAGGGAGCACTTTTTGAGATATTGAGGGAGCAATTTCTGAGGTATTAAGGGATTACTATCTGAAGTAATGAGGGAGAACTATCTGAGGTACTGAGGGAGCACTGTCTGAGGTATTGAGAGAGCACATTCTGAGGTATTGAGGGATCATTTTTGAGATATTGAGGGAGCATTTTCTGCGGTACTGATGGAGCAATTTTTGAGATATTGAGGGAGCACTTTCTGAGGTACTGAGGGAGAACCTTTTGAGGTATTGAGGTAAAACTTTCTGAGATATTGAGGGAGCTCTTTCTGAGGCATTGAGGGAGCAGTATCTGAGCTATTGCGGAGCACATTCTGAGGTATTGATGGAGCACTATCTGAGATATTGAGGGAGAAATATCTGAGGTATTGAGGGAGCAATTTCTGTGCTATTGAAGAAGTTCTTTCAGAGGTATTGAGGGAGCACTTTCTGAGGTACCGAGGGAGAACTCTCTGAGGTACCGAGGGAGCACTTTCTGAGGTACTGAGAGAGGACATTCTGAGGTATTGAGGGAGCACTGTCTGAGGTACTGAGGAGCACTATCTGAGGAATTGAGAGGGCATTATCTGAGGTACTGAGGGAGAAGTATCTGAGCTATTGAAGGAGCACTTTCCGAGGTATTGAGGGAGCATATTCCGAGGTATTGAGGGAGCACATTCTGATGTATTGAGGAAGCACTATCTTATGTATTGAGGGAGAACTATCGGAGGCAAAGAGGGAGCACTTCCAGAAGTATTGAGGGAGCACTTTCTGAGGTACTGAGGGAGCCCTATCTGATGTACAGGGGGAGCACTTTCTGAGGTATTGGAGGAGCACTGTCTGAGGTACTGAGGGAACACTTACTGAGGTTTTGAGGGAGCACTGTCTATGGTACTGAGGGAACACTTTCTGACGTACTGGGGAAGCACTATCTGAGGTATTGAGGTAGCACTTTCTGAGGTATTGACGAAGCACTATCTGAGATATTGAGGGAGCACGTTCTGAGGTATTGAGGGAACACTTTCTGAGGTACTGAGGGAGCACTTTATGAGATATTGAGGGAGCACTTTCAGAGGTATTGAGGGAGCACTATCTGAGGTAGTGAGGGAGAAATATATGAGGTACTGAGGGAGCACTATCTGAAGTATTGAGGGATCACTATCTGAAGTAATGGGGGAGCACTATCTGAGGTATTGAGGCAGCACTTTCTGAGGTATTGGGGGAGCACTATCTGAGGTACTGAGGGAGAACTATATGAGGTACTGTGGGAGCACAATCTGAAGTATTGAAGGAGCACTATCTGAAGTATTGAGTGAGCACTATCTGAGGTATTGAGGCAGCACTTTCTGAGGTACTGAGGGAGCACTTTCTGAAGTACTGAGGGAGCACTATCGAAAGTATTGAGGGAGCACTATCTGAAGTATTCAGTGAGCACTATGTGAGGTATTGAGGGAAAACTATCTGAGGTATTGTGGGGGCACCTTCAGAGGATTGAGGGAGGACTTTCTGAGTTACTGTGAGAGCACTTTCTGAGGTATTGAGGGAGAACTTTTTTGGATATTGTGGGAGCATTTTCTGAGGTATTGAGGGAGCATGTCTGAGGTACTGAGGGAGCATTATCAGAGGTACTGAGGGAGCATTTTCTTAGATATTGAGGGAGCCTTTTCTGACGTTCTGAGGCAGCACTATCTGAGGTACTGAGTGAGCACTTTCTGAGGTATTGAGGGAGCACTTTCTGCGGTACTGAGGGAGCGCTTTCTGAGGTATTGAGCGATCACTTTCTGAGGTATTGAGAGAGCACTTTCTGAGGTAATGAGAGAGCACTTTCTGAGATATTGAGTGAGCACTTTCTGAGGTACTGAGGGAGCACTTTGTGAGATATTGAGGGAGCACTTTCAGAGGTATTGAGGGAGCACTATCTGAGGTAGTGAGGGAGAACTATCTGAAAAATTGTGGGAGCACTTTCTGAGGTATGGGGGAGCAGTATCTGAAGTATTGAGGGAGCACTATCTGAAGTATTGAGTGAGCACTATCTGTGGTATTGAGGGAGAACTATCTGAGGTATTGAGAGAGCACTTTCTGAGGTATTGAGCGATCACTTTCTGAGGTATTGAGAGAGCACTTTCTGAGGTATTAAGGGAGCACTTTCTGAGATATTGAGGGAGCACTTTCTGAGGTACTGAGGGAGCACTTTGTGAGATATTGAGGGAGCACTTTCAGAGGTATTGAGGGAGCACTATCTGAGGTAGTGAGGGAGAACTATCTGAAAAATTGTGGGAGCACTTTCTGAGGTATTGAGGGAGCGGTATCTGAAGTATTGAGGGAGCACTATCTGAAGTATTGAGTGAGCACTATCTGTGGTGTTGAGGGAGGACTATCTGTGGTATTGATGGAGCACTTTCTGAGGTACTGAGGGAGCTGTTTCTGAGGTATTGAGGGAGAACTTTTTTGGATATTGAGGGACCACCTTCTGAGGTAATGAGGGAGAACTTTCTGGTGTATTGGAGGAGCACTGTCTGAGGTACTGAGGGAACACTTACTGAGGTTTTGAGGGAGCACTGTCTATGGTACTGAGGGAACACTTTCTGACGTACTGGGGAAGCACTATCTGAGGTATTGAGGTAGCACTTTCTGAGGTATTGACGAAGCACTATCTGAGATATTGAGGGAGCACGTTCTGAGGTATTGAGGGAACACTTTCTGAGGTACTGAGGGAGCACTTTATGAGATATTGAGGGAGCACTTTCAGAGGTATTGAGGGAGCACTATTTGAGGTAGTGAGGGAGAACTATTTGAAAAATCGTGGAAGCACTTTCTGAGGTATTGGGGGAGCACTATCTGAGGTACTGAGGGAGAACTATATGAGGTACTGAGGGAGCACTATCTGAAGTATTGAGGGATCACTATCTGAAGTAAAGGGGGGAGCACTATCTGAGGTATTGAGGCAGCACTTTCTGAGGTATTGGGGAGCACTATCTGAGGTACTGAAGGTGAGCTATATGAGGTACTGTGGGAGCACTATCTGAAGTATCGAGGGAGCACTATCTGAAGTATTGAGTGAGCACTATCTGAGGTATTGAGGCAGCACTTTCTGAGGTACTGAGGGAGCACTTTCTGAAGTACTGAGGGATCACTATCTAAAGTATTGAGGGAGCACTATCTGAAGTATTCAGTGAGCACTATCTGAGGTATTGAGGGAAAACTATCTGAGGTATTGTGGGGGCACCTTCAGAGGATTGAGGGAGCACTTTCTGAGTTACTGAGAGAGCACTTTCTGAGGTATTGAGGGAGAACTTTTTTGGATATTGAGGGAGCATTTTCTGAGGTATTGAGGGAGCATGTCTGAGGTACTGAGGGAGCATTATCGGAGGTACTGAGGGAGCATTGTCTTAGATATTGAGGGAGCCCTTTCTGACGTTCTGAGGGAGCACTATCTGAGGTACTGAGGGAGCACTTTCTGAGGTATTGAGGGAGCACTTTCTGAGATATTGAGAGAGCACTTTCTGAGGTATTGAGGGAGCACTTTCTGAGGTACTGAGGGAGCACTTTGTGAGATATTGAGGGAGCACTTTCAGAGGTATTGAGGGAGCACTATCTGATGTAGTGAGGGAGAAGTATCTGAAAACTTGTGGGAGCACTTTCTGAGGTATTGGGGAGCACTATCTGAAGTATTGAGGGAGCACTATCTGAAGTATTGAGTGAGCACTATCTGTGGTATTGATGGACTACTATCTGAGGTATTGAGAGAGCACTTTCTGAGGTATTGAGCGATCACTTTCTGAGGTATTGAGAGAGCACTTTCTGAGGTATTAAGGGAGCACTTTCTGAGATATTGAGGGAGCTCTTTCTGAGGCATTGAGGGAGCACTATCTGAGCTATTGCGGAGCACATTCTGAGGTATTGAGGGAGCACTATCTGAGATATTGAGGGAGACATATCTGAGGTATTGAGGGAGCAATTTCTGTGCTATTGAGGAAGCTCTTTCAGAGGTATTGAGGGAGCACTTTCTGAGGTACTGAGAGAGGACATTCTGAGGTATTGAGGGAGCACTGTCTGAGGTACTGAGGAGCACTATCTGAGGAATTGAGAGAGCATTATCTGAGATACTGAGGGAGAAGTATCTGAGCTATTGAAGGAGCACTTTCCGAGGTATTGAGGGAGCATATTCCGAGGTAATAAGGGAACACATTCTGATGTATTGAGGATGCACTATCTTATGTATTGAGGGAGAACTATCGGAGGCACTGAGGGAGCACTTCCAGAAGTATTGAGGGAGCACTTTCTGAGGTACTGAGGGAGCCCTATCTGATGTACAGGGGGAGCACTTTCTGAGGTATTGGAGGAGCACTGTCTGAGGTACTGAGGGAGCACTTACTGAGGTTGTGAGGGAGCACTGTCTATGGTACTGAGGGAACACTTTCTGAAGTACTGGGGAAGCACTATCTGAGGTATTGAGGTAGCACTTTCTGAGGTATTGACGAAGCACTATCTGAGATATTGAGGGAGCACGTTCTGAGGTATTGAGGGAACACTTGCTGAGGTACTGAGGGAGCACTTTATGAGATATTGAGGGAGCACTTTCAGAGGTATTGAGGGAGCACTATCTGAGGTAGTGAGGGAGAACTATTTGAAAAATTGTGGAAGCACTTTCTGAGGTATTGGGGGAGCACTATCTGAGGTACTGAGGGAGAACTATATGAGGTACTGAGGGAGCACTATCTGAAGTATTGAGGGATCACTATCTGAAGTAATGGGGGAGCACTATCTGAGGTATTGAGGCAGCACTTTCTGAGGTATTGGGGGAGCACTATCTGAGGTACTGAGGGAGAACTATATGAGGTACTGTGGGAGCACTATCTGAAATATTGAAGGAGCACTATCTGAAGTATTGAGTGAGCACTATCTGAGGTATTGAGGCAGCACTTTCTGAGGTACTGAGGGAGCACTTTCTGAAGTACTGAGGGAGCACTATCGAATGTATTGAGGGAGCACTATCTGAAGTATTCAGTGAGCACTATGTGAGGTATTGAGGGAAAACTATCTGAGGTATTGTGGGGGCACCTTCAGAGGATTGAGGGAGCATTTTCTGAGTTACTGTGAGAGCACTTTCTGAGGTATTGAGGGAGAACTTTTTTGGATATTGTGGGAGCATTTTCTGAGGTATTGAGGGAGCATGTCTGAGGTACTGAGGGAGCATTATCGGAGGTACTGAGGGAGCATTTTCTTAGATATTGAGGGAGCCTTTTCTGACGTTCTGAGGGAGCACTATCTGAGGTACTGAGGAAGAACTTTCTGCGGTACTGAGGGAGCACTTTCTGAGGTATTGAGACAGCACTTTCTGAGGTATTGAGCGATCACTTTCTGAGGTACTGAGAGAGCACTTTCTGAGATATTGAGGGAGCACTTTCTGAGGTACTGAGGGAGCACTTTGTGAGATATTGAGGGAGCACTTTCAGAGGTATTGAGGGAGCACTATCTGAGGTAGTGAGGGAGAACTATCTGAAAAATTGTGGGAGCACTTTCTGAAGTATTGGGGAGAAGTATCTGAAGTATTGAGGGAGCACTATCTGAAGTATTGAGTGAGCACTATCTGTGGTATTGAGGGAGAACTATCTGAGGTATTGAGAGAGCACTTTCTGAGGTATTGAGCGATCATTTGCTGAGGTATTGAGAGAGCACTTTCTGAGGTATTAAGGGAGCACTTTCTGAGATATTGAGGGAGCACTTTCTGAGGGACTGAGGGAGCACTTTGTGAGATATTGAGGGAGCACTTTCAGAGGTATTGAGGGAGCACTATCTGAGGTAGTGAGGGAGAACTATCTGAAAAATTGTGGGAGCACTTTCTGAGGTATTGAGACAGCACTTTCTGAGGTATTGAGCGATCACTTTCTGAGGTATTGAGAGAGCACTTTCTGAGATATTGAGGGAGCACTTTCTGAGGTACTGAGGGAGCACTTTGTGAGATATTGAGGGAGCACTTTCAGAGGTATTGAGGGAGCACTATCTGAGGTAGTGAGGGAGACCTATCTGAAAAATTGTGGGAGCAATTTCTGAGGTATGGGGTAGCAGTATCTGAAGTATTGAGGGAGCACTATCTGAAGTATTGAGTGAGCACTATCTGTGGTATTGAGGGAGAACTATCTGAGGTATTGAGAGAGCACTTTCTGAGGTATTGAGAGAGCACTTTCTGAGGTATTAAGGGAGCACTTTCTGAGATATTGAGGGAGCACTTTCAGAGGTATTGAGGGAGCACTATCTGAGGTAGTGAGGGAGAACTATCTGAAAAATTGTGGGAGCACTTTCTGAGGTATTGGGGAGAAGTATCTGAAGTATTGAGGGAGCACTATCTGTAGTATTGAGTGAGCACTATCTGTGGTATTGAGGGAGAACTATCTGAGGTATTGAGAGAGCACTTTCTGAGGTATTGAGCGATCATTTGCTGAGGTAATGAGAGAGCACTTTCTGAGGTATTAAGGGAGCACTTTCTGAGATATTGAGGGAGCACTTTCTGAGGGACTGAGGGAGCACTTTGTGAGATATTGAGGGAGCACTTTCAGAGGTATTGAGGGAGCACTATCTGAGGTAGTGAGGGAGAACTATCTGAAAAATTGTGGGAGCACTTTCTGAGGTATTGAGACAGCACTTTCTGAGGTATTGAGCGATCACTTTCTGAGGTATTGAGAGAGCACTTTCTGAGATATTGAGGGAGCACTTTCTGAGGTACTGAGGGAGCACTTTGTGAGATATTGAGGGAGCACTTTCAGAGGTATTGAGGGAGCACTATCTGAGGTAGTGAGGGAGACCTATCTGAAAAATTGTGGGAGCAATTTCTGAGGTATGGGGTAGCAGTATCTGAAGTATTGAGGGAGCACTATCTGAAGTATTGAGTGAGCACTATCTGTGGTATTGAGGGAGAACTATCTGAGGTATTGAGAGAGCACTTTCTGAGGTATTGAGCGATCACTTTCTGAGGTATTGAGAGAGCACTTTCTGAGGTATTAAGGGAGCACTTTCTGAGATATTGAGGGAGCACTTTCAGAGGTATTGAGGGAGCACTATCTGAGGTAGTGAGGGAGAACAATCTGAAAAATTGTGGGAGCACTTTCTGAGGTATTGAGGGAGCGGTATCTGAAGTATTGAGGGAGCACTATCTGAAGTATTGAGTGAGCACTATCTGTGGTGTTTGGGGGAGGACTATCTGTGGTATTGATGGAGCACTTTCTGAGGTACTGAGGGAGCTCTTTCTGAGGTATTGAGGGAGAACTTTTTTGGATATTGAGAGACCACCTTCTGAGGTCATGAGGGAGAACATTCTGAGGTATTGGAGGAGCACTGTCTGAGGTACTGAGGGAGCACTTACTGAAGTTTTGAGGGAGCACTGTCTATGGTACTGAGGGAACACTTTCTGACGTACTGGGGAAGCACTATCTGAGGTATTGAGGTAGCACTTTCTGAGGTATTGACGAAGCACTATCTGCGATATTGAGGGAGCACTTTCTGAGGTATTGAGGGAACACTTTCTGAGGTACTGAGGGAGCACTTTATGAGATATTGAGGGAGCACTTTCAGAGGTATTGAGGGAGCACTATCTGAGGTAGTGAGGGAGAACTATTTGAAAAATTGTGGAAGCACTTTCTGAGGTATTGGGGGAGCACTATCTGAGGTACTCAGGGAGAACTATATGAGGTACTGAGGGAGCACTATCTGAAGTATTGAGGGATCACTATCTGAAGTAATGGGGGAGCACTATCTGAGGTATTGAGGCAGCATTTTCTGAGGTATTGAGGGAGAACGTCTGAGGTACTGAGGGAGCATTATCGGAGGTACTGAGGGAGCATTTTCTTAGATATTGAGGGTGCCCTTTCTGACGTTCTGAGGGAGCACTATCTGAGGTACTGAGGGATGACTTTCTGAGGTATTGAGGGAGCACTTTCTGAGGTATTGAGAGAGCACTTTCTGAGGTATTGAGCGATCACTTTCTGAGGTATTGAGAGAGCACTTTCTTAGGTATTAAGGGAGCACTTTCTGAGATATTGAGGGAGCACTTTCTGAGGTACTGAGGGAGCACTTTGTGAGATATTGAGGGAGCACTTTCAGAGGTATTGAGGGAGCACTATCTGAGGTAGTGAGGGAGAACTATCTGAAAAAATTGTGGGAGCACTTTCTGAGGTATTGGGGGAGCACTATCTGAAGTATTGAGGGAGCACTATCTGAAGTATTGAGTGAGCACTATCTGTGGTATTGAGGGAGAACTATCTGAGGTATTGAGAGAGCACTTTCTGAGGTATTGAGCGATCACTTTCTGAGGTATTGAGAGAGCACTTTCTGAGGTATTAAGGGAGCACTTTCTGAGGTATTGAGGGAGCACTTTCTGAGGTACTGAGGGAGCACTTTGTGAGATATTGAGGGAGCACTTTCAGAGGTTTTGAGGGAGCACTATCTGAGGTAGTGAGGGAGAACTATCTGAAAAATTGTGGGAGCACTTTCTGAGGTATTGAGGGAGCAGTATCTGAAGTATTGAGGGAGCACTATCTGAAGTATTGAGTGAGCACTATCTGTGGTATTGAGGGAGGACTATCTGTGGTATTGATGGAGCACTTTCTGAGGTACTGAGGGAGCTCTTTCTGAGGTATTGAGGGAGAACTTTTTTGGATATTGAGAGAGCACCTTCTGAGGTAATTTGGGAGCACTTTCTGAGGTATTGAGGGAGCACTGTGTGAGGTACTGAGGGAGCATTATCGGAGGTATTGAGGGAGCATTTTCTGAGATGTTGAGGGAGCACTTTTTGGATGATGAGGGAGCACTTTCTGAGGTATTGAGGGAGTACTTTCTCCGGTATTGAGGGAGAACTATCTGAGGTATTGAGAGAGCACTTTCTGAGGTGTTGAGCGATCACTTTATGAGGTATTGAGAGAGCACTTTCTGATGTATTAAGGGAGCACTTTCTGAGATATTGAGGGAGCACTTTCTGAGGTACTGAGGGAGCACTTTGAGAGATATTGAGGGAGCACTTTCAGAGGTATTGAGGGAGCACTATCTGAGGTAGTGAGGGAGAACTATCTGAAAAATTGTGGGAGCACTTTCTGAGGCATTGAGGGAGCAGTATCTGAAGTATTGAGGGAGCACTATCTGAAGTATTGAGTGAGCACTATCTGTGGTATTGAGGGAGGACTATCTGTGGTATTGATGGAGCAGTTTCTGAGGTACTGAGGGAGCTCTTTCTGAGGTATTGAGGGAGAACTTTTTTGGATATTGAGAGAGCACCTTCTGAGGTAATGAGGGAGCACTTTCTGAGGTATTGATGGAGCACTGTGTGAGGTAGTGAGGGAGCATTATCGGAGGTATTGAGGGAGCATTTTCTGAGATGTTGAGGGAGCACTTTTTTGGATGTTGAGGGAGCACTTTCTGAGGTATTGAGCGATCACTTTCTCAGGTATTGAGAGAGCACTTTCTTAGGTATTAAGGGAGCACTTTCTGAGATATTGAGGGAGCACTATCTGAGGTACTGAGGGAGCACTTTCTGAGGTATTGAGGGAGCACTTTCTGCGGTACTGGGGGAGCACTTTCTGATGTATTGAGAGAGCACGTTCTGAGGTATTGAGCGATCACTTTCTGAGGTATTGAGAGAGCACTTTCTTAGGTATTAAGGGAGCACTTTCTGAGATATTGAGGGTGCACTTTCTGAGGTACTGAGGGAGCACTTTGTGAGATATTGAGGGAGCACTTTCAGAGGTATTGAGGGAGCATTATCTGAGGTAGTGAGGGAGAACTATCTGAAAAATTGTGGGAGCACTCTCTGAGGTATTGGGGGAGCAGTATCTGAAGTATTGAGGGAGCACTATCTGAAGTATTGAGTGAGCTCTATCTGTGGTGTTGAGGGAGGACTATCTGTGGTATTGATGGAGCACTTTCTGAGGTACTGAGGGAGCTCTTTCTGAGGTATTGAGGGTGAACTTTTTTGGATATTGAGAGAGCACCTTCTGAGGTAATGTGGGAGAACATTCTGAGGTATTTGAGGAGCACTGTCTGAGGTACTAAGGGAGCACTTACTGAGGTTTTGAGGGAGCACTGTCTATGGTACTGAGGGAACACTTTCTGACGTACTGGGGAAGCACTATCTGAGGTATTGAGTTAGCACTTTCTGAGGTATTGACGAAGCACTATCTGAGATATTGAGGGAGCACTTTCTGAGGTATTGAGGGAACACTTTCTGAGGTACTGAGGGAGCACTTTATGAGATATTGAGGGAGCACTTTCAGAGGTATTGAGGGAGCACTATCTGAGGTAGTGAGGGAGAACTATTTGAAAAATTGTGGAAGCACTTTCTGAGGTATTGGGGGAGCACTATCTGAGGTACTGAGGGAGAACTATATGAAGTATTGAGGGATCACTATCTGAAGTAATGGGGGAGCACTATCTGAGGTATTGAGGCAGCACTTTCTGAGGTATTGGGGGAGCACTATCTGAGGTACTGAGGAAGAACTATATGAGGTACTGTGGGAGCACTATCTGAAGTATTGAGGGAGCACTATCTGAAGTATTGAGTGAGCACTATCTGAGGTATTGAGGCAGCAATTTCTGAGGTCATGAGGGAGCACTTTCTGAAGTACTGAGGAAGCACTATCTAAAGTATTGAGGGAGCACTATCTGAAGTATTCAGTGAGCACTATCTGAGGTATTGAGGGATAACTATCTGAGGTATTGTGGGGGCACCTTCAGAGGATTGAGGGAGCACTTTCTGAGTTACTGAGAGAGCACTTTCTGAGGTATTGAGGGAGAACTTTTTTGGATATTGAGGGAGCATTTTCTGAGGTATTGAGGGAGCATGTCTGAGGTACTGAGGGAGCATTATCGGAGGTACTGAGGGAGCATTTTCTTAGATATTGAGGGAGCCCTTTCGGACGTTCTGAGGGAGCACTATCTGAGGTACTGAGGGAGCACTTTCTGAGGTATTGAGGGAGTAATTTTTGCGGTACTGAGGGAGCACTTTCTGAGGTATTGAGAGAGCACCTTCTGAGGTATTGAGCGATCACTTTCTGAGGTATTGAGAGAGAACTTTCTTAGGTATTAAGGGAGCACTTTCTGAGATATTGAGGGAGCACTTTCTGAGGTACTGAGGGAGCACTTTGTGAGATATTGAGGGAGCACATTCAGAGGCATTGAGGGAGCACTATCTGAGGTAGTGAGGGAGGACTATCTGAAAAATTGTGGGAGCACTTTCTGAGGTATTGGGGGAGCACTATCTGAAGTATTGAGGGAGCACTATCTGATCACCTTCTGAGGTAATTTGGGAGCACTTTCTGAGGTATTGAGTGAGCACTATCTGTGGTATTGAGGGAGAACTATCTGAGGTATTAGAGAGCACTGTCTGAGGTATTGAGCGATCACTTTCTGAGGTATTGAGAGAGCACTTTCTGAGGTATTAAGGGAGCACTTTCTGAGATATTGAGGGAGCACTTTCTGAGGTACTGAGGGAGCACTTTGTGAGATATTGAGGGAGCACTTTCAGAGGTATTGAGGGAGCACTATCTGAGGTAGTGAGGGAGAACTATCTGAAAAATTGTGGGAGCACTTTCTGAGGTATTGAGGGAGCAGTATCTGAAGTATTGAGGGAGCACTATCTGAAGTATTGAGTGAGCACTATCTGTGGTATTGAGTGAGGACTATCTGTGGTATTGATGGAGCACTTTCTGAGGTACTGAGGGAGCTCTTTCTGAGGTATTGAGGGAGAACTTTTTGGATATTGAGAGATCACCTTCTGAGGTAATTTGTGAGCACTTTCTGAGGTATTGAGGGAGCACTGTGTGAGGTACTGAGGGAGCATTATCGGAGGTATTGAGGGAGCATTTTCTGAGATGTTGAGGGAGCACTTTTTTGGATGTTGAGGGAGCACTTTCTGAGGTATTGAGGGAGTACTTTCTCAGGTATTGAGGGAGCACTGTCTGAGGTATTGAGGGAGCATTATCGGAGGTATTGAGGGAGCACTTTCTTAGATATTGAGGGAGCACTTTCTGAGGTACTGAGGGAGCACTTTGTGAGATATTGAGGGAGCACTTTCAGAGGTAGTGAGGGAGGACTATCTGAAAAATTGTGGGAGCACTTTCTGAGGTATTGGGGGAGCACTATCTGAAGTATTGAGGGAGCACTATCTGATCACCTTCTGAGGTAATTTGGGAGCACTTTCTGAGGTATTGAGTGAGCACTATCTGTGGTATTGAGGGAGAACTATCTGAGGTATTAGAGAGCACTGTCTGAGGTATTGAGCGATCACTTTCTGAGGTATTGAGAGAGCACTTTCTGAGGTATTAAGGGAGCACTTTCTGAGATATTGAGGGAGCACTTTCTGAGGTACTGAGGGAGCACTTTGTGAGATATTGAGGGAGCACTTTCAGAGGTATTGAGGGAGCACTATCTGAGGTAGTGAGGGAGAACTATCTGAAAAATTGTGGGAGCACTTTCTGAGGTATTGAGGGAGCAGTATCTGAAGTATTGAGGGAGCACTATCTGAAGTATTGAGTGAGCACTATCTGTGGTATTGAGTGAGGACTATCTGTGGTATTGATGGAGCACTTTCTGAGGTACTGAGGGAGCTCTTTCTGAGGTATTGAGGGAGAACTTTTTGGATATTGAGAGATCACCTTCTGAGGTAATTTGTGAGCACTTTCTGAGGTATTGAGGGAGCACTGTGTGAGGTACTGAGGGAGCATTATCGGAGGTATTGAGGGAGCATTTTCTGAGATGTTGAGGGAGCACTTTTTTGGATGTTGAGGGAGCACTTTCTGAGGTATTGAGGGAGTACTTTCTCCGGTATTGAGGGAGCACTGTCTGAGGTATTGAGGGAGCATTATCGGAGGTATTGAGGGAGCACTTTCTTAGATATTGAGGGAGCACTTTCTGAGGTACTGAGGGAGCACTTTGTGAGATATTGAGGGAGCACTTTCAGAGGTAGTGAGGGAGAACTATCTGAAAAATTGTGGGAGCACTTTCTGAGGTATTGGGGGAGCACTATCTGAAGTATTGAGTGAGCACTATCTGAAGTATTGAGTGAGCACTATCTGTGGTATTGAGGGAGAACTATCTGAGGTATTGAGAGAGCACTTTCTGAGGTATTGAGCGATCACTTTCTGAGGTATTGAGAGAGCACTTTCTGATGTATTAAGGGAACACTTTCTGAGATATTGAGGGAGCACTTTCTGAGGTACTGAGGGAGCACTTTGTGAGATATTGAGAGAGCACTTTCAGAGGTATTGAGGGAGCACTATCTGAGGTAGTGAGGGAGAACTATCTGAAAAATTGTGGGAGCACTTTCTGAGGTATTGAGGGAGCAGTATCTGAAGTATTGAGGGAGCACTATCTGAAGTATTGAGTGAGCACTATCTGTGGTATTGAGGGAGGACTATCTGTGGTATTGATGGAGCAGTTTCTGAGGTACTGAGGGAGCTCTTTCTGAGGTATTGAGGGAGAACGTTTTTGGATATTGAGAGAGCACCTTCTGAGGTAATGAGGGAGCACTTTCTGAGGTATTGATGGAGCACTGTGTGAGGTACTGAGGGAGCATTATCGGAGGTATTGAGGGAGCATTTTCTGAGATGTTGAGGGAGCACTTTTTTGGATGTTGAGGGAGCACTTTCTGAGGTATTGAGGGAGTACTTTCTCAGGTATTGAGGGAGCACTGTCTGAGGTATTGAGGGAGCATTATCGGAGGTATTGAGGGAGCACTTTCTTAGATATTGAGGGAGCACTTTCTGAGGTACTGAGGGAGCACTATCTGTGGTACTGAGGGAGCACTTTCTGAGGTAATGAGAGAGCACTTTCTGAGGTACTGAGGGAAAACTATATGAGATATTAAGTGAGAACTATCTGAGGTATTGAGGGCGAACTATATGAGATATTGAGGGAGAAGTATCTGAGGTATTGAGGGAGCACTTTCTGATGTATTGAGGGAGAAATATCTGAGGTATTGAGGGAGCACTTTCTGATGTATTGAGGGAGCACTTTCAGAGGCATTGAGGGAACACTTTCTGAGGTACTGAGGAAACACTTTCTGAGGTACTGAGGGAGCACTGTCTGAGGTATTGAGAGAGCACATTCTGTGGTATTTTGGGAGCACTTTCGGAGGTATTGAGGAAGCACTATCTGAGGTACTGAGGGTGAATTATCTGAGGTATTGAGGTAGCACTTTCCGATGTATTGAGGGAGAAATATCTGCGGTATTGAGGGAGCACTTTCTGAGGGATTGAAGGAGCACTTTCAGAGGCATTGAGGGAGCACTTTCTGAGGAACTGAGGGATCACTTTCTGATGTATTGAGGGAGCACTATCTGAGGTACTGAGGGTGAACTATCTGAGGTACTGAGGGTGAACTATCTGGGGTATTCAGGGAGAACTATCTGATGTATTGAGGCAGCTCTATCTGAGGTACTGAGGGAGATCTATCTGACGTATTGAGTGAGAACAATCTGGGGTATTCAGGGAGCACTATCTGAGGTACTGAGGGTGAACTATCTGAGGTACTGAGGGAGCACTATCTGAGGTATTGTGGGAGCACTATCTGAGGTGCTGAGGGAGCACTATCTGAGGTATTTTGTGAGCACTATCTGAGGTATTGTCGGAGCACTCTCTGAGGTACTGAGGGAACACTATCTGTGGTACTGAGGGAGAACTATCTGAAATATTGAGGGAGCACTATCTGGTGGTACAGAGTGCAGAGGGTAGAAAGGAACAGATGCAATTCCCTGATCATTTCCTCAGGGTCCCCGAGCCACTCTGGTGTCGTAATTTGAAATGGAAGCCACTCCCCATTTCAGCAGATCCAGATCATTTTACACAGTCAGTGAAAAATAACAGCAGCATGTGTCTGAAACATGGTTTGGAGGAAAACTTTCATCAATCTATTGTTACTTGTTGCTTGGAGACATTTTAGAAAAGCAGGCACCCAAACAGACTAACGCTGTCGATGCAAGAGGTGGTACACAGGAAGATCCAACAAGTCTCTGCAGCTGCTGTCTGTCTCCCTGGAGCAGTCATCATGTGAGATCATGGCTCAGTCCTCGCAGAAATCATTTCTCCAGCAATACCTCAACCATGCCTTTACAGCTGTATGTGTGAATGTGTGTGTGTGTGTGTGTGTGTGAGAGAGAGAGACTGCCCGTGTCTGTGTGTGTGAAAGAGTGGATGCATGTGTATCTCTGTGTGTCTGTATATGTGTGCATGAGAAAGAAATTGCATGTTCATGTGAGAGCGTGTAGCTGTGTGTGTTTGAGGGTGTGTGTATCTCTGTGGGCAAGTGTGTGAGTGAGGGTGTGCGTGAGAGAGTGTGTATGTGTGTGAGAGAGAGAGTGTGTCTGTGTGTATGTGTGTGTGAGAGTGTGTCTGTGTGTGAGAGAATGTGTCTGTGTGTCTATTGTGTGTGTGTCTGTGTGTCTATGTGGGTATATGTCTGTGTGTCTGTATGACAGTGTGTCTTATGTGAGAAATAGTGTGTATGTGTGTGTGAGAGAGTGTATGTGTCAGTGTGTGTGTGAGAGAGTGTGTGTAAGCATATTTGAGGGAGCGTGTGTCTGTGTGTATGTGTGCGTGAGAGAGTGTAACTGTGTGTGTGTGTGAGAGAGCGCCTGTGTGTGTGAGAGTGTGTGTCAGTTTGTGTGTGTGTGAGAGTGTGTGTCCATGTGTGTGTGAGAGAGAGAGTGTGTCTATATGAGTTTGAGGGAGCGTGTGTCTGTGCGTGTATGTGTGTGTGAGAGAGAGTGTGCGTTTATGTGTGTATGTGAGAGAGTGTGTCTGTGTGTGTTTGAGGGAGCATGTGTCTGCGAGTGTATGTGTGTATGAGAGAGAGAGTAACTGTGCGTTTATGTGTGTATGTGAGAGTGTGTCTATGTGTGCTTGAGGGTTCGTGTGTTTGTGTGTCTGTCTGTGTGTATGTGTGTGAGAGAGAATGTCTGTGTGTAAGAGAGACAGAGAGTGTGTGTGAGAGAGAGAGTGTCTGTGTGCGTGAGAGTGAGTGGGCGTGTGAGAGAATGAGAGTGTGTGTGTAAATGAGAGAGAGTGTGTGTATTTGTGTGTGTGAGAATGTGTCTGCGTGAGAGAGAGTGTCTGTGTGTGTGAGAGTGAGTGGGTGTGTGAGAGAATGAGAGTGTGTGTGTGTAAATGAGAGAGTGTGTGTATTTGTGTGTGTGAGAGAGTGTGTCTGCGGGAGAGTGCCTGTGTGTGTGAGAGAGTGTGTCTGTGTGAGAGAGAGTGTGTCTGCATGTATGTGTGAGAGAGTGTGCCCGTATGTGTATTTGAGAGAGCGTATGTCTGTGTGTGTATGTGTGTGAGAGATATAGTGTGTGCTTGTGTGTGAGAGTGTGTCTGTGTTTGTGTTTGAGGGAGTGTATGTGTGTGTGTGTATGTGTGTAAACGAGCCAATCTTATTGGGTGCTCATGAATATAAAATCCAGCTGCTGCTTCAAGTGAAATGGTCCTCGTGTCTCCAAAGACACAAAGGCTGCAAAAGTGAATTAACTGGGGGAAAGAGAGTGCTGTTCATTCCAGTGGGGATTCATCCAGTAAACCTTCCCCACACACTAACATCCCATTGGCAATGCAGTGACTAGTCCTGCACACAGTGCTCCAGGTACAAACCAATGTAATGTCTTACCAGAGCATGGGACAGCTCCTCATTACAGAGCGGTGTCTGGTGGGGATTTAATCAGAGGGTCACCATGGCTGGGCTGAGGGGAGAGGTTGGGAAGGATAGTCCTTCAGAATAACCCCAGCTGGTGTGGGAATTGAACACACGCTATTGGTTTTACTCTGCATTAAAAACCAACTGTCCAGCCAACTGAGCTAACTCACTTCACTCCAGGGACATGCCCTGTATAACCCAATCATAGCCAGCCTGCACCTCAATAGGAGCCAGGAGCAAGGCCATTCGGCCCCACCCTAACCCAGAAGGGAGAGCACGGGAAGCTGATGGATGAAACAAGCCCCTCCCATCTGGCCGTCTGAAATGGAACTGGAGGACAGAGCACATCTGGCCTGCTGTTTGCTTCCCCGAGACTGGCCTGCTCCACCTTACAGTGAGAGAGTGAGGGGAACCTCAAGGAGATTTCACTGCTCACTGAGAGGCTGCAACTCCAATCCAAATCAAGCTGGTTCCCTCCGAGACTCACGGAAGAGGGCAGCACTCTACAGATCAGGCCCTTGTGTAGTTATAACCTCCAGTGTGTGGGCCAAGAGCTGGGAGGTAGTGTTAAGAACATAAGACCATCCGAAATAGGAATAGGAGACCATCCAGCCCCTCGAGCCTGCTCTGGTATTCAACAGGATCGTGGATGATTCAACATTCCATTTGGGAGCTGAAACTAGGACAAGACAGAGACAGAGAATCAAATTATTCTGCCATGACGAATCATCAGACGAAAGCACACACACACACGGACACACAGACACACACACACACACACAGACACAGACACACACAGAGACACAGACACACACACAGACACAGACACAGACACACAGACACCCACACACACACACACAGACACCCACGGACACACACACAGACACACACAGGCACACACACACAGACACACAGACTCACACACAGACACACACACGCAGACACACACACACACGCACGCACACAGACACACACACACATACACACACACACACACACATACACACACACACACACACACAAATACACACAGTGGGATTCAGGCCGTCTGTGGGAACGGGGAGACAAGGGAGCAAAATGCTAGAGAGGGATCTCATCCCACAGATTTCACTGCTTCCCTCTCTCTCTGCGGCTCTCATGCCTATGTTTGTGTTCCCAGTTCTCTCTCCCACATCTTTCCTTCAATCCCTATCTCTCAACATCCTTCACATCTCTGTCCTGTTTACATTTCCCAGTAGATTCTCTTCCTCCTTTGTCACCTCACCAGGTTTTTCAGGAATGCTTAATCATTCAGCCTTTCACAAAGGAGGGGCTGTTTTCAGAGAGATGGAGTCTTTGTGATGCAAAGTCTGAGACAGGGTGGAGAAGAGGACTCCACAGTAAGGATAGTCAATGAGGCCATTCAGGGGCCAATCCTGAGGATGCTGAACTGGACCAGGATCATTTAATGGGGGAGGGGAGATGATGGGCAGAAAGGACTCCATCTGTGATACAAACCTTCTGTAATTATGGCACTGGGATCTTGCTGTACATTAAAATAGTCCCAGGCCAGTCAGTCAACCCAGACTCATTTACTGGTGTGAGAAAGTGAGGACTGCAGATGCTGGAGAGTCAGAGTTACAAAGTAAGGAGCTGGAGAAGCACAGCAGGTCAGCCAGGAGAGTCGATGTTTCAGGCCTGACCTTCTGGGCTTTTCCAGCTCCACACTTTTCCACTCAACTCCCTCTGCCCCAGGGAATGGGTCTCACAGCAATGTTGGGGGCAGCAAAATATTTGAGGGGGGCACAGTTGGTGAGGTAGGTATTTTGGAGGGAAGGTATTTGGGGAAGGGAATAAATTTGGGAGGAGAGCGAAAATGATGGGCAATTGTTTTTAGGGGGTTCAAAATTAGGTGAGCACTTTCAGGTCTGAAATAAAGAAAAAGAGAAAGGGAGGGTGAGAAAAAGAGAGAGAGGTAGAGAGAGTGGGGATGGAGAAGGGGATGAGAGAAAGATGGGGCAGAGACAGACAGTGAGACAGAGGATGTGAGAGAAAGGCAGATTGAGAGAAAGAGACAGACAGGGAGAGAGAAGGACAAAGAGAGAAGGGGAAGTCATACTGAGAGAAACAGGTGTTGAAGCATGGACAGACTGAAGGGGTGACACTCAGTATTCCAGTTGGTTCCAGATCGCTATCTCTGAATGGTTTTTCACACTCCCTCTCTCCCATGCTCCTGGGGTTTCTTTCAGCTTGTCTCGCTCCCTCTCTCTCTCCCTCTCTCTGGATGGTGAGCTGGTCTCTGTCCCTTGCCATGTTGGTCACCTCAGAAAGCCTCCAGAAAATTCAAGAGATCAGTCTGCAGGTGATCCCTGGTTTTGTTCATTTCTGGATGGTTTCCCAGAACTTTCTATACTTCTGGCCAATTCGGAGAATCCGTTAATAGTTTGAAGCGTTGCTAATCATTTGGATGGCTTGTTCCTGTTAGTTTCTTTGTGTAGCAGGACCCGGTGCCTTCCTGTCTGGGCCCTCCTTTGTTTGGTGGAGACGTTGTTAGGGATATGTCTGCCCAGGGGACCTGTTGCCTTTGACATTATGCTGATGGGATAACCATCTGGCTGCTGTCTGGCTTTTGTGATTTGGGAGTATAACTTGTCCAATATACCCAGCATCTCTTGGCTGTCTATCTGTGTTTTAGCAAGGAGGCCGCAACATTTCACCCATTCCCCCTCCCCCACCCAGTCTTTTAAATGGAAAGAAGCTTATACAATTAATTACAAACCTAATTTTAAAAGCTGGTTATGTTTGTTGTCAGAGTAGCCTGCTGTTTGAGCGAAAGCCATTTTGTACATTGGTCAAACCGATTGTCACTTGGCTGATAAGTGATATCATAGAATACCTACAGAGCAGAAACAAGCACTTCAGCCCATCGAGTCCACAATGACCCTCTGAAGAGAATCCAACTCAGATCCATCCCCTGATGATATCCCCGAAATCCTGCATTTCCCATGGCTATTCCAGCTAACCTGAATATCCCTCGACTCTATGTGCAATCTGTCAAAAATGTGCACCATTGAACAGTGGGAGAAAACCCATGCAGATGCAGGGAGAATGTACAAACTCCACACAGACAGTCGCTCAGGAGTGGAATCAAACCCAGGTCTCTGGCGCTATGAGGCAACAGTGCTAACCACTGAGCGACTGTGGCACTCCTAACTGTTTCGACAAAACATATTCCGTTCTGAGAATCCATACAGAATTGGGATGCATAGCCAACATCCAGTGAGCATAATAAATGCAAGGGAATGAGACCTGCTGGCTCAAACTCCTGGAATTCCCTCCCGAAGGGCATTGTGGGTCCACCAGCTGCAACAGTTCAAGGAGGCAGCTCACTACCAAAACCAGCTCCCGAGCAGCTACGGACAGGCAATCAATACTGGGCCCAGCCAGGAACACTCAAACGTTGCAAATGAATGAAACTAAGATGATCACCCGGGGAGTTCCATCTACCTTCCAGCCCCTGGGGGTGTTTCCAGGCATTATTCACCATGATCGTACCCATCTGTTGCAGCCTGCAATCCTAACCACCGGTATCCCGAGATATATCAAGGTGAGTGCAGTTAGGACCACAGCCGATGTGAGAGGAACCGAATTCGTTAAAGACAGGCGGTGGGAATGCCGTGGTATGGCCTGTTATTTCACATTTGCGTAAGTGTGGTCCCTGTCAATGTCCCCTCTATCGCCACAGCATTTGAGATGGAATCATGATAACCCATCCAAATACTTTTTTTTAATATAATTCCGATACTATCGACTTCAAAGATCCCCATCCTAACTTTGTCAATTGGGATAATTGGAATTACTCGCACCAAGCCCAGTGTCCCACCGAAAGTGTCCTTCCAGCTGTTACTAACCCAGCCCTTGGTGAGCTGCTGTAACTGACAGTGAGACATGTTAGTGTGGGTGTTCTCCTGGAACAAATATTTCCGCTGTTTGTCACTAATCCGGGATGGGACCTTTCTCGAGCAGTGAGGTCCGCTGTCTTCATTTCATCATGAATGCCTCTCCCTCACTGTTGTCCCTCAGGGAGGGCTGAATGGCCTGGTGAACAAAGTCACATGGTGATTAATTTAATTTGTTTGTCAGCATCAGTCCGTGTATGACAGACTGTCGGTCTCTCTCATCCAAAAATGTATCTGGGTTTGAGACAGGATCAAACAGAGTGGCCTTTTTGGTGCTGCCCACCAGCTGGGTGGCTGGATTGGCTATTGTGTACGGAGTGAGACCATCAGCTGTCTGACACTGGGTAACCACAGGGTTCATGGAATCTGAGTTCGGCTGTGGTTCAGCGCTGGGGACAAAAGGAGCAGTTAGCTGGGAGAAAGGCAGTGGGAGTTCCCATCTGTGCGCGGGTGTGGATGTGTCAGTGTGGAGCCTGTCATTACCTCTCTGGGGAGGTAGAACACCAAAGGCACACATTATCCCACTCTGGAAGGAGCCCTGGTTCCCTAGGGATTGTATTTGCTCCTGGTACCTCCTGCTAGGGCCTGATGTGTGTTGCTCCGTGTTGCAGGTGTAGAGGACCCATGCAGCTGCTTGGTGCTCCCTGCACTGTCCTTTCAGATTGTCCATGTAACCTGAGGCTGCCTCCCCATCCCCAGAGGCCCTCCTTTCACTTGACTGGGCTCTTCCCAATTGCAACTGGAGTAGTCCCATGTGGGTGAGATTTTCCTGCAACCTTCTGTCCTGCTCATTGTGTCGGAGACCTAGCTCAGTCACAGCCTGTAGGTTTCCCTGGGGTGACCGGATTCCAGCTGCCTTATCCCAGCCGGGGATCCTCCAGGCTATCGGCAGTGGAGTGAGCTTTCCAGCTTCCTTCCCCAGTTCTCTATGGGCTTCTCACCACAGCTCCTGTAACAGGAATCCTTCACTGCAAGGCCAGGCTGGCTTCCTGCCCAATTCTGCAGGACTGTTTCACGTTTGTACCGGCTTGTGTTCGTGTTGTTTTGGCTGCTTCTGTATTATGGGACACCTGTGTATACTCATAGAGTCATAGAGTTCTACAGCACGAAGACAGGCTCTTTGGCCCAAACTGGTCCATCCACACTAATCCCGTTTCCCTGCACTTGACCCATATCCTTCCAATACGTTCCTTTCCATGTATTTGTTCAAGTGCCTTTAAAATGTTATTAAATGTATACCCCTTGACCACTCGCGCGTGTAGTTCATTCCGTATGTGTATACACTCTGGGTAAAAACGTTGTCCCCCAGGTTCCCTTTTAATCTTTCCCCTTTCACCTTAAACTGATGCCCTTTCGTCCTCGATTCCCCAAGCCTTGGATAAAGACTGAGTGCATTCACCCTATCCATGACTCCCATGATCTTATGCACCTCTATAAGGACACCCCTCAGTCTCCTACACACTAAAGAAAATGTCCTAGCTTGTCCAACCTCTCTCTATAACCGTCTCGTTGAGTTCTGGCAATATCCTTGTAAATTCCTTCTGCACTCTTTTCACTTTAATAACATCCTTTGTATAGCAAGGTGGCCAAAACTGAACACAATATTCCAAATGCGGCCTCACCAACATCCTGCACAACTACAACATAACTTTCCAACTTCGATACTCTATGCCCTGACTGATGAAGGGCTCATTGTGCCAAAAGCCTTCTTCACTGCCCAGTCTACCTGTGACTCCCCTCTCAGAGAACCGTAAACCTGGAATTCAAGGTCCCTCTGTTCCACTGGCCTCCTTCAGGCCCTACCATTCACCACGAAACCCCGTCTTGATTTGACTTTCCAAAATGCTCGATCTCGCCCTTGTCTGTATTAACCTCCATTTGCCATTTCTCAGCCCAATTCCCCAGCTGATCAAGGCCCTGTTGCAATTGCTGAGAACCTTCCTCACTTATTTTAGTGTAATCTGCAAACTTTCTAATCATGCCTTAAACATCCTCGTCCAAATCATTGATCTAGATAGCAAACAGCAATGGGCCTAGCACTGACCAGCTCAGTGGCTCAGTGGTTAGCATTGTTGCCTTACAGCACCGTGGATCTGGGTTCAATTCCAACCTCACAGGATGGTCTGCGTGGGTTAAATCCTGTTAGGGTTAGATTTCCTACAATATGGAAAGAGGCCATTTGGCCCAACAAGTCCACATTGACCTGCCGAAGAGTAACTCACCAAGAGCCATTCTCCCTAACTAATACTAACCTTGGAAGAAGGCACCGAGCACTATGGACAATTTAGCGTGGCCAATTCATCTGACCTGCGCATTTTTGGATTGTGGGAGGAAACTGGAGCACCCGGAGTAAACACACGCAGACACAGGGAGAATGTGCAAACTCCACACAGACAGTTACCCGAGGCTGGGTTCAAACCCGGGTCCCTGGCACTGTGATGCAGCAGTGCCAAGCACTGAGCCACCATGCCACACCAACTGAGTTCCTATGTTCTCCCCATGTCTGTGTGGGTTTCCTCTCGGTGCTCCGGTTTCCTCCCACAACCCAAAGATGTGCAGATCAGGTAAATGGGTCATGCTCAATTGCCTATAGTGTTCATGGATGTGTAAGTACGTTCCATTAGTCAAGGGTAAATGTAGAGTAACAGGGTAGGGGAATAGGTTTGGGTGGCATAATCTTCAGGGGGCCAGTGGACCTGTTGGGCCGAAGGGCCTGTTTCCACAGAGAAGGGATTCTATGATTCTATGACCGCTGATGCACACCACTAGTCCCAGGCTTTCAGTCTGACTGTTACCCTCTGCTTCCTACCATCAAGCCAATTGTGTATCCTGTTTGCCAACGCCCCTTGGATTCCATGCCATGTAACCTTCCGTGGGGCAGTGGTGAGTGCAGAGTTCTGTCGGTATCACTAAAGAAGGGGGAGATGGCAGTGCTGGGCAGTGATCAGTCAGGAAGGGGGTGATTAGTTTATTGTGTCCACATCAGTCACGAGTGTTTGATTCAGTGATGTATCGGGATCAGTCAGTGAGGGGTGAATTTAGTGTGAGGTAGGGATTCGTCAGGGAAGGGGTGATTACAGTGTTATGTAGGGAACAATCAGGGAGGGGGAGATCGCAGTGTTGTGCAGGGATCAGACAGGGAGGAGGAGATTGCAGTGTTGGGTAGGGATCAGAAAGGGAGGGGGAGATCGCAGTGTTAGGTAGGGCTCAGCCAGGGAGGGGGTGAGTGAAGTGTTGGGTTGGGATCAGTTAGGGAGGGGGAGATCGCAGTGTTAGGTAGGGATCAGCCAGAGACGGGGACATTGCAGTGTTGGGTAGGGATCAGTCAACGTGTGGGAGATTGAAGTTTGGGTAGGGATCAGTCAGGAAGGGGGAGATTCCAGTATTGAGTAGGGATCAGTCAGGGAGGGGGTGAGTGCAGTGTTGGATAGGCATCAGTCAGGGAGGGGGTGAGTGCAGTGTTGGGTAGGGATCAGTCAGGGAGGGGGAGATTGCAGTGTTGGGTAGGGATCAGTCAGGGAGGGGGAGATTGCAGTGTTGGGTAGGGATCAGTCAGGGAGGGGGTGAGTGCAGTGTTGGGTAGGGATCAGTCAGGGAGGGGGTGAGTGCAGTGTTGGGTAGGGATCAGTCAGGGAGGGGGAGATTGCAGTGTTGGGTAGGGATCAGTCAGGGAGGGGGAGATTGCAGTGTTGGGTAGGGATCAGTCAGGGAGGGGGTGAGTGCAGTGTTGGGTAGGGATCAGTCAGGGAGGGGGAGATTGCAGTGTTGGGTAGGGATCAGTCAGGGAGGGGGTGAGTGCAGCGTTGTGTAGGGATCAGTCAGGGAGGGGGTGAGAACAGTGTTGGGGAGGGATCAGTCAGGGAGGGGGTGAGTGCAGTGTTGGGTAGGGATCAGTCAGGGAGGGGGTGAGTGCAGTGTTGGGTAGGGATCAGTCAGGGAGGGGGAGATTGCAGTGTTGGGTAGGGATCAGTCAGGGAGGGGGTGAGTGCAGTGTTGGGTAGGGATCAGTCAGGGAGGGGTGAGTGCAGTGTTGGGTAGGGATCAGTCAGGAAGGTGGAGATTGCAGTGTTGGGTAAGGATCAGTCAGGGAGGGGGTGAGTGAAGTGTTGTGTAGGGATCAGTCAGGAGGGGAGATTGCAGTGTTGGGTAGGGATCAGTCAGGGAGGGGGTGAGTGCAGTGTTGGGTAGAGATCAGTCAGGGAGTCGGTGAGTGCAGTGTTGTGTAGGGATCAGTCAGGGAGGGGGAGATTGCAGTGTTGGGTAGGGGTCAGTCAGGGAGGGGGAGAGTGCAGTGTTGGGTAGGGATCAGTCAGGGAGGGGGTGAGTGAAGTGTTGTGTAGGGATCAGTCAGGGAGGGGGTGAGTGCAGAGTTGTGTAGGGATCAGTCAGGGAGGGGGTGAGTGCAGTGTTGGGTAAGGATCAGTCAGGGAGGGGGTGAGTGCAGTGTTGGGTAGGGATCAGTCAGGGAGGGGGGTGAGTGCAGTTTTGGGTAGGGATCAGTCAGGGAGGGGGTGAGTGCAGTGTTGGGTAGGGATCAGTCAGGGAGGGGGGTGAGTGCAGTTTTGGGTAGGGATCAGTCAGGGAGGGGGTGAGTGCAGTGTTGGGTAGGGATCGGTCAGGGAGGGGGTGAGTGCAGTGTTGGGTAGGGATCAGTCAGGGAGGGGGTGAGTGCAGTGTTGGGCAGGGATCAGTCAGGGAGGGGTGATTGCAGTGTTGGGTAGGGATCGGTCAGGGAGGGGGTGAGTGCAGTGTTGGGTAGGGATTAGTCAGGGAGGGGGAGATTGCAGTGTTGGATAGGGATCAGTCAGGCAGCGGGAGATTGCAGTGTTGGGTAGGGATCAGTCAGGGAGGGGGTGAGTGCAGTGTTGGGCAGGGATCAGTCAGGGAGGGGTGAGTGCAGTGTTGGGTAGGGATCAGTCAGGGAGGGGGCGAGTGCAGTGTTGGGTAGGGCTCAGTCAGGGAGGAGGATATTGCAGTGTTGGGTAGGGATCAGTCAGGGAGGGGGTTGAGTGCAGTGTTGTGTAGGGATCAGTCAGTGAGGGGGTGACTGCATTGTTGGGTAGGAATCAGTCGGGGAGAGGGAGATTGCAGTGTTGGGCAGGGATCAGTCAGAGAGGGGGATATTGCAGTGTTGGGCAGGGATCTGTCAGGGAGGGCAGATTGCAGTGTTGTGTAGGGATCAGTCAGGGAGGGTGAGATCGCAGTGTTAGGTAGGGCTCAGTCCGGGAGGAGGTGATTGCAGTGTTGGGTAGGGCTCACTCAGAAATGGGGACTTAGCGGTATTGGGGAGGGATCAGTCAGGGAGGGGGACCTTGCAGTGTTGGGTAGTGCTCCGTCAGAGAGGGGGACCTTGCAGTGTTGGGTAGGGCTCCGTCAGAGAGGGGGACCTTGCAGTGTTGGGTAGGGCTCAGTCAGAGAGGGGGAGATTGCAGTGTTGTGTCGGGATCAGTTAGGGAGGGGGAGATTGCAGTGTTGTGTAGAGATCAGTCAGGGAGGGGGAAATTGCAGTGTTGGGTAGGGATCAGTCAGGGAGGGGGACATTGCAGTGTTGTGTAGGGATCAGTCAGGGAGGGGGAGATTGCAGTGTTGGGTAGTGATCAATCAGGGAGGGGGAGATTGCAGTGTTGGATAGGGATCAGTCAGAGATGGGGAGATTGCAGTGTTGGGTAGGGCTCCGTCATAGAGGGGGACCTTGCAGTGTTGGGTAGGGTTCCGTCAGAGAGGGGGACCTTGCAGAGTTGGGTAGGGCTCCGTCAGAGAGGGGGACCTTGCAGTGTTGGTTAGCGCTCAGTCAGAGAGGGGGAGATTGCAGTGTTGTGTAGAGATCAATCAGGGAGGGGGAGATTGCAGTGTTGGGTAGGGATCAGACAGGGAGGGGGAGATTGCAGTGTTGTGTAGGGATCAGTCAGGGAGGGGGTGAGTGAAGTGTTGTGTAGGGATCAGTCAGGGAGGGGGTGAGTGCAGTGTTGGGTAGGGATCAGTCAGAGAGGGGTGAGTGCAGTGTTGGGTAGGGATCAGTCAGGGAGGGGGAGAGTGCAGTGTTGGGTAGGGATCAGTCAGGGAGGGGGTGAGTGAAGTGTTGTGTAGGGATCAGTCAGGGAGGGGGTGCGTGCCGTGTTGGGTAGGGATCAGTCAGGGAGGGGGTGAGTGCAGTGTTGGGTAGGGATCAGTCAGGGAGGGGGTGAGTGCAGTGTTGGGTAGGGATCGGTCAGGGAGGGGGTGAGTGCAGTGTTGGGTAGGGATCAGTCAGGGAGGGGGCGAGTGCAGTGTTGGGTAGGGCTCAGTCAGGGAGGAGGATATTGCAGTGTTGGGTAGGTATCAGTCAGGGAGGGGGTTGAGTGCAGTGTTGGGTAGGGATCAGTCAGGGAGGGGGTGACTGCATTGTTGGGTAGGAATCAGTCGGGGAGAGGGAGATTGCAGTGTTGGGCAGGGATCAGTCAGAGAGGGGGATATTGCAGTGTTGGGCAGGGATCTGTCAGGGAGGGCAGATTGCAGTGTTGTGTTTGGATCAGTCAGGGAGGGGGAGATTGCAGTGTTGTGTAGGGATCAGTCAGGGAGGGTGAGATCGCAGTGTTAGGTAGGGCTCAGTCCGGGAGGGGGTGATTGCAGTGTTGGGTAGGGCTCACTCAGAAATGGGGACTTAGCGGTATTGGGGAGGGATCAGTCAGGGAGGGGGACCTTGCAGTGTTGGGTAGTGCTCCGTCAGAGAGGGGGACCTTGCAGTGTTGGGTAGGGCTCCGTCTGAGAGGGGGACCTTGCAGTGTTGGGTAGGGCTCAGTCAGAGAGGGGGAGATTGCAGTGTTGCGTCGTGATCAGTTAGGGAGGGGGAGATTGCAGTGTTGTGTAGAGATCAGTCAGGGAGGGGGAGATTGCAGTGTTGGGTAGGGATCAGTCAGGGAGGGGGTCATTGCAGTGTTGTGTAGGGATCAGTCAGGGAGGGGGAGATTGCAGTGTTGGGTAGTGATCAATCAGGGAGGGGGAGATTGCAATGTTGGATAGGGATCAGTCAGAGATGGGGAGATTGCAGTGTTGGGTAGGGCTCCGTCATAGAGGGGGACCTTGCAGTGTTGGGTAGGGTTCCGTCAGAGAGGGGGACCTTGCAGAGTTGGGTAGGGCTCCGTCAGAGAGGGGGACCTTGAAGTGTTGGTTAGCGCTCAGTCAGAGAGGGGGAGATTGCAGTGTTGTGTAGAATCAGTCAGGGAGGGGGAGATTGCAGTGTTGGGTAGGGATCAGTCAGGGAGGGGGAGATTGCAGTGTTGTGTAGGGATCAGTCAGGGAGGGGGTGATTGCAGTGTTGGGTAGGGATCAGTCAGGGAGGGGGAGATTACAGTGTTGGGTAGGGATCAGTCAGAGAGGGGGCGATTGCAGTGTTGGGTAGGGATCAGTCAGGGAGGCGGTGAGTGCAGTGTTGGGTAGGGATCAGTCAGGGAGGGGGTGAGTGCAGTGTTGGGTAGGGATCAGTCAGGAAGGTGGAGATTGCAGTGTTGGGTAAGGATCAGTCAGGGAGGGGGTGAGTGAAGTGTTGTGTAGGGATCAGTCAGGGAGGGGGTGAGTGCAGTGTTGGGTAGGGATCAGTCAGGGAGGGGGTGAGTGCAGTGTTGGGTAGGGATCAGTCAGGGAGGGGGTGAGTGCAGTGTTGGGTAGAGATCAGTCAGGGAGGGGGTGAGTGCAGTGTTGGGTCGGGATCAGTCAGGGAGGGGGAGATTGCAGTGTTGGGTAAGGATCAGTCAGGGAGGGGGAGAGTGCAGTGTTGGGTAGGGATCAGTCAGGGAGGGGGAGATTGCAGTGTTGGGTAGGGATCAGTCAGGGAGGGGGTGAGTGCAGTGTTGGATAGGGATCAGTCAGGGAGGGGGTGATTGCAGTGTTGGGTAGGGATCTGTCAGGGAGGGGGAGAGTGCAGTGTTGTGTAGGGATCAGTCAGGGAGGGGGTGAGTGCAGTGTTGGGTAGGGATCAGTCAGGGAGGGGGTGAGTGCAGTGTTGGGTAGGGATCAGTCAGGGAGGGGGTGAGTGCAGTGTTGGGTAGGGATCAGTCAGGGAGGGGGCGAGTGCAGTGTTGGGTAGGGCTCAGTCAGGGAGGAGGATATTGCAGTGTTGGGTAGGGATCAGTCAGGGAGGGGGTGACTGCATTGTTGGGTAGGAATCAGTCGGGGAGAGGGAGATTGCAGTGTTGGGCAGGGATCAGTCAGAGAGGGGGATATTGCAGTGTTGGGCAGGGATCTGTCAGGGAGGGCAGATTGCAGTGTTGTGTTTGGATCAGTCAGGGAGGGGGAGATTGCAGTGTTGTGTAGGGATCAGTCAGGGAGGGTGAGTGCAGTGTTAGGTAGGGCTCAGTCCGGGAGGGGGTGATTGCAGTGTTGGGTAGGGCTCACTCAGAAATGGGGACTTAGCGGTATTGGGGAGGGATCAGTCAGGGAGGGGGACCTTGCAGTGTTGGGTAGTGCTCCGTCAGAGAGGGGGACCTTGCAGTGTTGGGTAGGGCTCCGTCAGAGAGGGGGACCTTGCAGTGTTGGGTAGGGCTCAGTCAGAGAGGGGGTGATTGCAGTGTTGCGTCGTGATCAGTTAGGGAGGGGGAGATTGCAGTGTTGTGTAGAGATCAGTCAGGGAGGGGGAGATTGCAGTGTTGGGTAGGGATCAGTCAGGGAGGGGGTCATTGCAGTGTTGTGTAGGGATCAGTCAGGGAGGGGGAGATTGCAGTGTTGGGTAGTGATCAATCAGGGAGGGGGAGATTGCAATGTTGGATAGGGATCAGTCAGAGATGGGGAGATTGCAGTGTTGGGTAGGGCTCCGTCATAGAGGGGGACCTTGCAGTGTTGGGTAGGGTTCCGTCAGAGAGGGGGACCTTGCAGAGTTGGGTAGGGCTCCGTCAGAGAGGGGGACCTTGCAGTGTTGGTTAGCGCTCAGTCAGAGAGGGGGAGATTGCAGTGTTGTGTAGAGATCAGTCAGGGAGGGGGAGATTGCAGTGTTGGGTAGGGATCAGTCAGGGAGGGGGAGATTGCAGTGTTGTGTAGGGATCAGTCAGGGAGGGGGTGAGTGCAGTGTTGGGTATGGATCAGTCAGGGAGGGGGAGAGTGCAGTGTTGGGTAGGGATCAGTCAGGGAGGCGGTGAGTGCAGTGTTGGGTATGGATCAGTCAGGGAGGGGGTGAGTGCAGTGTTGGGTAGGGATCAGTCAGGGAGGCGGTGAGTGCAGTGTTGGGTATGGATCAGTCAGGGAGGGGGTGAGTGCAGTGTTGGGTAGGGATCAGTCAGGGAGGGGGAAATTGCAGTGTTGGGTAGGGATCAGTCAGGGAGGGGGTGAGTGCAGTGTTGGGTAGGGATCAGTCAGGGAGGGGGTGAGTGAAGTTTTGTGTAGGGATCAGTCAGGAAGGTGGAGATTGCAGTGTTGGGTAAGGATCAGTCAGGGAGGGGGTGAGTGAAGTGTTGTGTAGGGATCAGTCAGGGAGGGGGAGATTGCAGTGTTGGGTAAGGATCAGTCAGGGAGGGGGAGAGTGCAG